>NC_071394.1:71696640-72012828 GCF_022682495.2 Desmodus rotundus | reverse complement strand
TCCTTGGCTCTATTTAGTTTAATATCATTAGAAAGGCAGGGATTAGAACAGACATCACAACATTGTGTCACTGGAACCAAGCCCAGTAATCACCAGATAGGGAGACATTGAAAAGAATCAGAAACACATTTATCAGACTTTAAAAGTAATACAAAGGTAGGAAGGAAAATAGATAAAACCAGAAAGCTGATGATTTAAAAGTAGAACTATTTAAGTTTCATTGTTGGTTGAAAAGTGGAGAGAACGTATTCCCTTTTGCTCTGTAAGCTCAAACTTTCTGGAGTGTCCACAGTTCATCAGAAGCCTTCAAAATTTGTGCATAAACAAAAAGAAAATGACCAAACAGTGACGATCTTTGGAAGCTTCTCATCTGAGGAATGAATGAAGATGTTGGGCTGTTTAGCTCGGAGGACTATAGGAATGCAAAGCCTGTCTTCAAGTAATGACTGGCATAGAGAAGTGCACAGGTTCTCTCTTAGCCCCTACATAGCTATTGAGGAAGCCGCAGCACAGAGAAATGAAGTAACCTGCCCAAGTAACCTGCCCAAGGGACTATAGAACCCAGCCATGGGTTCTATAGTCCCTTCCCTCCTTAGGAATAGTACCTTAGAGGAAAAATTGCTAAGAAGCAATCTATACACTAACAGTGAAGACTGAAATTTCTTGTGAATCTGCCACACAACACACTCTGCTCCATTTACCTGAACTGTGCTCTTTCCTTCAAGCATCACTAACCTCACCTTGTTCTACTTTGTTTTTAAACTTATAACTCATGCATAAGAGCTTATCAATAAAAATTTGTGAAATTGCTCATGTTTTGTTGTTTTATGTAGTTAGAATTTACATGAAAGGTGTGATTTTTCTGATTGAGAAAATAATACAGTAATTTTATACATATAAATAGCCTTTGAACTTACCACCTCAACAATCTACACTCCACTTTGGGGGATGAATTAGACTATGAAGTGGATAGAGGCAAATTTAACAGTGCAATAACGAAAGCATCATTGCTCTATTTAAAGAAAACTCAGGAGGCCAGAGGCTGTGGCTCTGGGTAACTCTGAGCTTCACCAAAAATAGCTCTAAAGTCACCAGTAAGTTACTGTTGCCCCAACAAAAGACCACACTGTCAATTCAGGTAAATGCCTATTTAATGTGTTGCCATGACTTAAATAATAATAAGAAGAAAACGAACAGTCATTCTGCCCCAGAGATTGTTAGTTATCTATCCTGATACAAACATAATTACCTGTAAGTTCATGGAAAACAAAAACAGGGCATTAGAAAGAATTAAATAATTAAAATTTATTGATAATGAGTGCACACTGCTATATTGACCCAATGATGGTTAAGATATCAAAGACGCACACTTCAAAAGGGTATTATTTTGTAATTAAAAAGAACTGTAGGAAAAGAAACTGACGACATGATAATTATACCATGCATTCAGTATAGTTGTCAGTGGAAATTGCCATTTAAGGAAAATAATATCATGTAAAAAGAAGTTAACATGTAAAAAACAGAAAAAGAACTTACTGTTGATACAAGTAGGATCAGTTATACGTGTCTGCAAGGCAACTGTTATTTATGATAGATTTTTAAATACTAGGCACTGCTAATACTACTTTTGTGATCAGCACTCTGTTTTCATTACAGGAGAAAAGTTCATCATTTCCCATATTTATCAGCCCAACCCTCTCTTACCACTCTATATGGAAACTGTTACAGCACATGATCATAAAGTATATTTTTTTGTAGTTCTTAGCCTGGATCTTATTTGAGAGTGATATTCCCTTATTAATATTAGATGTCATTGCCCTCATCGAGCAGAAGGACATATTTTTTTAATTTATATTTATTACTATTTTTATTTTTAAGGGTGAAATGCTTGATTTGATGAAGCTAGTGATGAAAAATAACTCAAAAGCCACTCTTGGCATCCATCAAGGCAAAAATTCTTTCACTCTTTCAACTTTCTTCCAGCTAGGTGGTCATCCACTTCGTGGAAACTTACTGCTACAAATTCAAAAAGAATGAGTGGTTTGGACCAATGTATGTCTAGTCTTTTTGATGATTTTGAGATTAAGCCAAAATATTTTTATTAAGGAAAAACATTAAGAATTATAAACAGCTAGCCCCATACGCTGACAGTTCTAACGGATCATTTGACACTGCCTTAAAATGATTAGAAATTTGATTGAAGTGCTCCAGGAATTCAGTAATAATTTTCCAGAGTCTGATATCCATTTTAATCACTGACTTTACATCAAGGCACAATGGAGAGAGAAACTTCCTCTTCAATTAAATGGAGAATCCATTTTAAACTACAGCAAGGCTCCATGTTTCCACAAGTAAACCCTTCAATATTTAGGAACAATGAGTCAGAGTATCTCTGGATTGTAAATCAGACCTCACAGAGGACAGGTTGTTTTTAGAAACGGAATTAAAGTCACCAATAGAACAGCAAAATTTATTCGGTAATCCCAGGTCATGTTGTTTGGAAGACTTAAACGCCATATATTCCAAACCAAGACAATTTAATAAACATTTGAGTACTTCCTCTGAGATGGACCCCCCCTACTGGAGATCTGAGAGGTGTAGGACAAGAGTGACAGGTACTCACTCAGTAGGAGCCACACGTTCCCTTCAGCATCTTCCCATACTTGGTACAACCAATTTGTTCCTTCTTTTGCTTTCAGTTCTCAGTACACATATTACTGCTTTGTATAGGACTTCTCTCCTACTCTGCAAATGATAGGACTGCACATCCCTGCTTTCCTCAGGTGCCTCTATCACAATTTTAACATGATTATCTGTGTGCTTGTCAGATGTTTTGCTGCTTGTTCATTGACTGTCTTCCCTCATAGGCTGCAAATTCTACCCAGGTAATTCTTTACTCTGAGCACCTGGCTCATAGTAGCACTCAATAAATATTTATTAAGGAAAACAAGGAATGATGGGAGGGATTGAGGAAGGGAAAGGAGAGATTAATAAAGTCAAGAAGATCACCTAAGACATTATTTCAGTATCTAGGCAGCAAATTAAAACTATTTCCAAGGGCACCTTACTGGGAAGAAAAAGACTTTCCTAAACCACCCCTTTCTATTAAAAAACATATTGCGTATATACTACACAATCCTAATAGGAATATGACATAGATGGGCATAGAAAAAAAGACCTGAAAAATATGCCAATGTATTAAAAATAACTATTCCTAGCCCTGGCTGGTGTAGCTCAGTGGATTGAGCACGGGCCTGCATATCAAAGTGTCACTGGTTCGATTCCCAGTCAGGGCACATGCCTGGGTTGCAGGCCAGGTCCCCCCACCTTAATATACTCCATATATACTTATGGAGTATATAACTTAATATACTCCATATGTACTTATATTCCTCCCCCAAAATGCCAAAACTCCTGTTATTAAGATAAAAAATGCTTTTCTTAAGAGAAATTGCCTTTATTATGCTTTTCATCACAATTTCTGATTCTAGGTAGTATATATTCAATGTAAAACATTTGGGAAATACATAAAAATAAAAGGATGAAAATTAAAATAATCCATAAGTGTACCACCCAGGAATAGTTTTTTTTTTAATTTGTTTATTTTTAGAGAGAGGAAAAGGGAAAGAGAGAAACATCAATGTGTGGTTGCCTCTCATGCACCCCCTACCAGGGCTGGGGGGACCTGGCCTGCAACCCAGGCATGTGCCCTGACTGGGAATCGAACCAGTGACACTTTGATATGCAGGCCCGTGCTCAATCCACTGAGCTACACCAGCCAGGGCTAGGAATAGTTATTTTTAATACATTGGCATATTTTTCAGGTCTTTTTTTCTATGCCCATCTATGTCATATTCCTATTAGGATTGTGTAGTATATACACAATATGTTTTTTAAAATTTTCTCCACTTAACGTAATGACATAATTTTCCATGTTACTTAATCAGTCTTCTATTACTACATATTATTAGTATTGCTTCCTTTTTTTTTACTATTAGAAATAATGCCATAATTAACCTATTACACTGTAGGAGTATTGAATATGATAAAAGATTTCCAACAAATTTAGGGTCCTATTATTATGTGTGCATATGCCAGGTAGAAGTGACTGTGCATTTCTGGACTTTCAATTTTTCAGAAGAAAATAAAGTATCAATAATAAAATTAATAACCAAAACCAGAAAAGTTTTGCCTAACATAACATGTGTTTTCTCAAATGTAAATGTGATTTGCATATGGTCTCTTCTGATACATCTACTGAATCATTTCACTCAAATGAAAAACATTTCAACTTTTAGTGCAAAGCAGTCTTGGTGTGTGATTTGAAGGTATAACTTTATTTTCATTTTAATTATTTTTTCTGTGTTTTAGATGAGGTTTATTGTGCGAGTAAGGAATAACTAAAGAAGTCAACTGTGAAACATAACTTAGGTTTTCTGTGATATAGATGCAAATACCAACAACTTTCCCTCTGGAAGGATTTTTCCAGAATTGTTCTAGTTCATCTGCCTCCTTGAGTCAGTCATGACACCCAACCATCATACTCTCAAATGGCTCATTTTTTCTCTTGCAAATCTTTACCAAATTTCATTTTGTATCCTGAGCTGATAAGCAACTATGAAGATTATTTAATAAATTGTGGGTTCATAAAGACTGTAAAAGCATCTTTGAAATGTACAAACCAGGTAGCTCATGTATAAAATGGAGACTGAAGCTAGTAAAACTCCTTCAAACATGGGGTAACATTTTGATCCCAGCTGGTCAAATAGAATAAGAATTTGCCTGTGGTATTCACAGAGAATAAAATACAAATAGTTAAGTTTCTCTGATCATGATTTTCTTATGTATTACAGCTGTGTAACAAAGACAGGTACAAATAAACCTGGGTACACATGTGTAGAGCTTCCTTGTTCTGTTTATTTGGGTAAATTTTGGGTCCCCTAAACCCTTCAGAAGTTCTAGCATCCTGCTTTCATTTAAAGTCAATATTCCTCCAGGTCGTGAGAAGCAGGCTTGCTTGTCCTTGGAATTTGTCTCGTTTCTAAGAAAGCACAATTTTAAAGAATGCTGAAGGAACAACATCTTAGTAACTAATAGGGAAACCAAGTTGAAAATCAATGAGAGCTCACCAGGATTTGAAAGCCTCTGAAGTGTTTCTCCACAATGCTGAGTTTTAAAAAAACTCTATCCATTAACTACTCTGCTTTTCACGTGTAAGGAGAGACTCGTTGCATGGGAAATAATTTCCTTCATTAAAAAGGCATTTCCCCCTCATGATTATTATCAAAAAGTTGAATGTTAATTATCTAAGCCTTTAACCCCAACTATTTTGCTTTTAGTTGCAATAATTAATGCCAGTTAAACATCACACATAAAGCGCAGAGAGGAAAAAAGACATCCGAATAGTCACAGTCATGTTTAGTTTCCCAAATACCTCTGTAACCTAATTAGTTTTTCATTAATGTGTTCTATGGAAACTTTTTAAAAACTGGAAATGTCCTTATCTCTGTAGAATTATACGTTGATTGCCAAAGGTGATTTCTCTGCTGAATCCCACACATTAGGGAGAAACAATTTGTCTTTGTGTCAGAAGCAACTCTTCAACAACCTGGGTGAGGCCTTGGAACAGCAGCCCACGTTTGTCTGGAGTCGTACCTGCCGATACACTGGGCTTCAGCTGTACAAATACACACTGCCATCTGCACAGAGCAGGGGAATTGAGCCCACAGAAGCTCAAGACCTGGGTCAGTGTTTTCACAGAAGGACTGTTTATGAACAGATGTTATGTGGTGTTTTTCATGGAAAATGGACTCTGGAGAGAGAAAATGTCTATCAATTACTGAGGAATTATGTATAACAGCAATTTTTAACCTTGAGAATGATACTTTTAAAGTTCTCAGTAAAATGTTTTGAACTGCGACCACTTTCTTTGTCTCAAGTAAGAATCAACATTGTGTCATATGCAAACTACCCACCAATAATGGTCCTTAGAGATCTCTTACTTTGGCAAGACTGCATTCTCTCTGAAATAAGATATACTCAAAGCTAAGATACTTTCATGATTAAAAAACCTTTCCATTTACCTACAAACTGCTGTCAGCTTTTTTTTTCTTTTCTAATAGAAAAAGATGAAAATAAAACTGTAGGAATTTCTCAGCATTCTCCATGCTTTTGTGAGACAACATTTAGGTTATAAGTGTTAATTATGCCCTGGCCAGTTAAGCATTCAGATTTCTAAAAAATGAATTTATTTTCTATCATGTGTCTCCTGGATTAAACCTAAGACACATACCATGAGAAGACAGTCCAGAATGCTTCAGACACTGTGCCAGAGAGGGAATTATCTCCAACAGCAATATCAAATGCGTCGAAGACCCTTTGTGACCTGTTGACAGACACCATGTTTTGCATAATATATATATTTTCATTTTCCCTTAGCTTTCTTATTATTTATTCAATAAATCCTTTTTTCTTGCTGACAGCAGTTGTATTTATAAAGCTAAATCCAACACAGCAAAATGTTCATCACTTTATAAACTAAACGCTAATGTTTTATTTATGTGCAATGAAGAGAGAAAAAAGAACTGAATTGATGTTTACCTAACAAGCGGCACAAAAGTGCAGTACAATAATAGTGGAGTTCATAAGCATTCTGGTTTGTAATTTTGGGTGTCAACATTTGAATTGCAGAAAGAGTTTATGCAGACATAGCGCGTACACAAGTGCGGTTTAGATCCACATCTATAAAAATAACATCTGTTTAAGCATACATTACATTTAAAAATAACTGTACAGTGATCAGCTGGTTAAGTACAGTTAACCAGATGTCGCTTTAAAGGGCCAGATGGAACTATGAAACTAAGATTGAAAAATTAAAAAATACTGTGAAAGGTCAAACCAATTAAGCAACCTGTTTTGTTGGCATGTAGCAGTTAAAAGTAAGTTAAACTACTTAAGGAGTGAACAACATGAAGATGTACTGGTTAAAACCAGGTCCTGCCCCTCTGGAGACAAAGAAAAATCCAGATTGCAACTGCTCACTTACTGGAACCCAAAGGAATTCAGGCCAACAGCAGAAATGCTGACTTTTCCTTGATTTGATTTAGAAGTATCTTAGCTATCTTTTAAGTGTGTGTTTTCTAACAAAAATTAAACTTCTATTACAAAGTTACAGTATCCAATTGAATTTTCCAAAGCATAAACAGTGCCCAGGTTAAGCGTCCTAATGGTCAATAAGACTAAACATGTTAATATATGACTTAAGTAATAAATCTGAGCCTTAAGACTGTGCAATCTGATACCTATCTAGAGAACTCAAATCAATTATTTTTCTTTTTTCACATTGGATATTACATACAAAGAAAAGATAAGGCAGCCCTGGCTGGTGTGGCTCAGTGGATTGAGTGCCAGACTGCAAACTAAAGGGTCTCTGGTTGAATTCCCAGTCAGGGCACATGCCTGGGTTGCATGCGGGCCAGGTCCCCGGTTTGGGGTGTATGAGAGGCAACCACACATTGCTGTTTCTCTCCTTCTCTTTCTCCCTCCCTTCCCCTCTCTCTATAAATAAATAAATAAAATCTTAAAAAAAAAGAAAGATAAGGCAAATGCTTATGGAATATCAAAACAAGGCAGTTTCTATTATAAGCATGTTCACATATATTAGAGATCACAACTGGAGGCAGCCAGGGTTAGTGTGGCATGCAGGTGTATTTTGTTTGTATTGCACTGTGATTTAAAATGGAATTAATTGTCAACAACTAAAAATTGGGAGGTATCACATAAAGTCCATAGTTCTCACTTCCTAGAAAATTTGGCAACATCAGGTACCCATTTTTTTTCCCTTTCAAAAACTGGATGAATCCATATAGGAACAGCTGCCCCTTCAGAGGGACAGAAAGTCTCAAGATTATTACTGGCTTAATATTCCCTCCAAATCAGAGATTCTCAGTTGCCATACACTGTCTTATACCCAGCCTACTTGACGTATATATGTTACCTGCACTGGTCTACTTTGAGTTTCCAATCCTAACAGTCATCATCACCTTTAATTCCCGCAAATATGTATTATGAAGGAATTATTTTTTGTTATTACTATTTTACATGAAATTGTGGACAAGAGAATCCTGTTGACTATTTAGAATTGGTAACTCACAGAGGCAGGAATCAAATTTGAATCCCTTGTGTCTAAGGTTCTTTCTAAAACATCAAAAGTCTTCATGTAGCCAAACATTGGAATTCTTACCTTTGATCCTTCATATGGCAGTAGGCACCATTCATCTGAAATTAAATAAATTAATCTCTTAGAAAGTAGTTGGTGAGCCCTCATAACAGATAATCTGGACTTAGTTTCTGTCCACACATGATTGACTGTTTGTCTGGGACTCAAGATATCAAAACTCATGAAAGAGCATAGGAATGCTGAAGGTATTCCATCCCCACTGTGCAGGTCATGGTGTTGCCTTTGCCTGCCTAGGGTGCTAGAAGTGAGAAGGAATTTGAGGCTACCTTTGGGCTGAAGGGGTAAAGTTGTAACACAGAAGGGAAAAAGTGGTGGCCTGTATAATAATGTATTTTTTTAATCAGTGAATTCATAAGGACACAGTTTTTTTCTGTTTTTCTTCTTGTCAATATAAGCTTCCTCTCAGAAGGAATTAGAAATTGTGCTTTTTCTTTCAGCATTTCTTACATTTTTCTACAGTAAATTAATAACAAGGACAAATATTTGCAAAGCAAGCTTTATTTCTATCTAAATGTTTACCTTTCAAAGTGTAAGTATCTTTTTTGTCTTTTGCACTCACTACTTACTTACTTTTAAAAGAAAACTACCAAATAAAAATTTTCATTAAGGAATGGGGTAGGTACATCATTGTACAGTTATGCCAACTAACCATAAGAAAGTAGATTATTTTTCTGTGTTGGTATCCAGTTGCACAGTTCAAAATTAAGGAAATGTGCAGAGCAATGTGGAGTCACTGTCATCTCATTAAAACATAATTCATCATTTTTTTCTGGAGGTAAAATGTCTTACATGCAAGAAAGTGGATAGAGAATAAATGTTAAAGGAAGACAAATTATGAGAACTGAGCTATGTCCAAGAATTTGCTGCCTATGTTTTCTTCAAATATTTTTATGGTTTCAGATCTAACATTTAAGTATTTGATCTATTTTGAGTTTATTCTTGTGTGTGGTGTAATAAGGTGGTCTAGTTTCATTTTTCTGCTTGCATCTGTCCAATTTTCCCAAAACCATTTATTGCATGAACTATCTTTAGTCCATTTTATAGGCTTGCTCCCTCTGTCAAATACTAATTAACTATAAAGGTGTGGGTTTATTTCTGGGCTCTCCATTCTATTCCATTGATCAACGTGTCTGTTTTTATGCCAGTACCAGGCTGTTTTGATTACTATGGCCTGGTATTATAGTTTGGTGTTAGGTAGCATGATTCTTCCAACTTTGTTCTTTCTCAGGATCATTGTTGCTATGTGGGGTCTTTTGTGGTTCCATATAAATTTTTGAAATACTTTTTCCAGTTCTGTAAAATACGTCATTGGGATCTTGATAGGAATTGCATTGAATCTATAGATCACTTTGGATGTTATGGACATTTAAAAGGTGTTAATTCTTCCTATTCATGGGCATAATATGTGCTTCCACTTATTTGTGTCTTCTTCAATTTCTTTCTTCAGTGTCATAATTTTCTATGTACAGGTCTTTTACATCCTTGGTTAGATTTATTCCTAGGTATTTTATTCTTTTAGAAGCAATTGTGAAAGGAATTGTTTTCTTAATTTCCCTTTCTGTTAGATTGTTATTGGCATATAGAATGCAACTAATTTCTGCATATTAATTTTGCATCCTGCTACTTTGCTGAATTCATTTATCAGATCTAGTAGTTTCTTGGTGGAATCTTTGGAGTTATCCATGTACAGTATCATGTCATTTGCAAATAAAGAGAGTTTTATTTCTTCCTTTCCAATTTGGATGCCTTTTATTTCTTCTTCTTGTCTGATTGCTGTGTTTAGGACTTCCAGTACTATGTTCAATAAGAGAGGTGAAAGTTGACATCCCTGTTTTCCTCCTGATCTTAAGGGGAATGCTTGTAGTTTTTGCCCGTTGAATATGATGCTGGCAGTTTTGTACTGTTGGTGGGAATGCAGATTGGTGCAGGCACTGTGGAAAGCAGTATGGAGAGGCCTCAAAAATTAAAAATGGATCTGCCTTTTTACCCAGAGATCCCACTTCTCAGAATATATCCAAAGGAACCCAAAACACTAATTTGAAAAAACATAAGTAGCCCTATATTTATTGAGGCATTGTTTATAATCACCAAGATATAGAAGCAGCCCAAGTGTCCATCAGTAAATGAGTGGATAAAACAATTATGGGACATTTACACAATGGGATACTACTTGGCTGTAAAAAAGAAGAAAATTTTACCCTCTGCAACAGTACAGATGGACATGTAGAACATTATGCTAAGTGAAATAAGCCAGTCAGAGAAAGACAAATACCATATGATTTCACTCCTATGTGGAATCTAATCAACAACCTGAACTAACAAGCAAAACAGAGACAGACTCATAGATGCAGAGCAAGATGAGAGCTAATGGAGCAGAGAGGGAAGTAAGGGGGTGGAGGGATTGAGCAGAAAGAATTCATGGACATGGAAAACAATGTTGTCCACAGGGGTAGGGTTGGCATAGGGACTAAATGGTAATGGAAAAACACAATAAAGGTTAAATTTAAAAAAAAATCAATTATAAGGACTGAAAAATGACAGCCTTCAAGAACCTAACCTTTCCTCTACCCAGAATACAACCCATGAAAAAAAGTTCAATAGAAATACAGCATGCTCAATAGTCTTTTTAGAACCCTCTAGAAAACCTATGTTCAGCGAACATATTTGTGGTATTGACAGTTTGGTAAAAACCAGTATTATTGGATGCAGTTCAAATTCAACAAGAATATTCCAGAAGATACCATACCAAGTATTTTAAATATCATAAGTGATAATTGGTGGTGAATAGCTTGGGTTCAGGACTGGAAAGAACTGATGCAGTGATAATCCAGGGGTGGAAATTCCTTGCCAAGAAAAGAGAGGAAAAAGGGAAGGTTAAAAAGAGTGATGCTGAGAGAAAAGAGAAGGATTAGACAGAGATGGGTAGAAAGAGGAGCAGAAAACTGTATGAAACTTCACTGATAGCAAAGGCTTTCTGTTCTGAATCCACTTCCTCCTCCTCGCTTACATGAACTGTGAAAAGACCCAAACCAAGGCTGCAACTACTTAGCCCACAATAACTTGTGAATTTAGAGCAGATGGCTGCACCTCTCCATCTGACTGCATGCAGCACAGGCATAACCTCCCCCACTCACTTTCACTCTGCAGTAACAGAGCAAGCCAGGTCTGGGAACATGGACACTCAAACAGGAGGCAGGAGAAAACACAGCTTGGGCTTCAGAGCTCTGTTAATAATGCCGATGTTAACCACTCAGTTTTCCTATTTTCAGGAATGGACTAGAAACAGCCTATTTTCTCACTAAAACTCATCACTTGCTGGTGAGCCTTCAAACATGAATATGTGGTCCATGGAAATTTCGGTTTTAGCTGAAAACATGCATCATACTTCCTTTAGTCTGTATAAAGTGAAACCTAATGGAGGAAAAACAGATACATTGTACATGTCATGAACCATTGTGTTATTGTTCCCATTATTTGAGATGTCTTTCCTATGAAAACATGCATAATGTCTCAAATAAAAGGGGAAAGACAGTCAGTCTTCTGACTGAATCATTATTGGGCCACTAGTTAAAAATTCTGTCACCTTTCCAGCCTCATGCAATGTGAGTGGCATATGTCTGCTATAGTTTAGGAGAGGAGATAGCAGCATGGAAGACTGGATTTGGAATAGCCGAAGGCCTTAATCAGGGCAAGTCAAGTAATGAGTGAGCCTGAGATTTTGCCTGGAATGTTGAGTGAGCTTAGGTTTCAGTTACTTATCTAAAGGCAACATTCTGGTGACCAACTTAAAATATTTCTCCTACCAGGGAAATGAAGAAGATTTGCAGATGGAAAAGAACCATTATAGAGAGGTGGGATATATAGATGGTTGTCACCAGGGATCGAAAATTAAAAGAAGTTACAGAACCCAAATAGGACATCGAAGTAAGTGAAGCAAGCCTGGTATGAATAATCAGCAATGTGACTAAGGCAATACATGACAACCAACTCACACTTTGTGTCAAGGGGACTTCAAGGACTGATGGGGACTGTGACTCAGTGGATAGTGAAGGGCATGATGTCCTTCCTAAATAGGATGGCCATGAGCATTCCAGCCAGTGAGTGTGGTATTAGAGGGTGTCCTGCTTACTCAGAAGACGGAATCTATGGAATCCCTGAACTTTTACTATTGCCAACTAGTTCTCTGTATTTTTAAAATTAAACACAAGACAGCCCTTGCTGGTGTGACTCAGTGATTGAGTGACGGCCTGCAAACCGGAAGTTTGCTGATTCAGTTCCCAGTCAGGGCACACGCCTGGGTTGCAGGCCAGGTTCTCAGTTGGGAGCATGTGAGAGGCAACCAATCCATGTATCTCTCACTCATTGATGTTTCTCTCCCTCTCTTTCTGTCTCCCTTCCCCTCTCTCTAAAAATAAAATAAAACATAAAATATATTAAAAATCTAAAATAAAATTAAACACAAGGCAGACAAACAAATACATCTGCTTGCTAAATGGGATTTGTAGTCACATTTAAAATACCTCTCAATGTCCATACAAAATATAAAAGAACACAGCCCTGAAATTGCCAATAAGAGGACACAGATTCAAGCCTCAATTCTGACCTTTAGTGACTTCCTAGAGTTCGACAATTGCTCACAAGAGTTCTGACTCCTTTTCCATGAACAGAGTTACCTGTGTATCAGACTGTCAGGAAGACTTAAAAATCCTCCACCTCACGCTCTGCAATGTCACACACACACACACACACACACACACACACACACATTAACTTTTTTATTCTGCAATTAGAACAAGACATTTAAAAATAAATACCTCTAGGAAACATAATAAAGCAACTTACATACTAAGTTGCAAATATCTAACCAAAACCTTAAAAAGTGTTTTCAGTAGGAAGAAGAGATATATCAGGTGGCTAAAGGTAAGAGAATGTGACACCAGAAAAATATGAAAAAGGACTTAGGAATCCCTAAAGTCTAACTAGAACTTATCTTCACAAGGCTTTGTGAAACCAAATCTCCCTTGGTGTTATACAGAATGCTGATTCCTCGTGAAAGAGTGGTGCAGGAAAATAAACATTTCTGAGCTAGGTTAGGAGAATATTGTGACTGTGGGACTTCTCAGAATCTTTGATTTTGGTCATGTGCACTGAAATTTCTAAAAGGAGCTATGGTATGCATTTTCAAATCTTTGACCAAAGAATATTTTACCAGAAATCATAACACATTTCTTAATCTTCAGAAACATGAATCTATAGTGAGGAAGTTGTAACGACTTCTAGCCATAAAGTCTATCTTCCTTCCATGTGTTACTTTTGAGGGTGATTTCTACTTTTTTGTATATTGGAAATAAAAAACATGCATTAAATATTTTGATTTTGTTCTTTCCAAGTATACGCAATCAGTATCAGTATAAATTTCATAAGTTCAAAATGTTCTCAGTCATGTCATAAACTTCAGTCTTAACAAAAAATGCCTTTATTTTTTATGGTTTTTAAAAATTTTATTTTACCAAGTATATAATTCCTAGATTAAAAATATTAATAATATGTCTAAAATAATAACTTATACCTAAGCCTTGAGCTGGGGCTTAAAATACATTGCCTTTTCCAGGTCTCCCACAAGTTAAGACAGGATTTATAAATTTAGGCTTAATATAAATTTGAATTCCTCCTAAAAAACATTAGTATTATTTTTCACTTTTGGTTTTATGAAAAGAATGTTCCTGGTCACAAGATAGTACAATAAATATTTAAAAATTTGGACATCTGACATTGAGGCTAACATGGATGTCAGGGTCATTTTAAACATGATAACAATTAATATCTTAATGTGCTAGAATATTCAATATTTTGGTCATAATTTTGTTTAGGATTCCTAAAACTACTATTTTGGGTATCTAAATCTTAATTTTTTCCCTCTTTAACTTCACTGATCTAGTAAAATAACTTCCAGAAATGTGGTTAGAATTTTTCTCTCTAATCTTACAGCTATTTCTTTTAAAGATTTTATTTATTTTTAGGGAGGGGAAGGGAGGGAGAAAGAGAGGAAGAGAAACATCAATGTGTGGTTGTTTCTTGTGTGACCCCTACTGGGGTCCTGGCCCACCATGTGCCCTGATTGGGAACTGAACTGGCAACCCTTTGGTTTGCGTCTGGCATTCCATCCACTGAGCCACACCAGTCAGGGCTAATGTTATAGCTCTTAATAAACATTTTCTGTTTTAGTACCTCAGTTGCTTTTACTATAATTGTTTTATTTTTTGTGTATACATTTAATTAAATTATATATTAACCCATGAGTACCTGGCATTGTTCATACTTATATTTTTCCTTATTTATTTTGCAAATGTGAAGCTTTCAATTTTTAAAATTGGATTGTATAAGGGATGTGTTGTTTAGTTTTCTATTTCTTTGATTTACCACACTCCCTTCTCTAGTAAAGAGAAACTGAATTTATGTGAGCTTTTCATTAGGTGTAGTGTCATTGTAATCCTTTTCTTTCAATCATAATTTTTCCATAGACATGAAAGATTTCAGCAAACCATGCTTAACAGAGAGCTCACTGTGAAACACAGATAGCTTTTTCAAAACCTAAAACTGTAAGAGTATCCTGAGAATAGAACAAAAGAAATTAAAACACTAGATATGCCACAGCTGTCTCATGCAGCAGTTAGAAATTTAATTATTTTATCTCGTAGAATAATGTGCCCTTCAGAAATCATTTTGGACTAGATGTCTCAAACCAATGATCTGTAGTTAATTATCTTTAATAACTGTTGCACATTACGGTTAGATCTATGTTTTTGCTAAACCAATTAATAATATCTTCATTAGTATAAAGACAAGGTAGCAGAATCCTTTCATTTTTCACATTGAAAAAGTAGATATTTTAAACACTGTAATTTACTTTAGCCATACATTCCCAATGATATGACTAATTAATGAAACTTCAAAGACACAACTTCCAAAAAGCTATTTATTTTAAAGTCATCGTTGAACATTTAATGACATTATGTTGGGGGCATTCCTGACCCCTAACTGTCCATGCCTTGGAATTGACTAAACCCATTGAAATTACCAAAATATTTAATGTTTTTTTAAAAAGAAAGAAATAGAAAATTAGTCAAATTTTATCTCTTTAAAAGACCTGTTGGTTACAGAAGAAAAATTAAAAATGGACACAGGACAACATATTTCCTCTCTACCACAAACACTGGTGGCCCCATAGGACATCTGCTGATTGACTGTCATGGCTAACCTCATCTGAGGCTGACCTGCCCCTACTCTTTGATGTCCTGTTTACACTCAACTTAGGGGTAGCCCCAGCTCAAAAATGTTCTCTGGCACAGTTCACTAAGGTCAGGCCCTTCAATCTATCCTCACTGTCACAAAATCTGATCAGATACATAGTGCATTTAGACCAATTATTGAGAGGGCCAGGGCCAAATTCTAGCATTCACTGTCATGTTGGCTACATGTAGGCAGAAATGGGGAGGGCATTGGCTACCAAAGATCATTTGCTTGGGTTTCTTTTGAAAATGTCAACCCCACGGCTATTTCAAAGTAGGAAGCATGATTTTAAAATATTATTTAATACATATTTTAATAGACCTAAAAGGATCTGGCAATGTTGGGGGGAAGGGTCATTGGGAGAATTCAAGACGGCAAAAACTTTATCTTTATTTATTTATACTTCCACTTTGTTAAAACAATAACTTGAGGTGACTTACAGAAATGTGTTTATCAGAAGTAAATAATGAGAAAACTTGGGCAAATGAATGAAAGTAAAACTTATTATAACTTAATTCTAGGTTTATTGGCTATTGAATGTATATTAAATGTCATTTACAATATAGAGATGGGCTTGAATCTAACACTGGGATACTAGCAGCCAAAGAAAAGAGGGAGTCACATCCCGGAAAGCTAGTTAACCAGAAAACTGAGAAGTTCTCTGTTTCCTGTGTAATCAAGCTCAATACATTACAGTTTCTGTTAATAACTTGAAGAACAGAATTATTCAATTAACAGGAACATTTCTATTCTTCTGGAGTATATATTATTTTATCTCTTGCTAGTGTCAAATAAGTTTTCTCATTATTCCTTGTACTAAGTGGCATAGACTTCTTGAAAGGTGCAATTAGAAAACCAGTCATTCAGTAATTTTTTCATGTCATATGACCAAAATCTTATGGGGCTATAATATGAGATAAAGAACATAATTAAAAGAAGACAACTAGGTGGAACTAATTTCAAAGGCTGGAAATTGGTTGGCTCTAGTTCTGGCTATCTCCAAAAGAACTTCCACCCTGTAACCTTTTTGTGTTCTTAAATTCAGCAGTAACTGGACTACTTAAATAGCCTCTGAAAAAAATCATGTTAAGTCCAAAACTGTCTAATTCCATTTAAAAAAATCTAGTGAAATCAGTTGTCAGAAAATGAATCTACTGGTTGTTGATCTGGTGATTTAAGGCATTAAGTCAGGAGTCATGTTGCCATCTTGAAGCTAATAAGGAGAAAGAAATAGAAGATTACAACAGAATTAAACATTCTGCTTATAAACTACACACATGTTGAGAATCATTCTCTATACAGCAGCCAGAGTGACCACATAAAATTCAGATCAGTTTGTGTCACCCCCCACATTAAAACCCAACACTAACTTCCCGTTGCCTGTAAGATAAAGTGCCAACACTTGGCATTGATTCAAGGCCTTTGAAACATGCTAGGGTTCTTGTGATCATGGATACCCTTGCTGTACATGCTTTCTGTTATGATGTTGGTCTGAGAATCCTGCTTGAATCCTGCTGTTTCTCAGCTCAGAGACCTGACCCAGATAATCCCCATTCATCCACCTGATCTCAACTTCACTGCCACTTCCTCAGGGATATCTTCTGTGACCATTGGCCCCAGAGACCAATTTAGATGGACTTTTCATATGTTATCACAGCTTTCTTTGCTAATTATTCTCTTCTCTCTTTTTAAAATGTTTTTCAATTATGTAATTAATTATTCCTTGACTCCTCCTGATATTATTTCTATGAGGATAAAGACTGTATTGATTTCCACATCTTCAGGGCTTCAAACAATATAGGACTATTCAGAACATAGTAGGACTTAGTAAACATTCAATAAATTAATGGATATCCTAAAAAGTGTCAAAAATTTAGGTACTCTTTCTGGTAAGCTACATTGAAACAGCATTGAATAGGGGAACATAACAAAGTTATATTTCAGTGGCCTTAATTTATGGACTTTGGATAAGGTAATGTACATGTTACTGTATCAAGAATTAAAATAAACTATGTCATGTCTTTCTTTCAGCACATCACCATAATCCCAACTAAACAAGGCACATCATCAATCTGAATTCTTTCCAAATATCCTTCTCCACAAGCTAAAAGCTGCATTGCGGGGGGGGGGGGGGGGGGGAACAACATACATTACTAAATGAGAAACACAAATCATGATTTTCCTTAGTATTCTGGTCATTCACTAGTCATATCAGAAAAAAAGGACATCCTTAAGTCAAGAAATATTGTGCTTCCTCCTGCTCTATTTGGCAACTATTTTGTGAAAAATTACAATAAAAAAGTCACTATACATTTGCAAATAGCTTTTAAAACCAGAGCTTTCTCCTGGGAATATGATCCTAATAGGATAGAGACAAGGCTAAGTTGCTGAATGCTGCTGGTCATTACTCTTTTGTTTCAACTCAAAGAAAACATGCACAAATCTCATAACTAGACTCCCGGGCATGTGTTTTTGCTTACTGCCTAATGTGGTTCTAATAACGCAAACATTCCAGCTAAGTAATGATGACACATCTACAGCTATAGATGTTAGAAGCTTATGCAAGGGAAACATTTTGGGAAACACAAAGGAAAAATACAATAAATGTTTAATTGAATTGTTCTTGTTGCCATCATATTTAAACCCATTCTGGCCTGTGTTCACATGAAAAAAATAAAACCAGACACCAAAGATATATGACCTAAAAAGGAATTCTAGGAGTATGTGTTTCAGAATTAACCTTAAAATGTACTTGGTTCAGAGTCCCACTTTTATGAATACACATGGATGAATTGGGGAACAGTTTTTTTTGGAATTCTTTTTAGCTATATCATTCAAAACTGTGTCTCAACTGCATCAATGATATATTCCTTATTTTGAAATAGGAAAATATACTTACTCTGTTTCTTCTTTTTTTGTTTAATTTAATAATTTTAAACAGGGTTGGATGCCAGCCCTTCCATGAATCAACTCCAACTGAGACTCCATCATATAAGGGAAGATATTAGATGCTGGTTGGTTAAATTTCTCCTTTGGTCAAGAGCTCCCACAGTTTACCTCTATCATTTGCAGCCCCGTGGTTTAGGTAGGAGTGCTCTTGCTCTTGGGGAGTGCTTATGCCAATCAACAAACATGTCTTTCTTCTAGAATAGAGTGTTTGGTAAAAAGATGACCATGTAGCCCTATTGAGCTAGTAAGATAACGCTGCTGCCAAGAATGGAGCCTCATCTGAGGATGATGTCACCACATGGAAGAGAACTGAGAGAATAACAGATCAGGGCGTGATGACATCCGGATCAAACTTCACCTGAAGCTAGCAAAATTTGAATTTTTATTTATTTAAATCTCAACATTTCATCTCACCTGAGTTTAATTTACTTATACTTGAAGTCAAAGATTCCTAAGTGATAATATGCTCCAAAATTATTCACAGAGTGCAACCTTTAAACTGTGAAATTTTTATGACCACAATCTTTTCTGAACCTTCCATACATCCTAACTCTTTGGTCTCATAGAAATACTCACCCATCTATGCTATTGTGTATACCTGGAGGTCTCTCTTCCCAGCAGGCTCTTGTTATCCTTAAAGACCCAAACCAAATATCACTTCTGACATGACATTTCCATCAACCTTGTCTGGTGCCTGCTCTCCTGGGTTACCAGAGAACCTTGTCTTTACCATTAGGATGGCACTTTTCACATGATCACTGAATTGTTTACATGTCTCTTACTTCCCCTGACCTGTTGCAGTAATTGTCACTATGCAAGGAGCACACGTTTTTGACCAGCAATGTCACATGTGTTATGTTATGCTAAGCCTCTGAATAAATATGTTTGCACAGAAGAGTAAACTAAGGTGAAAGACAAATGTCTTCTAACTTCCTCAGAAATAGGAGATCACAGAGCCACTTGAACCTCAAATGATTCCAAAGTTACTGCTTTTTGCCCTATATCATGAAGGACCAGGTCCTTCTCACTCATATTTCTGAATGAAATTTGTGTCTGAACTGTAGGCTCCCAAACTGAAGTTATCATTCTGGGTGTGATGTTATTGTGCCTCTGTTCCTTGCAGTATACCCCAAACAGAAAAAGCATTAAATAAATGTCTATTGAATTAGTTATCAAGTAAATAATAAACATATTTAGCATGCATTCAATACTTGCTTGAACATTGTTAGATGGTCTTTGGTCATTAGCTATAGTAAAACTCAAAAGTTTTGCACACCATTTAAAAAACAGGAGATGTTTGTTCCCCAAACATACTGGGAGGAGGTAGAGAGGCACTCAAAGTTATTGATGCTATTGAAAGAACCATTGAAAGGCTGTGTGAGCATGTCTAGTTTACTCAACCCCTCTGAGCCTTCCATTTTTCTGATCTGTAAGAAATGAGATGATAACAGCCTATTCATAGGCTGTAATTAGACTGTAATGAGAATACAAGTGTACAGCATATAATGAACACTCAACAACATTGAAAACTAAGTATATTTCAGTATTCTGCTGATGGTATGCAAGAATAACATGATTGTGAAATAATTTAGAACTGAACTCTTATTTTAACAACAGGGATCACCATATTCATCAAGGGTCTAAAAGCCTGCTTTCTGTACTACAATAAAAATGAGACAGAAATTTTGAAAATGATACTTACTTAAGGTTTGTCATATTCAAGACCAAGAAAAAAAAGTAAGGAATGTCAGCACCCTGCTTTGTAGCTTGTGGAGTAGAGACTGTTGTTTAGTAAAGAACATGGGTTTACGTTTAGTTGATTTAAATAATGTTCCTGTACCCACTCCTCATCATAATCAAGATTGCCTAATAATAAAAATGAATAATTAAAATTTTATATTATTTAGCAAAATTTATATTACCCCATTACTTGATTTTCAGATTGTTTCACTGAAGATATTTCTGTCCAATTCCCAGTGAAAAATACATAATGACTCAATGGTAACTACAAAATCATTGAAAATAACATTCTAAACTTTAGAGCACTTATTTTGTATGCTCGGTTGATGAGCTTCAAAATATTTTTTAATGAAAATCTATTAATTGTTCCTCCAATTTTAAATTGAGTTCATTACTCAAAAGTGCTAAGACAACTTTTTGCTTAGTGGATTAGTTAGACATTTTCAGTATTTATCAAACAGGTGAAGAATGGCAAATTGGAAATTACAGTATATTTGTTGATGCTTTGTCAGCACGGATTTTTGTGGTGCTGAAATGCTAAGTTTCAGGACACTATTTCCAAGATATTTGTAGCTAGATTGAAATTAGACATCTACTTGAACATTTGTTTGTAATTAGATACATATATACTGAAAGTCTATTGTTAATGCCAAAATTTAAGAAGAAGGTGGTTATCACAAGCATCTTCTCTGACAGAAGTCAAATTGGACTATTTCAGTTCAGCCAAAATAAGAAAGAAGCGTAAATCTCACTAGAAAACAAGTTTATAAACTCAAGTTGTATTTAAAAAACATCTTAAAGTAAATAATGGACTGTACCCTAGTATATGTTCAGTTTTTCTTATCACTGCTTTTTTGGTGCTACATTTAATTCTATGGTAACTGAGATTTTCTAAGTCTTCTTGATATATAGTGGCAAAATTACCTCAAGTGTCTATGAAACTTCTTTGAGTTGAAAAAAACAGGTCAGTGTTATTCAGATTAAAGTGTATTACTGATATTTCATTCTGTCCCATCCACTTTCTCCCTATCTTCTGTTTGTGGAGGTCAGGAATTTCTTGAAACATAGTGGCATTATCATTTGAAGGCTTTATGGAACTTCTTGGGTTTTAAAAAAGAAAATATTGTTCTAAGTTCAATTAATTAATATTTAATTCTCTCCCACTTCTATCCCATGCCTATATATTCTGGTTCAATTACCTGACCAAAATTCACAATTTAACCATTGGTTTAAATAAATACTGAGTTGTTTTAGATTGTCCACAAGGCGGCAGTAAAACATCTTTCTTCCCCCCAATAATTTGAATTCCTGTGTTCATTTTCTAAACATTTAGATATATTTGCCTGAATAATACTAAAAACAAACTGTTTTGCTTTTAAATTTCTACTTTGCTATTCAAAAATAAGATATTAGCAAATATTAGCATGAGAATCTTAATTAATTTTCCTTACAATAGATGAATAAAAATCCTTAAAGTTTTAATAACATAAATTTCCTTTTTATATTGACAGTCAATACTCCTGTCCTATTTTTCAGAGTCACACTGAGTCCCTGTAAATTTTCTAGCTGGAGACAGTGCTATCTAAGCAATGTCAAGTTTGATATATTTTTTTTCCTCTTCCTAATTACATTATGTGATGACAGCATTCATATGTGATTGTTCTACTCAGAGTTTTCAAATAATATGTAAAATTGGGTGTTCCCATTTGTACAGCAGACACCCTGACAAACCATTATAGTACAGAAAAATACACTTCTAATAGGTTTCCTTCACAAGTAAGAAGAAAAGATCTAATTGTAGAGAGAATGGGAGGCTCAGTGAGCACTGTTTTCAAAGGTTTCCCATCCACTGATGAGTACTGTCAGCTGCCTTTTCAGTGCTATCACTTACCGTCTACATGCCTGAGCTGAGACAATCTTCCATGACCTCGTGACAAGCAAGTGAAGGGTACTTTGGATCTCATGCCTCATACAAGAGAAGAGGAGGAGGACTGTGGGACTGGATGACCTTGCAATGCTCACTGACTTACTGCTTCCAGAACAATGGGTTGCCCTGTGGACAAGAGGCTGCCAAAGGCACCCCTGGCATAATATGTCACACCAGTAAATGCTTGCCACTCCTGAGAAAAACAGACAGTTGTGCATGCATAAGAGAGAGGAAGGAGGAGAGGGAGGGAGAGAAAGGAAGAAAGAGAGGGAGAGGGATAGAGAGTGAGAGCGGGAAGACGCTTTGACAAAATAAATTCTAAACCTACTTCATTATAGGAGAGCTAAACTGCCGTCTTCATGCTGTCTGCATTCCTGTGGAAACTGCAGGGAACTTGGCCTGAGCAAGATTATGAGATTGAGTCCAGTATTTTGCCAATGCAGGTAACACATGCTAGTGGGTGTGTCTGTGTGTGTATTTGCAATATCAAAGCAAATTATTTATAAAGTGTATTCATATGGCAAAATTCAAGAGAGTCAGTAATGCAGGATACTCAGTCACATGCACTCACAGTTTCCATTCTTTCCATTGTCTCCTTTAAAATACGTGCCACCTAATGACTTTAGAATTGAACATTGTTTTCCAGTACTAAACGACACAAAGTTCACAACAATTAGTGCCTTCAGAAAGATGGTTTCTTATTTAAAGTACTATAAATTAAAACATACATTACCACATAGCACTTAATTTTTTGAAAATGCTTATACTTTTATAACTAGCTACTCTAGAAAAATGCACTGAATGATTTAATTTCATGTTAAGGCACAAATACTGTGCTGAATTTTTGTTGCAACATAGGTGTTTTGTGACTAAGAGCACATCTTTCTGAATTATTTTTACCACCAGATTCAAAACTACCAAATTCAACATCTGAGAGTAATGACATGATTCTCTTACTTTAAGAAAAGCACACTCATTTTAGACATATTGAAACTCAGAAGTTTTAGCAATGTGTTTGGGTGAAGGTTAAGTCGTCCTTGACAGTATCAAAAGAAAGGTTTGAATTGTTGAATAACCACCTTTCACCCATTCCTAATTGTAATTTAAATGACAATATGCTTTCAATCAATAGCTCTTTGTCATACTTTGAAGATCAAAGGATAAGATTTCACCCCATGAGTTTACAAGGCAAAAGCTCCTGGTTTATAACACTAGAATGCATTAGAATACTGCTCTCCAACAATTTGTCCTGCAGAAAGGCATTTAAATGGTACCTTACACATATTAATATTAGAAAATGTCAGAAGTCTTAATTTTTATAATTTGCTTCCAGATAGATATTGTAATAAAAATATTAGCTCATTAAAAAAGATAAGTTATCACTATACTAACTTCACTATTTTAACTGTCATCCTAATACTAATTATCTGAGCCTTTACTGTGTTCTGGGTATTTCACTAAGCACATTTACATTATGTTTCTTTGTTCTTCAGAGTCAGCCTCTGAGGCAGAACTTAATATTTATTCCCATTTAACAGATGAAGCTTGGAGAGTTTGAATCACTTTGACCTCTTATCATCCTGCTAAAGAAAGAGCTTTGACCAAATAAATACTAAATATACCTCTGAGCAATAACAAGCCCTCTCAGCTACTCATGGGATAAAAATTCAACGTGACTAAACACAACTGCTTCTTTTTTTCCATATCTCTCTATATATGAAAGTTTATAAATATATCATAAGCACTTTGCTTATGTATTGGTATAATGTAAAACTGCATTTAGCATGTATAGGCTGTGCTTTATACATAGAAATGAGCACTTTTCATTTTTCTCGTCTGCTTTCAAAGTAGAAGCTTATGCATTGCATTTTATTATGTTCATAGGATAATACTGAATTTCCAGGTGCACCTGGATGCATCTATTTAGGTTTAGATGAGACCAAGCTTATTTATGCAGGCACTAACCGAAAAATTCATTTTTAGGTCTGAGCATACAGAACTTCAAGTCATCAGTTAATTTTAAGGGTTTCAATGTCAACTTTACTATATGACAAGACAATTGTCATACAAATGTGGAGAGGTTTCCAATTTGGTTTGTTGCTGTTGTTGTTGTTTTTCTGGTGGTGGCAAGGCTAATCATAATGACAATGTCCATTGAATATTGAATGTCTGTGATTTGTTAAGCTAGATAGAAAAAGTTGGCCCAAGGGCCAAATCCTATTCTAGGACAGGTTGTCTCTAGCCTACCCATGTGGAAATTCCACATGAAATTTTATGCTTTTTATTTATTTTAGGAAAAAATCCATTGAAAAATTAGAAAATCTGAAAATACTGGGCTAGATTCCTACTTGGCAAAAGCTGACTAGAGAGCACGATGAAATGACTCCTGCTTTTGAAGATCATGCTCTTTCCCTGCCACAACAATCCCTGAAAGCCCAATTTTATCCTTAGACCATACAGTTTCTCTCATTGACAGGATTAGAATGAACTTACTTTTGGAATCCACATGGAAAAAAATGCTTTAACCTACTATGTAATGGATCCTTGTATTATGTATGAGGAAGGTGCCATTATACCTGCAGACTCAGAAAGAACACAGAGAAGGTAATAGCCACTCAATGCCAAAGTTTATCAGAGAAGGGCTAGGATTCTACCTCATATCTGTCTCATCCCAAAGCCTGTGAACTCCTGTTTGCATTCAGGCATTTACTCTCGTGTGTGGACTGCAGACTTCTCCTTCTGTCATGAGCAGAGTGCGTTTTTGTGGAGGCATCCAGGACTGGGGGACTGGACAGGAGCAGCATGTGCTCACAGACATCCCCATTCTTGTCTATCACAAGAAGCTGCTGGGGCTGCTTTGCTGGTATGGGTATGACTGGGAGAAGAGTGCACATTCATAGTAAAACATCTCACTTAGAAGACTTCAACTTTACATGACTTGCAACCATGGCTCCCTAAAATGTGCAGGGGATAGATTTCAACAGTGCAGGCACTCCAGCTGCCCGTCCACCCTAGAGTGAGAGCAAGGTGGGAGATGGCAGTCTGCTGTTCCCTCAGCCAGTCTCGGTCATCTTGCTTTGTGAGCCTGTTGTTTAATTTAGCTATCATCACCATCATTATCATCATTAATATTATCTTCACATAAAACATTTGTGATTTTAACACCACTGGATAACTGTAAGTGTGAGATATTTTGCAGTTTCATAATAATTGCTTTGCTGGAATTCCCATGGTATTCTTACCTGTGCAGAGGCTACCAAAAAGGTATAAAGTGAGTTGTCTCTGGGAAAGGGATGTCTTAAGATACTATGCTTAGAGCATTCAAATGTCATTTCTATTAATTCAGGCCCTCTAACTCACAACAAACAAACTCTAGTAAAGTACAATTTAACAAATTGAGTGGAAAACAGAGTTGTGTGAAGAGGGCCACAAAGTGCCACAGAGATAAGGTTGTTTAAGAAACTTAGACAAGAGTAAGTGTCCTGCAGTCAGAGCAGACATTGCTAATCAATCTTCTCTGCTAAACATGCAAGGTTGGTGAGACTATTAATCATCTAACATTAGAAAAGTATGTGTGAAAGCCCAGCTTTCCAGGTGAGATTTAAATCTGGTCTTGCCTGGTCTTAAATCAGTTCCCTGTCCAGTCTCAGCAGAATGGAGAAGCTGTGAGTGGTTGATGACAATATGCTCCAAGGTAATACCTATGCTGCTACTTGCTATCAAAAGATTCAATATGCTTATGTTGTCAGAAACAGAGGTTAGAACAAAAAAATTATATACAGGGATTATTTTCATCATTCAAATATATAAGCATAAGAAGAAAACCTACCAAGAATATAAACAAAATGTATGTCTGTCTATGTCTTGGGAGAAAGGAATGGAATAAAACTGATTATGTTAAAATTCTGGTATCTGGAGAGTTACCGGATCTTTTGTCCCTTGCATTGAGAAGGGAAGCCAGACAGGCTTTGGGCTCTAGTAGAAATCATTGCTACAAGGACCCATTTCCCCATTCTTTATAACAAGCCAAGACCACCCTGAAAGGGACATCAGACCAGAAATCTCTAACTCAGGAATAAAAATAAAAATCATCTCCCTCCTCCTCCACTTTTCACTTTTCCTACCTTTCGTTTACCTCATCCTTTTTCCACCCTTCCATACCTCTTGCTTTTCCCAAATGAAACATAAAAAAAGATTCTCTGAGCTTTTATTTCATAACTGAGAAAATAGACAAGGGGTAATCCTAAACCTCAGCCCCCATATTAGATCTTCTGTGCTCTGCTTGAAAATCTTTTGAGAAGGGGAAAAAATAGCTGGCAATTCCACAGAAAGAAAAGGGTTTAAATGCAAATGAGAGCTCAAGGTAACACTTGAGTGTGAATGAATTTCATTCAGAAAATGCCAATCACTCAGCCATCATAAATGAATGAGAAGGAGCTTCTGGTACCAAGAAGACTAGCTATGATTGCTTGTGAAAGGGGCAGAGAAAGGTTAGAGGGCAAGAAGACACACTTTGTGCCTTTCAGAATATTCCAAGGGTCATCCTTTTGACTTTATTTGGAAAATGAGTTAGGGCCACTTTATTTCAAAGTTGTATAAAGGTTTTTGGTTTCTTTTTTTTTTTTAACTTTTGATTATTCCAGAATTTGGTCCTCAAGGTTTATGAAATAGAGGATCTCCTTTTTTGTCTCCTGATTTCCCAAGCAAATCCTCAACCACACATCAGGATAGTTGCACCTAATAGTCATTTAGCTAGATTTTGGCTGGACCTGATCTGGAATGCAGGGCAAATCATTTGGAGTAGTTCTAATTTTTTACCTGCAGAGTTCCACATAACTATTCTCAAAATGAGCCGATCCCCTCACATTGTCAGGAATCAAACTGATCTGTCTGTCACGGCTATCTTTATAAAGTCTTGTGACTCTGCCAGAGCACTCAGATTTTGTTTTATAAATACTTGAAATATTTCAAAACACATGTAGATTATTCATGGAAAACTGCAAGCCCTGAGTTTTCTCCCCTCTGGTCAACTCCTGTTGGTTTGCACTTGAGTAATACATGGTGAAGCCAGATTCCTTCAAACATACATTAATTGAAAGGTGAAAACAATTAATGTATTCCAATTTTTTAAAAAAGAATACCAAACTATCTACAGTTTAGAATTTAAAACCTGCCTATTTCTCTCAATTGCAATCTCCTTAGTATCTTTTACTTGTTACAGACCCCAAAATGAACTATACATGACCTCTGTTCTCATATAGCAAAGTAGCTCAAAATATAAGCTACTGCCTCAGTGATACTCAAACCATTCTCCTTTACTGAAGGAAGGTATTCTAACACTGAAGTTGAATAATGGTCTTTTCACAGTACACCAAACCAAATTAAGCAAATAAATAAAGTTATCTGTAGTGAAACCTTTTCTCTCCCATGATTAGAGTCTCCCAAAATGCTGATAAGCAATTTATAAGACTGACAAAGCTTGCCTTCAATACAATACTGGGTATAGAGTCATTAAATAGTTGCTATGCAAAGTATCATTTCTCCAAGTGGGAGTGGCATGTGAATGAGGCCATTTAATGGAATTGCCTAACAAGGAATTCACTTCCGTGTTAACTCCAAGTGGGAATGTACCTCTTCCCCAAAATAAGTTTGGAAAACATTTTCCAATTACAAAGAACACATGTGGGTGAAAAGAAAACACATTTCTATAAAGAGATTCAAGTTTTAGGTAATTTAAGTCTTTTGACAACTGCATAGGACTACTATTATTCCCATTTTGTGTGTGAGAGCAATGAGGAACTAGAAGATTGGGTATGTCTTTGACCAAGTCACATCTTGAGTGAGTGACTGACCAGGATGTGCACCCACACACTGGGGAGTAAAATAAATCACACTAGTTTGGCAGTTTCTTATCTCTGACTCTGACTTAGAATTGCCCGAAGAAGTTTTCCAAAATGCTTTTGCTTGGGATCCCTCTTCCTCTTGAGATTCTAATTTAAGTGAGTAGGAATAGATAAAATTATATTTTAGGAAAGAATAAGACAGACAAAGAGCTACAACCGCTGACAGAGACAGAATTTTCTTTTTAATATAAGGAAATAAGGCTTTCTGAAGAAATCAGTTAATTAAAGAATTGGAATATTAACATCTTACTTTGGGCTAATGTAGAAGCAGGTATAGAAAACATTTTGGTCAATACCTTGAGGTAAGAGGAAGGCTTTCTATGACAGGCAGAATGACCACATGGCCCTAGTGCAAGGTGGTCCATACAAGGTTAACTAGCACAGACCAGCCAGTGGCAATTCCCCTAGATCAGTGATTTGCAAATGGTGTGCCATAAGAATTTTTAAAACATGCATTACCTGACTATTTAGTCTGGGGTACTGACCTCTTTTCCCTTAGACTGTCAAATAAAAAAAAATGACAACAGCCAACACAATAGCCATCAGGTATAAATACCCTGTCTTGAACCATAAATATATAGGTCATATACAGGTAATAGAGTTGTATCTTATTGATCATGTTGCATAATAAGTTCATGTCTGATTGGTTAATTCTTGGTGCCAGAAATCCTTATGCACAAGTATTAGCACCTGAGTTTTTAAAAAGTCACTTGGAGCAAAAAGGGTTGGTAATTACTATTATTATTAATATTTTGTAAATCAATCAAAATTATATGTATTGTTTATCAGATTGTCAACAAGTATGTTTTTTGGTGTGCTACAGAATTTTAGTAATTCGTTTATCTATGCCATAAGATGAAAAAGATTGAAAATCACTGCCCTAGATAGTGGTGGGTAATGTTTCTCAAGTTCCTGAGATGCAGAACAGACCTCAGAGTGAAGTCACTGTTCATTCCTTAGTGCCAGTGTACAGATATTATAAGAGTAAACGCTGCCAATTTTCTTGATCAATGTGAGTTCAGCTAAAAAGTTGGAAGGAAAGAAATTTCTTGAATCATCATTTTATACTATATGAAATATATCACAGACTTATAGATGCACTTATAGATGTGATATTATATAATACAACATGTTATATGTATTAATATTTTATTACACATAGAATCTACAGTATACTAGATAGGATGCTTCCTATTTAACTAGCAGTCAAGATTTGGGGACCATGTTGGGGAAAAACGGTGAATAGCTCCTGTTAGAAATTGTCCTAAGTCTTTGTGCTTTCTCAGAATGTTAAAGGTTCTAAAGGGACATGAATGAAGAAATTAAAAAATGGTGTTCCCAGTATGGAAAGAACGTTTAAGCCAGCAAAACTTTGAATTGACAATGACATTTGATGAAAATACTTGAACAAAAATAATCTGGTTGTCTTATGTTTGAAAATTTGATGTATTGTGCTAGCTATTATGCTTAAGGGCAAAGATAAGAGACATTTAGAAACTATTTACATTTAGGGAGGGCTGCAGCCCAATGAACAGACAACAGAAGCAAGTAAAGTAAAGAATCTGTTTAAGTTTAAATCTATACAGGCTCTGTTTCTTGTCATCAGAAAATCACAGTTCTTCTTCCTAATGTTTATAAAAAATGTGCGTAAGGTTCCTGAAGACACAACTTCAGATATGAAGTTTTCATTTAATTGTTCAAGACTATAAACTTTAACTTCAGAGCATGTTTAACCACAAAATTTAAAAAGCCTATTTGTTGCAGAAAATCTAAGAAATAAAAGCAACTCACCAGTTTCTTTGGTTGGCGAGAAAACTATGAGCTGTCTAAGTATATCCCTACTGACTGTTAGCAAGTGCTTACAGAAAGTGCTATCCAATGAACTTTCTGCAATGATGGACAGTGTCTGTGTCTGTGTTATCCAAAATCACAGCCATGAGTCATGTGTGGCTATTAAGCACTTGAAATGTCACTAGTGCCACTGGGAAAGAAAAATTTTATTTTTGCTTAATTATAATTAATTTAAGTTTAAATAGCCACATTAGTGAAGCACTAGACAGCAATCCCTCTTTTACATAGAGATCAATCTGTTTGTTGTTTTTGATAATGAGTGTTTTCTCATGATTGGGAATTTATATTATGTGTATATAACAAGTCATATTTTCTACTATGAAAATTATTGAATGTTCATAAAATCAGTGAGATATAAGAATAGTTTTTAGTATTTTAATTAAAAGACTGAAACATTCAGGGACTCCACATATGGAACAAATTTGAGAACCCTTGGATTAATATGCAGGCACCTCTTTCCCACACAAGATGGGTAGCAAACAGAACTTTGACTCTCCAAGTTCAATAAAGACATTTTTAAAATTTTCTTTAAAAATTATTGTTTGGCTTTATGGTTCCATGACCTTTAGAGCACTGCTAATTAATGGTTTTGTTTTGAGTTTAAGCAAGGTAGGTAAACCCCTAAGGATTGGTGTAAGTAATAAATCTTGCACTTTCTAAAATGATATCCAGGTAGGAGCTGTGGGAAATGTCTAAACCTATTCTAGCTACTTCTTTCCTCCACATCCAAACCTCCCACCACTCACTCTCTTCCATGTCCTTATCTCTGCATTTGTGAATGGTTGCTTACTTCCCCACTTATTCAGAATAGAGATTAAATACATTTGCATAGTTGTGGGATTGCATCTGGCCTTCAACTATCAGTCTATATTCATATAAGTCACTTCCTAGGTTCCAAGTGCTGAGTTCTATAAAGAAACCTGGATCTTCTGAAGAATTAATATATTCACCCAACTAAAAACATCGGAACATTTTCTTCACTTGGTTCTAATATTCTCTCTTGTTGTTTTTTTTTTTTAAGTTTTGCAGGCTATAATAATTTATGTTGCTGAATATATTTCATTTTAATGTTTTAAATGCTCTTCTAATTTGAATTTAGGCCTTTACACAGATTTGTTGCTTAGGCTGTTTTGAAATATATGATTTTAAATGCATGAAACTCATCCTTTAAAAATGATCTGTGAGTGTACATTTGAAAATGGTTAATGCTTATTTATTACAAATGGAATAATTACAGCTAATGGAACAGTGCCATTTATCATCAGTATAGCATGTAGGGGGTTGATAATTAGCAGCTCCATAAGGGTCTTTTTCCAGATTATGGAATGACAACCCTGGAACACCTTTTGGTGAAATATCTCAGTGCACTAGACTCTCCCTTGTTTGTTCTTATTGGCTGTGGATCATGGGATTGGACAGGGCCACAAATGTTTGGATTTTGTTGATTTAATCACCACCTAAATCCTCCTCTGACTTAGAAAGCAGCCATTTCTTTTAAAAAATATGCAGGGTAGAAATCATTTAACATAAAAAATATGATTTTTCCATATAAAAATGCATTCCTTCAAGTTCTAAACTACCAGAGGTAGCAATGCCCCCTTTTGAATGGGCTGCCTCTCAATATGGGGACAATATAAAATAGTACATTAAATGACTGTGATTCCAGTTACAACTTCACCTACTTAGAAAAGACAAGAAACATTATTTGTACCCTGGTCATTTGCCATGCTCTACAAGTATTTTAAAGTGGTTTTTTTAGAGTAAATAAAGTTTGCAGTTTGGCTTTTCAACAGACATCTGAGCTACTTCATGGTTCAAGTTGCTGTTTTTAGCCTTTTGATTAAGTGTAGACCATTTTTCATTCTTCTGTGAGACTCCAATATTAATGATCTGAATAAAAGAGAAAATTTTGTCTCTATCAAAGACCTATCTCTCTATTTCATTTTCTTCCACATTCTAAGTTTGACTAAAGCATTAACTAAGGAACTCTATTAAGTGACTCAGAAGAATGACTTGAGGAGATGCATTTAAAATTAAACTTCTTCAATGCATAAAGTTATGCATTAAAGCTTCTTTACTGTGCCTTCTTTCTCTCTTTGAGGACTAAGACATTGTGATACTGGACTTAATACTGCCCTTAAAACTTCCACTGACATCAGTATGAAAGGAAATAACTGGTAATTTATTCTGAGTCGGGAAGACATTTTCTAAAATGCAGTGCAACCCTAATTTAGAATAGAGGGGAAAGGGTTCAAATTAGGTTTTTTATAGTGGCAAGTATTTGCAGACAATACAGAGATTTATGGATTAATTTGTTTTAAATTAACTTTTATAGGGTGACTAATAGTCCACAGGGATAAACCAGACTTTCAATTGCCCATGATTTTCAGTCAGATCAGAGAGAGGAGATCATTTCTCTCAGGAAATGGTGACATACTTTTAAAAGTGTGCCTTACATTTTTTTTTTTTTTTTGGTCAGTGTCCAGACAAGATAAATAAGTTCTGGGCCTTGGGCAAAGATATTTACAACTGGTCCAACATTTGATGTCACATTTCACTCAGAAGACGAGAAAGACTTTGTCCTCTACCCTGGCAGGAATCTTTTTCAGTTGATTTCAGTGGATAACATTAACAGTGGCACCCAAGAGTGTTCATAGAGACAAATGCTATGCATATGGGTGCAAAAACCTGTTTCCCTGTATGTGCTTTTCTGCAAGAAACACTAATGAGTCCTAGGAGCTCAAAATTCAGAAAATGGGCATTTGGGCCTCTGCCTAATAGTATTCAGGGTCAGGGTCAGATACAGATAAGAAAAATGGTCTACAAAATAATTGTATGTATGTATGTATGCATGCATGTATCTATCTATCACCTATCTATATATGTATCTCTAAATATCCATCCCTCCATTTATCCATCCTTTTATTTAATATATTTCTTCAGCATCTACCACACACTCAAATTAATGCTGGAACCTGGGAAAGTGAATAAATGAGTTTTTAGACTACACTGATCACATCTATTTAACCCATCGCAGTCAATAAAGCACATTTCAATGACAGAGCAGTTTTATTAACTACCTGTTTAGAGTTCACAAGCAACTGAAAAGTATATTATGCCCTTTTGTGCAGAAAATCATGATGAAAAGAACAGTACCTTTATATTGCATCTTTATATATAATACAAAGTATTCATGTGCTTTAATTCTGCATAACTTTCTCCCAACTTAGATTATTTTCATATTGATAATTATTTTCTCTCAGAACTTTTGAATATATCTTCTGTGATTTCTTGCTTCCATTGTTACTCCTAGCCTTAAAGATTTGGGGGGGAGGGGCGCTTAATTTCTGCCCTTTCTCTTCTTGCTACTTTTAGAATCTGCTTTTTATCTTTGCTGTTCAACAGTTTTTCTAGGGTGTGTTTTAGCATGTATTTCTTTACATGTATAAACTAGGGAAATCATTTTCTTCTAAACTTTGAGTTTCCAGTTCTGCATCAATTCTGGAAAACTTTTAGTTTTTGACTTCAAATGTTGTCTCATGCTCTCTATCAATTTCTTTTGGGATTCAATATACTTATACATATGATGCTTTTACTCAGTCCTCTCTATCTTTTAATTTCTTTTTTCATAACTTCCATCCCTTCACCTCTTTAGAACAAGTTTTGTAATTTTCTTAGATATAATTTTTTATTATTAATTTTCCCTTTAAAGGTATCCAGTTTATTTTTTGATTCATTCATTGACTTTTTTTCCTATTTTATGCAAAAAAATCCATTTAAGTGTAGTATTTGCTCTGATTTATCAGGGATACCTTTTATTTAGATCTTAAGTAATTTTTGTGTGTGAGTGATTTGTGTATGACTATAAGCTTTTTACTCACTTACAACATACATATTGAAAAACACACAAATCGGGATTTCTGGCCAAGATGGAGGCATAGGTAGACACACTGTGCCTCCTTGCACAACCAAAAGAAGGACAATAGCAATTTATAAACAAAAACAACAAGAACTGACAGAAAATAGAACTGTATGGAAGTCCAGCAACCAAGGAGATAAAGAAGAAACATTCATCCAGACCGGTAGGAGGGGTGCAGAGGGGCAGCCAGGGTGGAGAAGACTCCTGGCAAGGCGGTGGCTGGCAGACCCAGCAAGGTGGCAGATTGTGGAACAGGGCAGGCAGTGCGACAGCTAGCAGACCCCCACAGCCCCACATTCATGCATAGATAAACCAGGAGGAATGGCATGGGAGCGTAGCAGATCACACAAACCAGGGCTCCAGCACAGAGAAATAAAGCCTCAAACCTCTGATTGAAAACACCCATGTGGGTTGAGGCGGCAGCAGAAGAACTCCCATCCTCACAGGAGAGGTCGTTGGAGAGACCCATTGCCTAGAGCATGCACAAGCTCACCCTCTCAGGAATCAGCACCAGAGAGGCCCAATTTGATTCTGGGTAGCGGAAGGAGTGACTGAAATCCTGCAGAGAGTGGAGCAAGCTCCATTGCTTCCTCTCAGTCTCTCCCCCACATACAGCATCACAGTACAGTGACCAGCGTTACCCTGCCCTGGTGAACACCTAAGGCTCTGTCCCTTTATGGAACAGGCACTCCAAGACAAAAAAAAAAAAAAAAAGGCCCAAATGAAAGAACAGATCAAAGCTCCAGAAAAACTACAACTAAGCAATGAAGAGATAGCCAACCTATCAGATGCACAGTACAAAACACTGGTAATCAGGAAGCTCACAGAATTGGTTGAATTTGATCGCAAATTAGATGAAAAAATGAAGGCTATGCCAAGAGAAACAAAGGAAAATGTACAGGGAACCAATAGTAATGCGAAGGAAACTGGGACTCAAATCAACACTGTGGACCAGAAGGAAGAAAGAAACATCCAACCAGAAAAGAATGAAGAAACAAGAATTTGGAAAAATGAGGAGAGACTTAGGAACCTCCAAGACATTTTTAAACATTCCAACATCCAAATTATAGGGGTGCCCGAAGGAGAAGAGGAAGAGCAAGAAATTGAAAACTTATTTGAAAACATAATGAAGGAGGACTTCCCCAATCTGGCAAAGGAAATAGACTTCCAGGAAGTCCAGGAAGCTCAGAGAGTCCCAAAGAAGCTGGACCCAAGGAGGAACACACCAAAGCACATCATCATTACATTACCCAAGATTAAGCAAAGGAGAGAATCTTAGAAGCAGCAAGAGAAAAGGACACAGTTACCTAGAAAGGAGTTCCCATAGACTATCAGGTCATTTCTCAAAAGAGACCTTATAGGCAAGAAGGGGCTGGAAAGAAGTATTCCAAGTCATGAAAGCCAAGGACCTACATCCAGGATTACTGTATCCAGCAAAGCTATCATTTAGAATGGAAGGGCAGATAAAGTGCTTCTCAGATAAGGTCAAGTTAAAGAAGTTCATCATCACCAAGCCCTTATTATATGAAATGTTAAAGGGACTTACCTAAGGAAAAGAAGATAAAAAATAGGAACAGTAAAAATGACAGCAAACTCACAGTTATAAACAACCACACCTAAAACAAAAACAAAAGCAAACTAAGCAAACAACTAGAACAGGAACAGAACCACAGAAATGGAAATCACATGAAGGCTTATCAACAGGGGCGTGGGAGGGGGAGAGAGGGGGGAAAGGTAGAGAATAAGTAGCATAGATGATAGGTGGAAAATAGACAGGGGGAGGGTAAGAATAGTGTAGGAAATGTAGAAGCCAAAGAACTTATATGTATGACCCATGGATGTGAACTATAGGGGGGCAATGTGGGAGGGAGAGGGTGGGCAGGATGGAGTGGAGTGAAGGGGGGTAAATGGGACAACTGTAATAGCATAAGCAATAAATATATTAAAAAAACACACTCAAATCCTAAATGTAGAGCTAGATGATTTTTTATATAGTAAACAAACATTTATGACCATTTTAAGTAGTGCTGCTATAAAATTTCTTGCATATTTCTTTGGGGGAACATGTGTCAAGCATTTTTACTGAGTGTGTACCTGGAGGAATTGCTCTGTCATGGAGTATGTGTTATTCAGGTTTAGTGAATACTGTCAAACAGGTTTCTAAAATGATTTTATTAATTTAACCCTCCTATCAGCAGTATGGGAGGATTCCAAAAGAGTAATATCCTCATGAGCTATTTAACTTGATTCTTTTTTTTAGAAATTCTATTTTATTCCTTTTCACTTGACATATTTTCAAATCTTCTTTTATTTTTATAAGCTTATTAAATATTATTATTTTATAATCTTTATATTTGTGGTCTTTGCCCATTTTACTTAGCTGTTTGTTTTTTCTTTTATTTTGTGATTTTTTTTTTTAAATCATAAGCTTATTTTTTAATGACCTGTGTATGGGAATTCTTTAAAGTTCAGCTTAAACTTGTGTTCTTCCAGGTAGTATATGCCTTTGTATTTGCAGGTGCCTGGAAGTACCACCAACCCAGGACAACTTTATAAAAAAAATGGAATGAAAAATCATAAGAAGGCAATCTCATTGTTATGAATCTGCAGGGGAATTTTTTTTCTTTCACCCAAAATCAATATTGAGAGAAAATCTCCTCATTTCCTGTGAGACATGTCTTTCCCTTCATTCACCCTTTCACTAAGTATAGTACCCTGAGGAGTCTTGGCATAAAGCTGAGAGCCCCGTGGAGTTGCTGTCTAGGGAATGAACCACTTTGGGCCAGATCTAATCTGTTTTTCTCCACCCAATATATGAGTCAAAGTAAAATCTGTTAGTCACAAAAGATGGACAGGTGACCTCAGTCTCGATTTTTCCTTACTACTCTAGTTTTGTGCTTTCACATCGGCTGTAATCTCTAAAGGTAGCTTTTGCTTTTATTTTTTTTGTCAGCTTAACAGTGAATTTTAAAAAGATGTTTAATAATTTGATTATCGGCATTTGTATTATATTAATACAGGGGGAAAATTACTTAGAATAACAGTTCTTAAAGTGTGGTTTAGGAGCCTGTCTGTGCCTCTGAAACACTTTTAGGGTCGAAACTCTCGTCATGATAGTAAATAAGATACAATTTTCTTTGTTCTCCATTCCCTCCTGAGGATACAGTGGAGTTCACAATGGCAACATGACGTGTTATGATGTCATCATTCTGACAGCTGTTGGTACGTGTGCCTCTAAACATTTTCTCAGTTATATCAAGTAAATATTGATTAGAATAATTTGTATAACAATAGCTTTTTGTGTTTTTTCTTAATTTTTAGAAATATAAAGGGATTTTTGCACCAAGAAGCTAGGGAACTGCTGGTTTAGGGCATCCTTTTTGCTATATTGCAAGAAATGGACCTTCTCAAGTGCCAAATTACATAGCAGCATCAATCTGTGCTATAAACAATAGTCAGCAGGAAGTGAAGACCCACATTAAATCGTTGCAGTAGGTTTATGCAAATATTACCACAAGAGACCAAGAGTTCTTCCAGATCAAGAAGCTTTTGGAGTTGGAAGCTGAGCAAGAAAGTCAATATGATAATTTACATATTATGATTCAATAAATTGATATTATGATTCCCAGTTTCCTCAAATATACAATATCGGAATTAATAATCCCAATTCTTCCTCTCAGTGTTGGACCTATTTAAGGCAATATTATAAATAGCAAGATCATTCCTGAGTCTTTATATGGTTGCAAGTTGTTGAATATGAAGGCATATGAAAACTAGTAAAGATATGTTTGTCTCAGACTTCCTTCTTAGATAAAAATGACTAGAATTTAAATGGAAAGATAAATTTAACTGGTAATTTCAAAGTAGATATGCAGTATAAACTGTCCTCTCTATCTGAATTTAAAGACACAGCCAATGCCAGAATGATGAATCCTCTTGATATTATTAAGAAAAGGTCAAATGTGACATTGGAGAATCAGGTTGGTCTGATAGGAAGCAAAGCACATTGAGGAGGCCTGAGTTCTAATTCTTTCTCTATAACATAGCAACCACATTGTTGTAGAATGCTACATTGGTGACCACCAATGAACCACATCTCCTAATGTTCATGCCCTTGTGTAGTCCCCTCCCAGCATGTCTCTGGGCTCATTTTGACAATGGGACATTAGCAGGTCTGATGCAATCGGAGGCTCAATTACTGCTTGCACATGGGGCTTGTCCCCTTGGAAATGCTTCTACTTGTTAGTCAACTCCCTGGTTAGAAAGAAACTCAGGCTGTACACCTGAAACTAATACAGAATAATATTGAATATAAACTGTAATTGAAAAATTTAAAAAAAGAAAAACTCAGGCTAGACTATTAAATAATGATTGGCTACATGGAGAGAAATCCTTGTGCATGAGAGGTCACCTTGGATATTCCATTACCATTCAAGCTCCCAGCTAAATGAGTGACCTCAGTCTATACCTAATGGGGCAAAACAAACAAACAAACAAAAAAGAACCTGTCCAGCTGACCAGTTACTCACAGAATTGTGAGAAATAATAAAAATCATTGTTTTAAGTAACTATGATTTAGGGTGGTCTAAAAATGTACTTATAGGTAATATTCTAGCCACTTCTCTCTAAAACTCTTCAGCTTAAAAATAAGAATGGAAACATTTGTCCACCCACTTTAGAGAGTTTGTATGAATAGCAAATTAATTAACAAATATAAAGTATTGTTACTATTTTTCCAATGAGCAAGGTATGAGTAAATGCTGTGGTTATGTCTATACTTACAAACTGTTTTGACTGTTTTGACTGACTTGACCAGTAAAATCCACCACTTTATAAAAATTAAAAAAAAATTGCAATTCAATTTTTGACTGATTTGATTATTGTTTTGACCTCCCTGAGGTTTTCCTTGGTGGAGTTAATTTTTTTTTAATGGAATAAATTGCCTTACCCTGTTTAGTCAGTCAAAATAATCAAAACAGTTTGGGTATATAAAATCTATCTGTGTACAACATTTTCCTTTTATTTAACTTCAGCGGAAAATTACGTGAAAGAGGCCCATATATGCATAGCAAATAGGGGTATAAACTTCTACTTATAACTGCTCAGATTCAAATTACTATATAGATTATAGCAGCATTTGTTTGGTAACAAGAAAAATATAGTTAGTTTTTATTTCCCAATGGCATGCTACATTACAAGTCCATTAGCAGTTGCATATGTTATTGATGTAATTCTAATAACTGCCATATATTATTATGGCAATAATAATGTAATTCTTATAGTGTGCAATATGTAATTTATTGAACACTGCTGCAATTTATTTTTAAATTATAAATTTGGCTTGCTTTTCAGCACTAGAACTCTTCATGTCCTGGTTCGGGAGTTTAGTCATAGTCCTTTTGTTTGAATAAGCTGTCAGAAGCACATGGCTGAGATGAGTGCATACAAGCGAATGCTGATGCTTGGCAGTCATTAAAGTCCTGGTTAGAAACAAAATTGGAATGCGGGTTGAGTAGGTCCATTCATATGCGCTGCTGACTTGGTGATTCAAATATAAGCCATGGTTATTGGAGTATTCGTAGATATTCTACTGTACTTAAAGTTATGACAGATGAAGCTTTCCTTATGAATCGTCAAAAGGATCACAAACTCCTCCACTGCTTCTATTTTTGTCACCAGGAGCTTGCTTGCTTGCCTTTTTTCTTCTAATGCCCTTTGAATATAGTTCTTAAGAATCCTACATTACAAGAGGCTATGTAAAAAGCTCTTGAGTTTGTTTGCCTGCTCTCAGACTGGAATGATTCTAAACCATTCCAGAAGATAGGTTTCTACATTTTTCATTTAGAGGTCCATATAAAAATAACAAAAAGGTAATACTTATTTTAATGTCTTTCTCTCACTGCATGAAATTCTTTTTGATTTATTACTCAACTGTGTTCATTATTTATATATTTTATTCAAATGTGTTGGGAACCACCCTGCCTGGTTTCGGAAGCTGTAATCCCCTGTGGCTAAGCTAAGGCTGAGTAAAAAGACCTTGGGACCATAAGCCATTTAGGAGACAAAGCTTATCTTCCTGGTAGGGGCATTGCCTATGCCCCCTTTCACTTCACCCTGCTTGGCCCCCAGCTGATGACTGGTGGGCCAATGACAGGTAAGATTCCTCAAGGAGGGATGACCTAAGACAGGCACAGTCACGAAGGGGCCCTTGGAAGGACTTAGGGGGCTATAGAAAAAGGAGGTGATGGACCCTCGCCCCTCAGCTTTGACATAGCCTGAGTCTTCATTCTGTCTGCAAGAAGTATCCTAATCTCTTGGCTGCCTTACTTCCCCTCCCTGACTTAAGCCTTAAACAATGCCTTAAGCCTGAGACAATGCCAGAGGTGGGGTGGCCCTGTGCTGGAAGGGGTGAGTTCCCCAGGGTGATCAGGCCTGACAAAGAGTGCATAAAATCCTGTGAAACCTGCTTTGCTAATTCCCTCAATTTAAATGATAAGGGTCCAAGCGTGAAATGAATTTGTTTCTCCAAAGTTTTATGGTCCTTTAACTATCTGACCCTGACTCAGAATAAGCACTCCGAGTTCTTTGAATGTTATCTATTATTTGATGATTTCTGCCTGACAATGATTGAAGAGCTTTCCATATACTCCCTGTATTCCTATGCAAATTAAGCTAATAAAAGCCTGTCCAGGAAAGGATCAGTGCTCTCTTCTCTTGAGAGAGTGGCCATGCCATCCTTTTTCCTCCACAGGACTTGGTAATCCATGTGAATTTGTCTCATCTCAGCCACAACACCGTGGACAGTGCTTCCTGGTGACCATGTCACAAATGTATTCTGCTCTTTATATTAAATTTAAGACTTTTTAAAGAATTTGCAAGCCCTACCAATGCTCTAACACTGTGCTCTTTCTATAGCTACTCACATAGGCAACTAAGTCAATGTCACCACAAATGGCTATCATGCAATTCTACTTTGGATTTTTTCAGTCAAACATAAAAGCCTATTTATTTATATTTTCTTCATAGAAATGTTTCATTGGTTAGTTGCTTCTCATCTAAATCTTTCCTAAAATTTCATTTTGTCTCTTGAGCTAAAGAATTACAAAATTGACTCAATAGAGCCAGACCAATGTCCAGCATAGAAGTATAAATATAACCTGCCATTTTATATTACCATTTACATATTTTCCATTCAATACTGTTCAATCTTTCATTCAGTCTTTCTTTTTTCAGCCAGTTATTCATTTTTTAAATTTATTCCACAAATATTTGTTGGGTGCCCATGCATTCAATAGCTGACCTATGGGTATACAAGGAAAATTGATTATGATTCTTAACTTTGGAAGTTGTATATTTCTTACTAGTCAGAATGTAATCTGAAGCTCTTTTAGGCCTCATCTGCTGTGAGTAGAAAAGGTAAACTAGATCACAAAGGCCTTGAATGCCAGAATGTGGAGGTGAAAATATCTGCCAAAAATTACTGTTTTGGAGTAAATGTATTTAGAAAAGTTTCTTTGATAAAAATGCACAGCATGGATTAAAGAAAAGAGAAATAGTAAGTAGAGTCTCTGTCAGGAGATTATGATAACAAAAATCTACATTCCTTTATTTGAAACCTTTGAGGCTACATGAATATTGGATTGAGAATTTTCCAGATTCTGAGGGAGAACCAAGATGGCAGCGTAGGTAGACACACTGCGCCTCCTCGCACAACCAGAACTGACAGAAAATCGAACGGCAAGGAAGTCCGACACCAAGGAAATAAAAAAATAAACATTCATCCAGACCGGTAGGAGGGGCAGAGATGGGCAGCCGGGGCGGAGAGGACTCGCGTTGCCATGGCGGGACCGAGACTGGCGGAGTGCGGGACTAATGGGGCAGTCAGTCTGACCACTGGCAGACCTTGCGGCCCCACATTCGCGCAGATAAACTGAGAGGGCCAGACTCAGAGTGGTGGAAAACGGGGCAGGCAGAGCGGTGGGTAGCACCCAGCGGTCCCACATTCATGCACAGATAAACCAGACAAATGGCAGGGAGCAAAGCAAACCAAGCAACCCAGGGCTCCAGCACAGGGAAATAAAGCCTCAAACCTCTGATTGACAATGCCCGTGGGGTTTCGGGCAGTAGCAGGAGAGACTCCCAGCCTCACAGGAGAGGTCGTTGGAGAGACCCACAGGGACCTAGGGCATGCACATGCCCACCCACTTGGGAACCAGCACCAGAGGGGCCCGGTTTGATTGTGGGTAGCGGAGTGAAAGATTGAAATCCGGAGGAGAGTGAAGCGGGCGCCATTGCTCCCTCTCGGGCCCTCCCCCACGTACAGCATCACAGTGCAGCGACCAGCATTACCCTGCCCCTGTGAACACCTAAGGCTCTGACCCTTTAAGTAACAGATGCGCCAAGACCAACAAAAAAAAAAAAAAGGCCCAAATGAAAGAACACTTCAAAGCTCCAGAAAAAATACAAATAAGCGAGGAAGAGATAGCCAACCTATTGGGTGCACAGTTCAAAACACTGGTTATCAAGACGCTCACAGAATTGGTTGAATCTGTTCGAAAACCAGATGAAAAAATGAAGCCTATGCTAAGAGAAACAAAGGAAAATGTACAGGGAACCAATAGTGATGGGAAGGAAACTGGGACACAAATCAATGTTGTGGACCAGAAGGAAGAAAGAAACATCCAACTAGAAAAGAATGAAGAAAAAAGAATTCGGAAAAATGAGGAGAGGCTTAGGAACCTCCAGGACATCTTGAAACGTTCCAACATCTGAATTATAAGGGTGCCAGAAGGAGAAGAGGAAGAACAAAAAATTGAAAACTTATTTGAACAAATAATGAAGGAGAACTTCCCCAGTCTGGCAAAGGAAATAGACTTCCAGGAAGTCCAGGAAGCTCAGAGAGTCCCAAAGAAGCTGGACCCAAGGAGGAACACACCAAGGCACATCATCATTACATTACCCAAGATTAAACGCAAGGACCTACATTCAAGATTACCTTATACAGCAAAGCTATCATTTAGAATGGAAGGGAAGATAAAGTGCTTCTCAGATAAGGTCAAGTTAAAGAAGTTCATCATCACCAAGCCCTTATTATATGAAATGTTAAAGGGACTTACCTAAGGAAAAGAAGATAAAAAATAGGAACAGTAAAAATGACAGCAAACTCACAGTTATTAACGACCACACCTAAAACAAAAATGAGAGCAAACTAGGCAAACAACTAGAACAGGAAGGGAACCATAGAGATGGAGATCACATGGAGGGTTGTCAATAGGGGAGTGGGAGGGGGAGAGGGGGGGAAAGGTACAGAGAATAAGTAGCATAGATGATAGGTGGAAAATAGACAGGGGGAGGGTAAGAATAGTGTAGGAAATGTAGAAGCCAAAGAACTTATAAGTATGACCCATGGACATGAACTATAGGGGGGGAATGTGGGAGGGAGGGGGTGGGCAGGATGGAGTGGAGTGAGGGGGGCGGGAAATGGGACAACTGTAATAGAATAATCAATAAATATATTTAAAAAAATTAATTTTCAAAAAAAAAAAAAGAATTTTCCAGATTCCAGAAAGGCACTACGAGGCATATGCCATATATTGAATAACATTGGCATCTGGAGAAGCTTCCAGGGCTCAAACACTTCAATATTTTCCCTGTGGATGTAAAAGGGGGTGAGGGAAATGGGGATATCAGCAATAGTGTCAACAATAAAAATAAAGAAAAAAAGAATAAATAAATAAATAAACAAACCAATAAATAATCTGACAAGTTCAGTAGCTGAAAGTAACCTCACAGGGTGATCTGATAATAAATTCCTAATTAGGCAGGTCAGGGTGGGTAGTCATGCCCCAGGCATATAACATCTTCAGTAAAAAAAATTTATCTTTGCCTTAAGCAAAACCTGTCCATTGTTCTTGTGCATCTGGGTTAACACACCTTTGAAAAGACAAAGTAATCCTCTTTTTCAGACCCTTTGGAGTATAAGATCCTCAAGGGAGCATATAACTACCCTATAATCCAATCATAGATATTTCACCACCTTGCTTTCTCCTACCTTTATGTAGTCTTCCTTACATTTCCTTCTTAATTCCAAATGCATAAAAGACACTACAGAACAGTTATTGTCTGGAACATTTGAGATTTTCCTTATTTGTTTGGTTCAAATAAACTAAAAAATTCTCCACAGGTTTGGATGTTCTTACACTGACATTTCAGATAAATTCAAACTAAATATTATAAATAATGTATATGAAAATTCTCGTGTCAGTTCAAGTCATAAATTATTAAAAATAAAACAAAAACATTGGGTTATGAATACTTTTTGGGGTTTCAGAACTATGGACCTCTGAGATGAGCTAAAGGAAATAGGTCCATAAATTAGTGATGTAAAGAAGAATAGATATAAGAAATATTACAAAGGTAGCATTGATGGATTGACATTTGGTTAAATGTTAGGCAAGAGGAGAAACAAGACAATCATGACTCTGAAGGTTTGAGTCTGGGTTGCTGAGAGTGTGATGGTGCCATTAATAGAAAAGAAAAGACAAAGGAGGGGAATACTTTATATGGGGTTGGGTGGAGAGGGAGGTGATGATTAGCTCAACCTGAAATATACAAAATCCAGGACGTTATGAACCTGCCTTAAATGAGCATGATTAAAACTGCCTGTCACAGTGTTTTGGTGAATATGTGATGGAGAACTAAATTAAAAATAAGTGGCTTGACTCACGCTGCACGCCCACAGACTGAGTGGCTGATTTGAGCCTGGCAGCTCATGGAGGACCTGGGCCAGGGGCTCGGCAACTGTGAATACTGGGGCCCAGACCTGCTCCCCATCCTCCCAAAACCATACAAAGGGAGAAAAGTAAAGCCCAGCCCCCCTCTTCCTGTGGCATCCAGGAAGACCAGCAGAACTCATTGAACAGGTTTAAAGTCAGCAGGAGGTTTATTCTTATTCTTTCCTCTCTCTTTTTTTCCTTTTTTTTTCTTCCCCCAAGTGAGACAATAAGATTTGAAGTTACAAAAGGTCCAGAGACAGATCCAAAGGGGGAGCAAAGGGCTAACACCAAAAACTGAGAAACTGAGACAAATGTCATTTTATTATCCCATAGAGCTGGCATTTTATTGTTTATGTGTACCATTTTTTTTCATTATTTTTACCACTTTTATTTTATTAGTACTTTTTATCTCTTCCTTATGTTTAGTTTTCCTTGTTTTATTTCTGTTTAATTTCATTGTTTGACTGGATTTCCTTATTCTCTCTCTATTGTATTTTAATTTTCCTTCTTTCACTCCACTTGTGTTCCAAGAACACACTAATTTTGATCCTGTACTTTCTATTCTTGTTATCCAAATCATATATTTCTTGTCATATTATTGTGTTCTAGTACTATTGTAAATAATTGTTGTTCCATACAATTGTACATACTAAACACCAACCCTCCCTGATCTTAGCCCATTTCACTTTATTCCTGAACATTATTATTGTTGTGGTTAACTCTATTCTCTCATACACTGTGCCCACTTTCTATCTTTACTCTCACTATATCTTATCACCTAACCTTGCATAAGTGCTCTGTTTTCTGGATTCAGCTCACAATCCTCCTCCCCTCTAACAAGAGTCTTATCTCTCACCTTTTATAAAAAGTGAATAGTTGGGTGAAATATCACAGTTAACACTATACTTATCCAAAGAATTTCTTATCTCTTCTTTACTTGCGGGTACTTTAAATCCCATAAAACACTCTCCCACTGTCTTAATCCATTTTGCCTACCCCCTGTCACTGATCACATACAAGAATAAGTGAGAGCTTCGAACATCAGTATACCTGCTGGAGGAGAGAAACCACCAACAAAGGAACCACCAAAAGTTAAAAACCCCAGTACAACAAGAGAGACCACAAAAACAGAAGAAAGGGCAAACCTAGGGCATCCAGACAAGGAGATAAAAGAGACCACACCACTGAACCCCATAGAATTCCTACCATAGACGTCCACCCTACAAAGACAGCTAGCAAAGTGAGACATCAAGAAGCATAAAAACAAACAAAATGAATAACCTAAAATGGGGGGACAAAAAAAGCATATGCAATCAAAAGGAATAGAAGACTCCCCACCAAAAGAGCTAAATGAAATGGAGGTAACCAAACTATCAGACAAGAATTCAAAATAATGGTTATAAAGATGCTCAAGGAACTCACACACAACTACACGGAACTGAATGAGAACTATAACAGTATAAAAAAGGAAATAGAAATGTGAAGCAAAACCAGGGATAAATGAACAATAAAATCTCTGAAATAAAAAACACACTAGAAGGAATTACAAGCAGGCTGGGTGAAGCAGAGGATCAAATCAGCAGGCTGGATAATAAAGCAATGTGTTTTGCCCCGCCCTGGTGAACACCTAAGGTTCTGCCCCTTACTATGTAACAGGTGCACCAAGACAAAAAAAAAAAAATGGCCCAAATGAAAGAACAGATCAAAACTCCAGAAAAAATACAAGTAAGTGATGAAGAGATAGGCAATCTATCAGAAGAACAGTTCAAACATTCGTAATCAGGATGCTCACAGAATAGGTTGAATATGGTTGCAAATTAGATGAAAAAATGAAGGCTAAGCTAAGTGAAATAAAGAAAAATGTATAGGGAACCAACAGTGACAGGAAGGAAACTGGGACTCAAATCAACAGTTTGGAGCAGGAGGAAGCAATAAACATTGAACCAGAACAGAATGAAGAAATAAGAATTCAAAAAATTGAGGAGAGGCTTAGGAACCTCCAGGACATCTTTAAACATTCCAACATCTGAATCATATGGGTGACAGAAGGAGAAGAAGAACAGCAAGAAACTGAGAACTTATTTGAAAAAATAATGAAGGAGAACTTGCCTAATCTGGAAAAGGAAATAGACTTCCAGGAACTCCAGGAAGCCAGCATCCCAAAGAAGTTGGACCCAAGGAGGAACACACCAAGGCACATCATAATTACATTAGCCAAGAGTAAAGAGAAGGAGAGGATCTTAAGAGCAGCAAGACAAAAGGAGACAGTTACCTCCAAAGGAGTTCCCATAAGGCTCTCAGCTGATTTCTCAAAAGAAACCTTGCAAGCAAGAAGGGACTGAAAGAAGAATTCAAAGTCATGAAAGGCAAGGAACTAGATGTAAGTTGCTCTATCCAGAAAATTTATCATTTAGAGTGGAAGGGCACATAAAGTGCTTCCCAGATGAGGTCAAGTTAAAGAAGTTCATCATCACCAAGCCCTTATTATATGAAATGTTAAAGGGTCTTATCGAAAAAAGAAGAATATCAAAAGCTATGAAAAGTAAAATGACAAAAAAAAACTATCAACAACTGAAACTAAAAAACAGAAACATAAACAAAGTAAACAAACAAGTAGAACAAGAACAGAATCATAGAAATGGAGATCACTTGGAGGGTTATCAGTGGGGGAGTGAGTGGGGAGAGAGGGGGAAGAGGTACAGAGAATGAGCAGCATAAACAGTGGGTAGAGATAGACAGGGGGAGGTTAAGAATAGTATAGGAAATGTAGAAGCCAAAGAACTTATATAAATGACCCATGAACATGAACTAACAGGGAGGAATGCCGGTGGGAAGGGGTACACAGGGTGGAGGGGAATAAAGGGGGGGAGGGAATGGGACAACTCTAATAGCATAATCAATAAAACATATTTTTTAAAAAAGAAAAAGGAAAGCACACAAATAAACATAATCAGAAATGAAAGAGGACAGATCACAACTGATACCACAGAAATACAAAGGATTGTAATTACTACAAAGAACTATGTGCCAAGAAATTTGAAAACCTAGGTGAAATTGACAAATTTCTAGAAAAATATAATCTTCCAAAACTCTATGAAGAAGAAGGAGAAAGTCTGAACAGACCAATAATAGCAGAAGAAATTGAAGCAGTAATCAAAAAACTCCCAACACACAAATGCCTTGGACCAGATGGTTTCACAGGATACTAGTACAAAGTATTTAAGGAGGAGATAACCCCTATCCTTCACAAACTATTCCCAAAAATCCAAGAAGATAGAAGACTCCAAAACACTTTTTATGAAGTCAGCATCATCCTAATCCCAAAATCAGATACAGACACAACAAAGAAAGAAAACTTCAGGACAATATCGCTGATGAATATAGACACCAAAATCCTCAACGAAACTGGCAAACCACATCCAACAATGCATTAAAAACATCATACATCAGTACTAAGTGGGATTCATCCCAGGGATGCAAGGATGGTATGGTACAAATTCACAAATGAAGAAATGTAATACATCACATAAACCAAAGCAAAGAACATAATCACATGATCACATCAATAGATGCAGAAAAAGGAATTGATAAGGTACAGCACCCATTTCTGATTAAAAAAAAAAAAAACACTCAGCAAAGTGTGACTAGAAGGAGAATTCCTCAACAAAATAAAGGCCATATATGAGAGACCTACAGCCAACATCATACTCAATGGGCAAAACCTAAAAGCTTTCCTACTAAGGCCAGGAACAAGACAAGGTTGTCCACTTTCACCACTTCCATTCAACATAGTATTGGAAGTCCTAGCCACTGCAATCAGACAAGAAAAGGAAATAAAAGGCATCCAAATTAGAAAGGAGGAAACAAAACTGTCGTTGTTTGCAGATGACATGATAGTGTACATATAAAATCCTATAGACTCTGCCAAAAAAACCCTGCTCAACTTAATAAATGAATTTGGCAAAACAGCAGGATACAAAGTCAATTCAGAAATCAAAGGCATTTTTGTATATACCAACCATGAAAAATCAGAAGCGAAATCAGGAAAAAAATCCCATTTGATATAGTAACAAGAAAAATAAAATACTTAGCAATAAACCTACGCAAGGAGTTAAAAGCCCTGTACTCAGAAAACTACACAACACTGAAGAAAGAAATAAAAGAAGACACAAAAAAATGGAAACATATACCACGTTCATGGATCAGAAGGACTAACATCAAAATGTCCATACTACCCAAAGCAATTTATACATTCAATGCAATCCCTATTAAAGTACCAATGACATATTTCACAGATATAGAACAAACAGTTCAGAAATTTATATGAATCCCTAAATGACCCCAAATAGCTGCAGGAATTTTTGAGAAAGAAGAGCAAAGTAGGAGGGATCATAATACCTGATATCAAACTGTATTACAAGGTCCTCATAATCAAAACAGCTTGGTAATGGCAAAAGAACAGGCACACAGACCAATGGAACAGAACAGAAAGTCCAGAAATAACCCAAGTCTCTACAGTCAATAAATATTCAAAAAATACGGCAGGAGCAGCATAAAATGTAGCGAATACAGCCTTTCAACAAATGGCGTTGGGAGTGCTGGACAGCTCAAAAAGTGAAACTGGATTGCCAACTTACACCATACACAAAAATAGATTCAAGGTGGATAAAAGACTTAACTATAAGTTGTGACACCATAAAAGTCCTTCAGAACATAGGCAGGAAAATCTCAGATATTCCACACAGCAATATTTCCACTAATATGTCCCCTAGAGCAAGGGTCATAAATGAAAGAATAAACAAATGGAATCTCGTCAAAATAAAAAGCTTATGCACAGCTAAAGAAAACATCATTAAAATGAAAAGACAGCCAAACATATGGTAAAACATATTTTACAGTGATACCTCTGACACAGTTTTGATCTTCAAAATATATAAAGAACTCAGAAGACTCCACTCTAAGAAGATAAGCAACCCAATTAAAAAATGGTCACAGGACTTGAATAGATATTTCTCCAAGGAGGACATAGGAAGGGTCCAGAGACATGTGAAAACATGCTCTGTATCACTAGCCATCAGAGAGATGCAAATTAAAATCACAATGAAGTACCACTTCACACCAGTGAGAATGGCCATCATAAACAAAGCAACAAACAAGTGTTGGAGAGGTTGTGTAGAAAAGGGAACCCTAGTGCACTGTTGGTGGGATTACAGACTAGTGCAACCACTATGGAAAATAGTATGGAATTTCCTCAGAAAACTAAAAATGGATGTGCCTTTTGACCCGGCAATTCCACTGCTAGGATTATATCCTAAGATCCCTGAAACACCAATCCAGAAGAACCTATGTACCCCAGCATTCATAGCAGCACAATTTCTGGAAGCAACCTAAGTGCCCATTGGTAAATGAATGGATCAAAAAACTGTGGGACATTTAACCAATGGATTTCTAAGCAGCAGAAAGAAAGAAGGAGCTCATACCTTTTGTAACAGCATGGATGGACCTGGAGAGCATTATGCTAAGTGAAATAAGCCAGGGGATGAAAGACAAATACCATATGATCTCACCTTTAACTGGAACCTAATCAACAAAACAAACAAGCGAGCAAAATATAGCCTAAGTCATTGAAATTAAGAACAAACTGACAGTAACCAGAGGTGAGAGATGAGTGGATAATGGGGGGGAAAAGGTGAAGGATTTTCAGGAACAACTATAAAGGATACTGGAGAAAAACAAGGAGGGGTGCAAACAGGGGAGGGAGTTGGGGATGTCTGGGGTGGTGGGGAGGGATGGGGGGAATAGGCAAATAAATTAATTAAAAATAAGTCACATATAACTTATTTCAGTAGTCTAATTTAAAAGTTAAATACATCCAACCTAAAATGTCACATCACAGGTTCTTCTTAAGAAAATGGCACCAATGTTGATCATATTCTAAAACTGGAATCATATCTTTTTAGAGAATAGTTAAGCTTCAAACTCTACCTGTAAAGGATGTAAACTGGACTTATTTTGGTGATCATTTTGCAGTACATACGAATATCAAATCATTATGTTGCATAACTAAAACTAATTTAATGCTACATGTCAATTAGAACTAAAAAAAAAGGTACCTAGAAAAAAATTCTACCTGGATCAAAATAAAGCTATTTTAATATATTTCTCCAAAACTACCCAAGTTGGTAAAAAAAAAAAAAAAGGCTCATGGCTCAGTTGTAAAAACTGCTTGACCCATTTTAATAATTATATATTAGGTCAGTGACTTAAACGTTATAGTTTGTGTGATCTCTCCAGTGACTAAATCTACAAACATCACATTCTTAAACAGAAGTGAGGTATGGCCTTAAATTTTCAGGAAAAAAAATTGTTTTAAACTTGTATATTTCTAGGAATGTATTCACTATTTTATAATTATTTATACCTGCAGAGATATTGATAAATTTCATTTAGCTTATATGACATAGTTACCAAGAAATAGTTCCGCTTTTACTGGTGTGTTTGATGTCAGTCAATATGTTCCCAATGGTTTGCTTCTTTCAGCACTATTTAAAAAGTTCCATGATAGTGGTGGATGGATATAGCTCAGATTTGGGGGTCCCAGTCTTATCAAATAATGTCAATGGTCCTTCTTTTCAACAGTAGTCATGCTAACCCAAAGCTTTAATTTCCTTTTCTGCCTTTACATAGAGATGCATTTTCAACGGTGATTTCTTTGTATGTCTCCTCTTGTCACCAAGTCTAATGGCTTATAGCAAATGAGCTACAGATTGTAAGAGGACATGATGACAGAGGATGGAAAAAGGAGAAACAAGGAAAGGCAGGTAAGGCCTAAGAAACACTGTGTTTTTAAGTTAATGTTTAAAATGAGAAAAAGAATCTCAAAAACTGAATGTGTTTTTTAATGCTATTCTTAATTTTTTTTTCTGAGGGGATAGAGAAAAACAGAAATGTCATTTTAAACATGTCTCCACTTGCATTATTTTGCTCTTAACTACAATATTTTCATAGAAATAAAATTAATTACATTTTATTAGCCTGATTCTCTTGGAAAGTAGTTTCAGGAAAACAAACTTCTTATTTGATAGGACTATGAAATGACCCTTTCTTATCTTAAACCAGTTAATTTTTCTCAAAGTTTTAAGCATTTTCCTGTCATGACATCCTGGAGTTTCTTTCCCTATCAAAGATACAGATTTAAGAAAATGAATTTCAATATTAAAAGAAAACATAACAGAATATTCCAAAAAGATGACTCTCTGTCAGTGAAGAAGGTGTTATTGTTTATAACACTATAACTAAGACAGCTTTCCTGCTTTATAGTTAGAGAAAAGGCAGTGGTTGATGTGTATAAGAAAGTTGAAAAATATGTCTTTTTGTCCCAGAAGCCTCATCTCCTAAGAATAGGGTCCTGCAAGTGACTTAAACCTTCATCCCCTACTCAGATGTGTCCGTGGCTATAGAAGCTTGACCTTCAAGGTCCAGGGTGTCATGCAGGCTGTGGCTGATGCCCTCCCTCAGTGCATTTCAGTGACTTTATGCCACGTACAAACTCGGGAGGAGCAACTCAGACCTTTGAGAATAAGATGAAAAGGCCTAGCAGCAGGGAGAATTTGGGCTCCATTTCAGGAAAGCAACACAATAAAAGAATTGTGCGGTCCTGTTACATATGACCACAGGATTCTGTACAATCTCATTATCTGGTGATTTTAATGACTAACATATAAAGATTTTTGTAGGGTAATTAATGTGAAGTACTACCTAGAAGATGAGGATGAATGAATCCACTTCCACACATCTTTTTAGGCCCTTCACTTCTATGATTTGTGCATTGTATTATTTAGAAAAAAATAATAAAGAACTAAATATGCTTTTTATCATATGTGGCATTAAGTACCTCTGTGTGTTAATACGGTACTTACCAATTACTTGCATTAACACAAATGGCTAAAATGTTAAGTTAGAACACACTGCTACATTTAACAAATTAACTAAAAAACTGAGATTTTAAGAGTATATTAAATGTATAAAAACCATTTCCTTGATCTTTAGCTTGTAGGCTAGTTTCCCCCACCCCAAAGGTATGTGGTCTTAGAGCCCTGAATGTGTTCTGACTGGAGCAAAAGGAATTTAATACACATTGAGAAAGTGTGTGGTCACTAGGCCATGTGTTTAGGAATCACTATCACAATTAATCTTCACAAGTTTCTCAGCTAGGGTCAACAAACTTTATCTGTAAAAGGATAGTCTCTTAGTCCATTCAGGGTGCTGTAACAAAATACCACTGTCTATGTGGCTTAAACAACTGACACTTACTTCTCACAGTTCTGGAGTCTGTAGAATCCAAGATCAAACTGCTAGACAATTTGGATCTTCATGAAGGTATACTTTCTGGCTTGCATATATCCTCTTTTTCCTATGTGATCACATGGTCTTTCCTCAGTGTATGCATGTAGAGAGACATCTCTCCCTTCATCTCCTTGTAAGTGCACTAATCCCACAGTGAAGGCCCTATCTTCACCACTCATCTGAACTTTACCTCACAAAGGCCCCCACCTCCAAATATCATTACATTGGGGGCTGATGTTTCAAAAATTGAATGTTAGGGGAAACAATTCAGTTCATAGGCTTCGTGGGAAATAAGGTCTCTATTTCAATTACTCAAATCTGTCATTGTCATACAAATAAGTGGGCATGACTGTGTTCCAATAGAACTTTATTTTCAAAAGCAGGCAGCTAGCAGGAATTTGCTCACTGGTGTTAATTTGACAACTCTTGATCTGGTGACAAATATTATTACTGTCATGTGAGGAAGACAGGAGTAAAGCCCAGAGGGTAATTTTACTTACTTACCCAAGGTCTCATAGATAAATCATAGATTGTGAATTCAAATTAGTACTAGTCAAATTTATTTCAAAATATATCAATAAACTATAGAATTATAAATTTTAAGTAATTAAATCATTCACTTTTTTATGGGCTATTCTGGAAGCCTTAGATAATGTAACTAACTCCCTACCTTTTACATGCACTCTTCTGTGGGAATCTGTCCTGCCCATAGCCCTACTGAGAATGTGTGATCTCCACAATTCTGGCCCTTGCAATAGCTAATTGAACAAAAAATGAGACCTTCACCTTCCTGTATGGTTTCCAGTGATTTATGACTTGTCTGGCTTAGTGTGAATTGGAATGGATACAATAGATTCTCTCTTGGGAACTTGGTTTTAGAAAAACAGAAAATTCTTGATTGGAAAGGATTTCTAGAAGTTGATGTTTATGAGTCAAAGGGTATCTGAGGCCCTAGAATATAAGTCAGTAGAAAAAGTCAGGATGGAGGTGATGAAGAAAGGGAAGTATATATGTGTATGTATGTGGGGGAGGTGAAGAGAGAGAGAAGCACTCTTAATAAATGCATATTTTATCACTGAATATTTAGTTTCTGTTTCTAGTCTTTGTGAAGCCCAGATATGCTTTGTTTGTGTCTATGTATAGTTGAGTGGTATCATTAAAGTGAACCCCAACTGAAGGAAGAAACTGAAGAAGATATAAATAAATGGAAGCACATACTGTGTTTATGGACAGGAAGAATTAACATCCTTAATATCCTTATAACCCAAATAAATCTATTGATTCAATGCAATTCCTATCAAGATTCCAATGATGTATTTCACAGAACTAGAACAAACTTGGAGGAATCATGCTACCGTATATCAAATTGTACTATAAAGCCAGAGTAATCAAAACAACATGGTACTGGCAAAAAAAACAGACAGATAGATCAATGGAACAGAATAGAGAGTTCAAATAAACCCACACCTTTATAGTCAATTACAACAGAGAAAACAAATAAATACAATGGGCTAAAATAGTTTATTCAATAAATGGTGTTCTTATTATTTTTATTGAGGTATAATTAACATGTTACATTAGTTTCACATAAACAATGTGATTTGATATTTGCATATATTACAAAATGATCATCACAGTAAGTCTGGCCAAACATCTATTACCTCATTTTTTTTCCACCACTCCAACCCACACCACCCATCCCCACCTCCCACCCTCAATCCTATTCCCCTATGGATTTGTCCATGGGTTCATTATACATGTTCCTTGATGACCCTTCCCCATTTTATCCCCATTATCCCCTCCCATCACCCCTCTGATTCTGTCAGTGTGTTCTTTAATTCAATGTCTCTGGTTATATTTTACTTGCTTGTCTGTCTTATTGATTAGATTCCACTTATAGGGGAAATCATACGGAATTTGTCATTTACCACCTCACTTATTTCGCTTAGCATAATAGTCTTCAGATCCACCCATGCTGTTGTGAAAGGTAGGAGCCCCTTCTTTCTTTCTCCTGCATAGTATACCATTGTGTAAATGTATCATAGTTTTTTGATCCACTCATTTACTGTTGGGCACTTAGGTTGCTTCCAGCACTTGGCTATTGTAAATTGTGCTGCTATGAACATTGGGGTGCATAGGATCCTTTGGATTGATGTTTAAGTGTTCTTAGGGTATAATCCCAGCAGTGGAATTGACAGGTCAAAAGGCATTTCCACTTTTACTCTTCTGAGGAAATTCCATACTGATTTCCACAGTGGCTGCACCAGTCTGCATTCCCACCAACAATGTACTAGGGTTCCCTTTTCTGGAACCCGTTTCCACTTGTTGTTTGTTGCTTGTTGCTTTGTTTATGATGGCCATTCTGACCAGTGAGAAGTGGTATCTCATTGTGGTTTTAATTTGCATCTCTCTGATGGCTAGTGATGCTGAGAATCCTTTCATATGTCTCTGTGCCTTCTGTATGTCCTCCTTGAAGAAATGTCTGTTCAGGTTCTTTACCCATTTTTTTTTTCTCACTGAAATAGTTTTTTGAGTTTTTTTAATTTTTTTTAATTTTTATTCAGTTACAATTGTCTGCATTTTCTCCCCATCCTTCCACCCCACCCCAGCCGAACCTCCCTCCCTCACCTCTACCCTCCCTCTTGATTTTGTCCTTGTGTCCTTTATAGTAGCTCCTGTAGACCCCTCTCCCCACTATCCCCTCCCCACTCCACTCTGGCTATTGTTATATTGTTCTTAATTTCAATGTCTCTTTTTTTAATTGGATTCTTTTTCTTCTTAGAGTGAGGTCCTCTGAGTTCTTCATATATTTTGGAGATCAAACCCTTGTCTGAGGTATCATTGGCAAATATATTTTCTGATGTGGTGGGTTCCCTTTTCATTTTGTTGCTGTTTTCTTTAGCCATGCAAAAGCTTCTTATTTTGATGAAGTCCCATTTGTTTATTCTTTCCTTTATGTCCCTTGTTCTAGGGGTTATATCAGTGAAAATATTGCTGTGTGGAATATCTGAATTTTCCGGTCGATGTTCTCCTTTAGGACTTTTATGGTGTCACGACTTACATATGTCTTTTATCCATCTTGAGTTCATTTTTGGATATGGCGTAAGTTGGTGGTTGACTTTCATTTTTTGCATGTAGCTGTCCAGATCTCCCAACACCATTTGTGGAAGAGGCTATTTTATTCCATTTATGCTTCTTCCCCATTAGTCAAATATTAATTGACCATAGAAACTTAGGTTTATTTCTGGGATCTATAGTCTGTTCCATTGATCTATGTATCTGTTCTTATGTCAGTACTAGACTGTTTTGATTACTGTAGCCTTGTAATATAGTTTGATATGAGGTATTGTGGTCCCTCCTATTTTATTCTTCTTTCTCAAAGTTGCTGCAGCTATTGGGTGTCATTTATGGTTCTGTATAAATTTTTGAAATGTGAAATATATCCTAGGTATTTTAATAGGGATTGTGTTGAATCTATAAATTGCTTTGTGTATTATGGACATTTTGATGATGTTAATTCTTCCTATCCATAAGCATGGTATATGCTTCCATTTGTTTGTGTCTTCCTTAATTTCTTCAGTGTCATGCAGTTTTCTGAGTACAGGTCTTTTACTTACTGGGTTAGGTTTATTCCTAGGTACTATATTTTTCTTGTTGCTATATCAAATGGGATGTTTTTCCTGCTCTCTGTTTCTGATATTTCATTGCTTTTGTACAAAAAGCCTTTGATTTATGAATATTGACTTTGTATACCACCGTCTGCCAAACCCACTGCAATATTCACTTATCAGCTCAAGTAGTTTTATGATGGAGTCTACAGGGTTTTCTATATACACTGTCATGTCATCTGCAAATAATGACTGTTTTGCTTCCTCCCTTCCAATTTGGATGCATTTTTATTTCTTTTTCTTGTCTGATTGCTGTGTATATGACTTTCAATACTATTTTGAATGAAAGTGGTGAAAGTGGCCATCCTTGTTTTCTTCCTGATCTTAGAGGGAAATCTTTTAGTTTTTGCTCATTGAGTATGATGTTAGCTGTAGGTCTCTCATATATGGCCTTTATTAGGTTGAGGAATGCTCCTTCTACTCCCACATTGTTGAGTGTTTTTATCACACATGGGTTCTGTACCTTATCAAATGCTTTTTCCATGTATGATCATGTGATTTTTGTCTTTTCTTTTTTTATGTGATGTATTACATTTATTGATTTGTGAATATTGTACCATCCTTCCATCCCTGGAATGAATCCCACTTGGTCACGGTGTACGATCTTTGTAATGTATTGCTGGATGAGGTGTGCCAATATTTTGTTGAGGAATTTAGCGTCTCTGTTCATCAGCGATATTGGCCTGAAGTTTTCTTTCTTTATTGTGTCTGTATCTGGTTTTTGGGATTAGGATGATGCTGGCTTCATGGAAAGAGTTTAGGAGTCTTCCTTCTTCTTAGATTTTTGGGAATAGTTTGTGAAGGATAGGGGTTAGCTCTTCCTTAAGTGTTTTGGAAAATTTTCCTGTGAAATGGTCTAGTCCAGGGCTTTTGTGTGCCAGGATTTTTTGATTATGGCTTTGATATTGTCAGCTGTTATCGGTCTTTTTAAGCTTTCTGTTTCTTCTTCATTCAGTTTTGGAAGATTATATTTTTCTAGCAATTTGTGGATTTCAGGCAAGTTTTCACATTTCTTGTCATATAGTTATTCTTAGTAATTTCTTACAATCCTTTTTATTTCTGTGGTATCGGTTGTAATTTCTCCTCTTTCACTTCTGATTTTCTTTATTTGGTTCCTCTTTCTTTTTTTTATTGATGAGTCTGCAAAAGCCTTGTTGATTTTGTTTACCTTTTCAAAGAACCGCCTATATTTATTGATCCTTAGAATTGTTCTTTTACTCTCTGTGTTGTTCAATTCTGCTCTGATCTTGGTTACTCCCTTCCTTCTACTTGCTCTGAGCTGTCTTTGTTGTTGTTCCTCCAGTCCTTGTAGATGTAGGGTTAGGTTATTTATTTGAAGTGTTTCTATCTTTTTTAGGTAGGCCTGTATCACTATGAACTTCCCTGTCAGGCTGCCTTTGTTGTGTCCCATAAGTTTTGGACTATTGTGAGTTCAGTTTCATTTGTTTCCAGAAACTTTTTGATTTCTTCTTTGATCTCCTTATTAATCCATTCTTGTTAAGTAGTATGCTATTCAGTCTCCTTGAATATGAGTGTTTTTGAATTTTCCCCTTGAGGATGATTTCTAGTTTCAGGTTCTTGTTCTCTGAGAAAATGCTTGATATGATTTCAGTTTTCTTGAATTTGTTGAGGCTCGTTTTGTTCTACCATGTAGTCTATCTTTGAAAATGTTCCATATGGATTTGAAGAGAATGTGTATTTTGCTTCTTTGGGATGAAAGGTTCTATATATATCAGTTAAGTCTATTTGATTCAGGGCATGGTTCAATGCCTCAATATCCTGGTGGATGTTTTGTTTGTAAGATCTATCCATTTTTGACAGTGGGGTGTTAAACTCCCCTACCATAATTGTGTTGCTGTCTATATCTTTTTTGAAGTCCTCCAAGATTTTCTTTATGTATTTGGATGCTCCTATGTTGGGTCCATATGTGTTTACGTTGTTTATGTCTTCTTGATGGATTCTTCTCTTGAGTATTAGGAAGTGTCCTTCTGGGTCTCTTTTTATGACTTTTATTTTGAAGTCTATTTTGTCTTATATAAGTATGTTACCCCAGCTCTTTTTTTTTTTTTTCCATTTGCTTGGAATATTTTTTCTAAGCCTTACCTTTCAGACTGTGTAGGTCTTTTATTCTGAGGTGGGTCTCATGTAAGTAGCATATGTGTGGGTAATGTTTTCTTACCCATTCAGCTACTCTATGTCTTTTGATTGGAGCCATTTACATGTAAGGTTATTATTGATAGGTACTTTTCTTTGCAATTTTACTCCTTTCATATCTGTATTCCTCTCTCTCCCAGTCTTTTTCTTCCTTTTCTTAAAGCAGTCACTTTAGCATATCTGGAAGTGCTGTTTTGGTGGAGGTATATTCTTTCAGCCTTCTTTTGTCTGGGAAACTCCTTATTTCACCTTCCATTTTAATTGACCGCCTTGCTGAACAGAGTATTCTTGATTGCAGGCTTTTGCTTTCCCTTACTTGCAATATTTCTTGCCATTCCCTTCTGGCTGATAATGTTTCTGTTGAGAAGTCTAAGGCTAGCCTTATTCGAGCTCCATTTTATGTTACTTCTCCCTTGCTTCCTTTAAGATTTGCTGTCTTTGAATTTTGCCATTTTAATTATGATGTGTCTTAGAGTGGGCCACTTTGGGTTACTCTTGTTTGGGACCATCTGTACTTCCTCAAGTTGCATGTATTTTCCCCTCTGCCAGTTCATGAAGTTTTCTGTCATTACTTTTTCAAACAGGTTTTCTATGTCTTTCTCCTCCTCTTCCCCTTCTGGTTTCCCTATTATATGAATATTATTATGTTTCATGATGTCCTACAGCTCTCTTAGCCTCTCTTCATTCTTTTTTAGTCTTTTTTTTTCCTTTTATTACTCTTTCTGGGAATTTTTTTCTACCTTGTCCTCCTGCTCACTGATTTGATCCTCTTCTTTTTTCTAGCCTCTTTAACTCCTTTTACTGTGTTCTTCAATTTAGAAATTGTATTCTTCATTTCCTCCTGTCTCTTAATGATACTTTCTATGTAATTCTTCATGCTGGTATAGTTCTTAGTTAAGTTCCTTGTCACTTCCCTGCACTTTCTGGTGATTTTCTGTGAGTCATTGAGCTTCCTTATAACCATTGTTTTGAAGTCAATGATAGCTTACTTGCTTCTATTTCATTTAACATTCTTTCTGAGAATTCTTCCTTTTTGTTGTTGTTTTTGTTTGGGGGTCATTTCTTTGTCTTCCCATTATGTTTGAGACTCTTCTTGTTTTACTCTGTTTCTTAAATTGATCTGCTTTGACTCCCATCTTTTTGGTGTTATCTTTTATCATAGGAGACCTGTGGGATTCAGTGGTGTAGTCGCCTTGATCTCCTGAACTTGATGCTGTTGTGATACCCTTTGTTGTTTATGTTGGCTCTCTGGATTTAATTGGGTGTTGATTGTTGTTGGGTCTTTCTTTGATGGGTCCTTCCCTCAGCTGGTTGACTGAGGGTCACTCCACCTACCACATCTTGTATGCTGTTGTGCAGGTGCTGCCAGAATGAAACCCCAAAGCCCAGGGAACAAACCCACATCTGCAAAAATATCTCCACCCCTCCCTCCCCCCAAGAATCCCACTATCAACAGCACATGAACCACGATTAGTAATGGTGTAAAGAGGTTAAGGCTATTATAAGAAAGGAGAGAAATAAACTATAGTGTAAAATCTAGTAACTTAATATGCACAAACTTGAAGAGAAGAAATGAATTTTAAAAAGTTATGCAGGAAAGAAAATATTGCTTATCATGGAGAAGACCACAGTGGATTTCGTCTTGGTAGACTCTAGTATTTACCACTGTTTTTCCTTCTGGATCCACCTCAGGTGATGTTAGATATTGACCTCATCTGATATTAAGCAGCCTGCTCAGAGACTGCCTGGGATCTACTGTCTGTGACTGTCTCCTTTTAATTTTGTCACTCTGCACTCAGCAGTCAGGCTTAAGCACTATAGAGCCAGGGCAGAGTTTCTCCTGGGAGTGGGGCTGTTGTTTCCCCTTAGGCTTCTGCTGTTCATAGGGGAGTGGACTGCCTGAGCAGAATGGCTGCTGCTGTATGGAGGATTTCTCAGCACTGGCATCCCTTTTGCTACTGTCTCAGCTCTCTCCCCAAAGCTTCTGTCCCCAGTCTCTCCTCAGGGGTCTCCGGCCCACTCTGTCCCCACAATGGCCAGAGCCCAGGGTAAGTGTTTGTAAATGAAATTTGTGCATTGGCCCTCTAAACAGCTCTTTTTGTCCACAGTTGTCCATCTGTGGCAGAGAGAAACCCTGCCACTTTTCATCACCAGTTGTTGTCTGTGTACTTTTTTGGGCTGATGTTCTAGGCTATGGATCCCAGCTTAGGGCTTGAATACCACACTTAGGGTTTGGATACCACACTTCTCAGGGGGATCCAACCACTTGCTTAATTATCCCTCTGTCACTGCCACTGGTGGATGCCCAGCCAGCTATTTCATGTCTCCATTGCACTCCTTACCAGTCAGTTAGTGCTGAAGAGAATTCTTCTGTCTGTCCGAAGTTATAAGGCTTCTCTCTTGTTATCATTCAGTTGTTTGTTCCGGGTGATTTCTCCACACTTTAGTTGTAATTCCAGATTGGTCCTGGGAGGAGGTTAGTGTGTCTTCCATTTAATCCTCCACCATCTTGCCTCTCTAAATAAATAACGTTGAGGAAATTGGACAGATACATTCCAAAAATGAAACTAGACCACCTTCTTACACCACACATAAGAATAAATTCAAAATGGATCAAAGGCTTAAATGTTAGACCCCAAAACAACAAATATCCTACAAGAAAACATAGGCAGAAATATCTCAGACATTCGCAGATATTGCTTGTTGCAATATTTTATCAGATATATCTCCCCAGTCAAGGCAAACGAAAGAAAGAAAAAAAAACAAATGGGACTACATCAAACTAAAAATTTTTGCACAACAAAGGGAATCATCAACAAAATAATAAGACAACCCACAGAATGGGAGAACATATTTGCCAATACATCTGGCAAGGAATTGGTATCCAAAATTTACAAAGCACTTACAAACCTAAATGTCTAAAAAATAAACAACCCAATTTAAAAATGGCAATGGACCTGAATAGATACTTCTCCAAAGGGAACATACAGATGGCCAATAAACATATAAGATGCTCAACATCACTAACCATCAGAGAAATGCAAATTAAAACCACAATGAGATACCACTTTACACCTGTCAGAATGACCATCATAAACAAAGAAACAAAAAACAAGTGTTGGAAAGGTTGTGGAGAAAAGGGAACCCTTTAGCACTGCTGATGGGAATGCATACTGGTGCAACCACTATAGAAAGCAGTATGGAGATACCTCCAATAGTTAAAAATGGATCTGCCTTTTGACCCAGTGATCCCACTCCTGTGAATATATCTGAAGGAACCCAAAACATGAATTCAAAAGAACATAAGCACCCCTATCTTCATTGCAGCATTATTTACAATCATTAAGTTATGGAAATAGTCCATGTATCCATCAATTAATGAGTGGATAAAACAATTATGGGACATTTACACAATAGAACACTACTCAGCTATCAAAAAAGAAGAAGAAGAAAATTTTACACTTTGTCACAGTATGGATTGACCGGGAGAACATTATTCTAAGTGAAATAAGCCAGTCAGAAAAGACAAATACCATATTATTTCACCCATATGTGGAATCTAATAAACACACTGAACTAACAAGTAAAAGTGGGACAGACTCGTAGACAGAGAGCAGGATGACAGCTAGTCAGGGAAGGGACAGAAGAAGATGGAGAGATTGAGCAAAAAGGAAAAAGAACTCATGGACACGGACAACAGTGTGATGACTACTGGGGGTGGCTATAAGAGAACGAAAAGGTAATGTAAAAAAATACAGTAAAGATTAAATTTAAATGAACCCCCATTTGTTTAATCCAACCTTGATTGGGATTCTGATCCTTAAATCTAAAGGACTTTGATTAGCCAATGAAGTTATAAGGTATTCTTTTTATATTCTACTTCCTGGTATCATCTCCCAGATAAACTGCCTGCACCATATCCTTGTCCCAGGATCTGCTTTTGGAAGAATCTATATTAAGACCATAATTAACTTATAATTTTCACATATAACAGCTTATGTTCATTAACAATATCTTTTGCTCTCTGGGTCTCAAACTGTTCTGCTTGGTAAATGGTAGAATGTCTGAAGAGAGCGAAACCCTCCCCTAAAAATTCTGCTCTTCCAATACACAATCATGACAATCATTTTTTCATAGACTTGAGTAAGCTTTACAGGAATAAAGAAACTATTTATGTAATTTTTTCACAAGATACTCATTGATTTTTTCTCTATCAGCAGTGTTTTTGCCATTGATTAGAAGATTTGGGGAATAAGTTAACTAATAGTATGAAAAGTATATTTCTGATTTGAAGTCTGATTTGTCCATCTTTTCTGAAATATTCTAGAATGCTTGACAAGGAGTGTCCTTGGACCTAATTCTTCCCAGTTCTTTATTTTACAGGATAGGAAACTAAGGCCTGGTGGAATTATGTAACTCTTCCAAGACTATAATTCATAACAGAGATAAAATAAGAATTCAAACCAATTAATTTTTCAGTACACAAGGGTCTCAGCTCACAGTTTTCAAAGCTAAATATAATGTTTGGCTCTTTTCAAACAGATTTTCCAATATTATCTATAAAACTACAGGTTCTGATATTCTTCTATCCTATTCTCATGCTGGAATAGAATCAGGTGGCACAGATTCTTGTTACATCCCAAGAATGGTGCCTGGCATTGTCAGTAGCACAACTGAGGCTTAAATCATGGACATTCTAGTCAACATATTGTGTGGAATAAGAAGGTGAAGTACCATTGATTCTACCCTGGGAACCTCCATGGGATCCCACTTTGTACATGGAAACTGTACAATTAGGCACATTAATAATCAAAACTCTCCAAAAATATCTCTGCATCAGATCAATCCAAGCATTAGCAAAGCAGCCAGAAATGTTTTCCTGGAGGCTTCTCTTTGACTCTCACTTATTTTCTCACCATCTGCTGTCCTGTTTTTTTTGCCCTGGATCCAACCCCATTATCAAAGATGCCAGGCAAGCTATGCAATTGGATTGTTTGAAAATGAACAACACAGAGATAGTGAGGAACTGATACTGTAGTACTCTATAGTGTCTGTTAAAGTCACACTCCCAGAGAACTTGAACAGTTCATATGACTGAAGAAAATGGCATCTCCCAGGAGAAATAATAGAGTTGACAAATAACCTTGAAAGGAGATTTTTCGGGCAAGGCAGGCTAAGATGGAGTGACTATACTTCCTGGAGAGCATATGGAAGAGTTGACACACTCACTTCTTAATGTGGCCAAAAAAGAATATAGTTCCAATGAAGGAAAATGAGCACCTCCAGACAACAACCAATTATGTTTTTCATAGATCCAGAAATCCAGTACATGAGCCTAGGGAATTCACAGATACAACCTTGGCAAGGGTGAGATTTTGAGGACTTTTCCAAAGCTCAATGATGTTAAATAATTGGTTTTTTTTCTGAGACATGAATTTGAATTTCATGTTCTATAAGGCTAAGTCCTGAGGACAAGTCACTTAGCTCATTGGTACAGCTTTGTAACATCCAGGAAGAATCTCTGTCCACCATCAACTGTCTTATTAGACTTTTCTTTCATCCTGATCTCTGTGTGTGGGAATTGACCATGCAGAGGTAAATCTCACATGGTTTTGTTCCCATTCTATGATATGGTGGATTTAAAAGGAAGAGGCATATATCAAGCACTACTCAGTTGGTGTAAGAAGCTTCATCCTCTAATAGCCTTCCTTCTCTCATCTGTAAGTATTTAAGGTTTTGTTGGTTTGTTTTAAAGACTTTTAATAACCCCAATTCCAGAAAGTCTTCCTGGTCCAGCAACATCTACCTTTCTCATATTAGTTGCTGCCTTAGTTTGGGTTTCCCCAGAAGACAAATGTCAGTCAGGGTATCTCAGCCTCAGCATCATTGATATGTTGAGCTGGATAAGACTTTGTTGTGTGGAACTGTGGTGAACACTGCAAGAGTTGAGCATCATCCCTGGCCTCTAGATGCACCCAGTTATGACAACCAAAAAAGTATCCTGATATCACCACATATGCCCTGGAAGGGGAAGTCTTGCTTCAGGACAAAGGTTCAAAAGCAAGTATGGTAGAGTGGGAAAGTGATCCAAAGAGACATGTATGGTGGTAGAAAAGAGTACTAGTCAGGGATTTCCAGAGAAACAGATCTAATAAGGCATCTATATCTATCTGTTAGCTGTCAGTCTAGAGAGAGTGAGAGGAAGATTTACCTTAAGGAATTGGCTCACACATTTGTGGAGGTACAAGTCTAAAATCTGCAAGATAGGCCAACAGGATGAAGACTCAGGGAAGAGTCAATGTTGCATTTCAAGTCTGAAGGGATCTGTTGGCAGAATCCCCTCTTCTTCACAAGAGAATCTTTTTCTATTCAGGTGCACTAATTGACTAATTGGATTAGGCCCACCCACATTGTGTAGTATAGTCTGCTTTACTCAAACAGCTGATTTAAAGGTTAATCTGGTCTGAACAATGCTTGCATAGAAACATCTAGAATAATGTTTTACCAAATATCTGGGAACCATGGCCTAGCCACATTGATACAAAAAATTATCCATCACAGAAAAGAAAGAGAAAAAGCCAATCAGGGTGTTTTATTAACCAATTCTAATGGGAATGGAATGCAATTCTGCTGTGAAAACTGGGAAGTGGTATAAAACACTTGTCTCACAGTTATCCAGCTTCTCCAAGGGAAGTGCAGTAACTGGAATTCTTGTATACCAGTTCCCATTGGTTATTAAGAGAGGTCTGTTTCCATGGGGTTTTAATTTCCTGTCACTTCTGGATTAACATATGAAAAAATGGTAAGTGGCTGAAGGATTATGGGCAAGGCACTGCCAGTATCTGCTATAGCTTTGAGTAGTATATCGTTAATTGGTCCAGCTCCTTGCTGGTGTTAACATTCCCTCAGTGGCAGTGCTGTCATCATTTATCATCCTCTTCTCTTCAAGTCTCCAAAACATTTTTAAAAATGTATAGTAAAATATATGTAACGTAATTTTGCCATCATAACCATTTTATTTTATTTTATTTTATTTTATTTTATTTTATTGTTTCTTTTTAAAAGTATTATTATATATAAGTTTTTCATTTTTTAATAGTTGTTCAAGTACAGTTGTTTCCATTTTCCCCCATCCCACCCACCCCCACCTCCCACCAAAACTACCCCCATTTGGCTTTGTCCATGGGTCCTTTATACATGTTCCTTGACCCTTCCTCTTCTTTTCCCCATTATCCCCTTCCCCCCTCCCCTCTGGTTACTGTCAGTTTGTTCTTTTTTTCAACGTCTCTGGTTCTATTTTTGCTTGCTTGTTTGTTTTGTTGATTAGGTTCCACTTATAGGTGAGATCATGGGGTATTTGTCTTTCACCACCTGGCTTATTTCACTTAGCACAATGCTCTTCAGTTCCGTCCATGCTATTGCAAAGGGTAGGAGCTCCTTCTTTTATTCTGCTACTTAGTATTCCATTGTGTAAATGTACCATAGTTTTTTGATCCATTCATTTACTGATGGGCTCTTAGGTTGCTTCCAGCACAATTCACTGGCATTAAGTACTTGCTCATCACTACCATCCATCTACAGAAATTTTTCATCTTGCAAAACTGAAACTCTGTCCATTAACACTAACTTCGCATTCTTCACTCCACAATTCACCCTCCCCACACATTTGGGGATTGCTCTTCTACTTTCTGACCCTCTGAATTTGACTAATCTGACAACCTCATATGAGAGGAATAATACAATCTTTGTTCTTTTGTGATTGGCTAATTTAACTTAGCTTAATGTCCTCAAGATTCATCCTTGTAGCATATGTCAGAATTTCCCTCCTTTTTAAGGCTGCATATTTCATTGTATGTGTATACCACATTTTGTTTATCCATGCCTTCATCACTGGACTTTTGGGTGCTTCCACTTTTTGGCTACTGTGAATAGTACTGCTACAAACATGGACATATAAATATCTCTTGAACTCTGCTTTTAGTTCTTTGGGTATACACCTAGATGTGGAATTGCCACATTGATTATCCTTTGAGTTTCCTACATACCAAGTAAACAAAGTGTGGAAAACAATCAGGCAGAAAGATAAGCATGGAAAGGAAATAAATTGTCTATAGATTTCAAAAATCTGGGTCATCAGTTCCCACAACCCCAATCAAACTTGAGCAGCTTTTGAGTATAAAACACATCTATAAATTGGATATAATACCACAGCTTTGTGTCCTAAAAACAGTTCCATTTGTCTCCTCCTTTACCTTCTGATGAAGAGCTTTGTTTATGAAATTCCTGTCTTCTGAAATTTTTGAAAGATCTCAAGTAAGTTGTCCTCATAATTGAAGGTGAAAACATTGCCTGGCAAAGTCTGTGACTGACAACATCTTTTTTTAGCTACCTGAGCTCTACACTTTAATACTCTAGCACTTTCCATTTTCCCTTTGTTTCCCAGAGTTTTGCAGCAAACTGCTCTTTAGCAAAGAGAAGCCAAGTTCAGAGCTAAGCCAAACCCTAGTTGCAGTTTGTTTCTTTTTGTTGTTGGTACCAGCATCACATCCCACCTGGACAGATCTGCCAAATTTTTTGGATTTCCTAGAGGAGGTTTTTATTCTGTCTGCTTGTCTGCACATGTATACAAAACGTGTAATTATATAATAGCTGAACTTACTGGTGTGCTATTGTGCTTTTTGTTCTTTTTTTTTTTAACCAGCTGAATTGGTCCTTTTTATATTTTGAGCCTATTGTTACCTTTATAACTGTTACAGTTTCCTTTTCCTGGCTTCTGATACATATAGCCTTTATGCCAACAACTAAATATTTATGTTAAAAAATTATTGAAAATAAGTTATCTTTCAGTGAAATCTTAAAACTTTATATTTCTAGCTATAATTTAAATGTTTTAATGTTACAATTGCAAATGACTGTTAATGAGAGAATTTTGTTCTTAAAATATATTATCCAATTTTTAGAGACAAAAGACAATCTATAAACTCATCAAAAGTTAAATATACAGTCATCCTTTGACATCCATGGGGAATTGGTTCTAGGACCCCCACAAATACCAAAATCCAAGGATTCTCAATTTCCTTATATAAAATGGCATAGCATTTGCATGTTACCTACATATATCCTTCTCTATACTTTGTCATCTCTAGATTACTTATAATACCTAATACAGTATAAATGCTGTGTACATAGTTCTTGCACTGTATTGTTTAGAGAATAATGACCAAAAAGTCCCTACTTGTTTAGTACAGAGGCAATTATCACCATCAGAGACCTAATTATATAACTAGACATCAGCAACAATGTAATTTTAAAATCCATGTTTTTGAGCTGTGGTTGGTTGAATCTACCAATACAGAACCCACACATACAAAATGCTTACTGTATATATTTAATTCTTTTACTTAAATATCCATGTCATGTAAAGGTAGACATTCTTGATCTACCTTTAGTTCAGTAAATATTTTGTGGTTAACACACCATATGCCTTTTTAAATAGTTAAAGAAATGTGAAACAAAGCACAATAAATGCTTGATAAAATTTGCTGATTGATCAAAAAACTGACTTTAAAAGAAAAGAGGGAATATTATGCCATTGTTTATTTCATGATACTGTACATTCTGTTCTCCAGTGTGGTGGTCTTTCCAACAAACTTGCTAATTTCCTGGGGACTACCACAAAGCTCTTCATTTCTGTGTTTATCCTAAGATCCATGGAATATTTTGTTATAGAACAACGTTTTAGTCCTTTTGTTCTCTTCACTAAAATGGCAAGCTTGAAGAGAAATGGGTAGGATATGGTTCTTTCCTACTACTTGACCCTCAGTGGATGCTGAACTTGAAGTGCCTAGAACAGGTGCCTGGAACCCAGGCAGCCCTTGAATTATTGGTTATTGATGTTATTGTTATTATAGTTGTTGTGATTATCATTGTTCATCAATCCTAAACAGGTTACTAGGTGATTTTAGATTAGTATTCTTGGTGGGCATGACTGAGGTGGTTGTTTAATGGAAAAGTAGATATAATAAATCAGTAACAACTGAACATTAGGGATTTATTTCTGAGTATGTGGCTTAGGAGTAAGAATTTATGGACAGCCAAGTCTAATCATTCCTCCTACTTCTAATATTTTACCAATGCTATTCTTTTCTTACCCATGTTTTTCTTTCTTTTTTAAAAAATTAAATCATTTTTCAATTACACTTGACATACAATATTAGTTTCAGGTATACACCACAGTGACTAGATATTATATAAGTAAACACCCTGATAAATCTAGTACCCATCTGACATCATACATAGTTATCCGGTACAGTACAGTTATGCTGTACTTTATGTCCCATGACTATAATGTAACAGCCAATTTGTATGTCTTTACACCTTTTCACCCAACCTCCCAACCCCCTTCCCATCTGGCAACTATCAAAATGTTTTCTGTATCTATGAGTCTGTTTCTTTTCTGCTTCTTTGTTTTGTTTTTTAAATATTTATTTGTTGATATATATGTATTTATTTCCATTCTATACAGCCTGCATCAGGCTGGGAGCATGGAGTGCTGTTAGAGCACCCAGCTTGGGTGATTAGGAAGGCTGTGCCCCTGGACCCTACAGGCCACCTATTATATTAGACCACTATACCAAGCCTGGGAGATGTAGCAGCACTACCTAATACTTAGAAACAAATACAGGGATGCTGCCAAAATGAGGAGACCAAGAAACACATTAAAATAAAAGAACAAAACTCCAAAAAAGAAACTAAGCAAAATGAGGACAATAAATCTACTAAATGTGGAGTTCAAAACACTGGTTATAAAAATGCTCATGAACCTAGGTGAAGAGTAGTTGAACTAAGAACTTCAACAGCATAAAAAAAGACATAGAAACCATAAAAGTAGACATGGAAGCCTTAAAAAGGAACCAGTCAAAAATGAAAGCTATACTAACTGAATGAAGAACAACTTACAGTGAATCAAGAGTAGAATAGATGAAGCTAAGAATCAAATCAATGATTTAGAATACAAGAAGCAAAACACACCCAATCAGAATAGCAAAAAAAATTTTCTAAAAATTAGGGTAGTGTATGTAGCTTTTGTGATAATTTCAAGTGTACCAACATTTGCATCATGGGAAAGCTGGAAGGAGAAGAGAGAGAGCAAGAAATGGAAAACCTATTTGAAAAAATAATAACAGAAAACTTCCTTAATCTGGTAAAGGAAAGAGATATACAAGTCTACAAATTGCAGAGAATCCCAAACAAGATAAACTCAATGAGGCCCACATAAAACACATCATAATTAAAATGAAGAATGTAAAAGACAAAGATAGAATCTTAAACACAGCAACAAAAAAGCAGTTAATTACCTACAAGGGAGCTCCTTTAAGACTGTCATCTGATATCTCAATAGAAACTTTACATGCCAGAAGGTATTGGCCAGAAACAGTCAAAGTGATGAAAAGTAAGGATATACAACCAAGACTACTCTACCCAGCAAATCTATTATTTAGGATTGAAGGGCATAGAAAGAGCTTCCTAGACAAGAAAAAGCTGAAGGAGTTTATTACCACCAAACCAGTATTACATGAAATATTAAAGAGTCTTAAGAAGAAGAATTAAAAATATAAACCCATCTTTTTTATATAGCTATTGCAGCATTCTTATTGATGAGGTCACATATCTTACTTTATTTCTCTATGATTGGGAGAGGGAAGTATGTGGCTAAGTGATGAGAGGAAGATAAATGATACTACCTCATTGACTAGACATCTTTCACTTCCACTGAATCAGAGAATATTACCAAAAATCATTCAGATAAAAATTTTTAGGCAGAAATTCTCAATGTAAGGTGTTTAGGAGTTTAAATAAGATGAAACAATTTTACATAGTATCTATAGAAACAAGTATAAATACAAAAAAGAACTTGTATTGACACTATAAGCCAGAATCAGAATGTAGTAGGAGAGAAAAGCAAACCACAGTATAAAATGATAATGTCACAGATGATTCTAGAAACTAATCATGCTCCATTTGGAGCTCTTTGTCCCAAGACTCAGCCCTAAAGAAAGAAAGTGATGTTCGCCTCTTAAATGGCCTACATGCCTTCAGATACCTTTTGATGAAAGGTAGAGTACTTATTCCAGAGGCAGAGGTGGAGCCCACTTCCAGAGAGATGGATCCTGGAGGAAAAGAAAATTTTACATTTGATTTATCAGGTACAGAGGCTCAAACACTCTTAATTTGACTCAGCAAATGTGTATATAGCCTTTTGTTGGAAGTAAACAGACAGGAAATATAGTACTCGGCCAAAACAGGATTCTAGTATTAAATACAAGTGAATCCAGAATATTAACCATTGGAACTCAATTTAATTTCCTATATGGCTTCAAGCAGCTCAACTTCTCATTTGAGAACACACAGGAAAGGGCAGTTCTAGGTCATCTGATGGAACTGTAGTTAGAGTCCCAGCTCTGATTCGACTTAGGTGGCACCTCTGGTTCACCTCAGCAGTGTTGAAGCCTTTCTTTTATCAGACTTAGTGCCTTTATTTTCAACTATCTTATGTGGAACTCTAGTGTAAAACAAATTAAAAATAAACCCACGAGTTCTAGTCCAACTGACTGCAAAGGTCCCAGGTCTAATCCACAGAATCTCCTCTGTAGGTCTCCACCCACCTGTTCATGACCTGCCTTGAAATGAGGATTGTACAGAAAATACTTTGCAAAATGACATACTAGTTGTGCTTTCTAAAGGCACTTTTATCTATAAATATCCAATGTCATGTATATATTTAGCATTCATTCAGTCTAGGCCTTCTTCCTCCTGTGTAAATGCTCACGGCTGCATGTTAGCACTCTCAAAACAATAGAAATCTGACACCAAACATTCAGAAGTAATAGAGAAATTTTTTAGATTGATAATCTCTTCCCAATAGTCTTGTTCCAGTCTGGAACAGGAAATGGGAAGTCCTTGGGAGTACAGAGCAGACAAATACATACTATTTTGGACAACTTTCCTTATTTATCACCCTTCTCTTTCCTTTTTAGAGCTGTATGGCCACCAACCACCTTTCCCCATTTTAACCCTATATTTCCAACATGAAATTCAAATCAACACTAAAAGGTCTCTTTAGCTGAACAGGACAAAGGGACTATCTCTCAAGGCAAGGAAAGAGAAAAAGGATGGAATCATTACATTTTTTCTCTCTCCCTATCAACAGCAACACAGAATAAGATTATATTAGGTGTCATCCTGAGTAAATAATATATTTTCAGGCCATTGCAGGGTATGGTGGGGGGTGGGGAGGAATGCTCTCTGTAGGAAACCTCTGGGCTTCTATATAATTTTATATTTTTAAGACACTTGATAATTGGATGGAATGATAATTTAGGGAAAAACCTGCCTCATTTTTCTAATATATTACAACCACCTCAAAAGTAAGAATGTTTCCATACACAACTCTAAATCTTCTATACAGCTAAAAATATCATCTAGTATAGTGTAGTTTTTCCAGAAATTCACAATAAAGTTAATGGAGAAAATCCAGGGTTGATCTTCTAAATAGGATTTGGCAAAGTACAGTCTATGGTCCAAATCCAGCTTACTACCTGATTTTGTAAATAAAGTTTTACTGGAATACAGCTATATTACTTTTTAATGTATTGTCTATGGCTGCTTTTATGCAAATTTCATTAGTTGTGACAGAGGTCGTATGGTTCACAAAACAAAAAATATTTACTATCTGGTCTATGGAAAAGTTTATCAACCTGTGGTTAAACCACAGTTAAATTAATACATGTAAATACTTTAGAGATGTATATTTTTTGTTGAATTACTTTTAAGTCTGTTCATTAAGCAAGTTTGCTCTATATGTTTTGGTAAGTGACCTATAGTCATGCCAGTCATTTGAGGTAGAAAAGAAGTTAATTTACCCACTCTAATTAATTATTATTTACAATTTTGGGGGTTTTAACTATGCAATTACAAAAAAACTAATTTTACATATTACTCAAAACTCTTCTACTTTTATGTAACAAAAAACAGACTCGAACTAGCCCCCTTAAAAAAAAGAAAAGCTAAAATAATTGAAGGAGAAATCAATCACTTCATGTAACTGAGAAGTTAAATGTTGATCAGACTTTAGGAAGGGCTGAACGCAGAGGCTGCAAGATGCCATCTGGGCTCTTCACCAGCTACAATGATAGTTGGATCTTTTTGTATAGTTGCTTTTTTATTTTTGCCATAGACGATTTAGACTCTCTCACATAGAAGGTTGCTGCTGGCAGCATTGTCACCTCAGACTAGTTCTGGATAGTTTTTTTACCCAAAAGCAAGAGAAACTTCTCTCTCCCTGTACCTATATATTAAATCAGTCTCTACCTGCTTAAGTCACATATAAGAGCCTAGTCACTGTGGCCAAAAGGAGGAGATAGTACAGGGTTGATCAACCCTGAGCCATGTACTTAACTCAGCAATGCTGCATACTTGTTAGTCCCACCACAACAGAGCAGTGTGGTAAGGGGCAGTGTCCCAATGGAAAGAAGGCCATTTTATGGAGTTCCAACCAAGATGGAGGCCTAGGTAGAGACCCTTCACTTCCTCCAACAACCAAAAGGAGGATAACAACCAATCTGAAATCAATAAACAACCAAAAGTGCCAGAAAATCAAACTGCATGGAACTATGACAACAACGGAATTAAAGAAAAAATCAACCAGAAAGACCAGACCTTTAAGGTGGCAGACAACAAGGGCCGACTCAGAAAAACCTCAGACCTTGGTGGCTGGGCTGGCTTTGGAGCTTGGCGGGCTGCACAGGAGGGGCTGACTTAAGGGGATTCAGAAGTGGCTGTGGGCTACCAATATTGCGGTGGTAGGAGAAGCTCCCAGTCTCACACAAGAGTCCATTGAAAAGTGTGCTAGAGATGAGCAGTCTGTTCCCTCTCTGGACCTTCCCCCACAGGCAGCTCAGCAGGGCCGCAAAGAGGGTTTACCTGCCTGGGTGAATAACTAAGGCCCCACCCCCTTAAAACTTATCAGCTATGCCAAGACAAAGCAATATAGCCAATGGAAGAACAGAGCAAAACCTCACAAAGAGAACTAAGCAATGAGGAAATAGCCAACCTAACTGATGGAGAATTTAAAGCCCTGGTAATCAAAATGCTCACAGATCTGATTGAGCTTGGTCAAAAAATGCAAAAACAAATGAGGGATACCCAAAGCGAAATAAAGCAGAATGTTCAGGGAACCAACAGGGCAGGAAGGAAACCAGGACTCAAAACAATGATTTAGAACAAAAGGAAAAAATAAACTTCCATCCAGAACAAAATGAACAAACAAGAATCTGAAAAAGTGAACTCTTACAAACCTCTGGCACAACCCGAAACATTCCAATATCTGACTATAGGGGTGCCAGAAGGATAAAAACAACAGCAAGAAATTGAAAACTTATTTGAACAAATAATGAAGAAAAACTTCCCCAATCTGGCAAAGGAACTAGACTTCCAGGAAGTCCAGGTAGCCCAGAGAGTCCCAAAGAAGTTGGACCCAAAGAGGAATATACCAAGGCACATCATCATTAAATTACCTAAGATTAAAGATAAAGAGAGAATCCTAAAAGAAGCAAGAGAAAAGGAATTACCTACAAAGGAGTTTCCATTAGACTGTCAGCTGATTTCTCAAAAGAAACCTTGCAGGCAAAAAGGAGCTGGAAAGAAGTATTCAAAGTCATGAAAGGCAAGGACCTACATCCAAGATTACTTTATCCAGCAAAGCTATCATTTTGAATGGAAGGGTAGATAAAGTGCTTCCCAGATAAGGTCAAGTTAAAAAAGTTCATCATCATCAAGCCATTATTATATGAAATGTTAAAGGGACTTATCTAAGAAAAAGAAGATCAAAAATAGGAACAGTAAAATGACAACAAACTCACAACTATCAACAAATAAACCTAAAAGAAAAGAAAAACAACAAAAACAAAAACTAAGCAAACAACCAGAACAGGAACAGAATCAGAGAAACGGAGATCATATGGAGGGTTTTCAATAGGGAGGAGAAAGGGAGGAATAGGGGAGGAAATGTTCAGGGAAGAAGCTTGGTTAGTAGGCATAAGGTAAATGAAGAGAGATAAAAAATGGTATAAGAAACAGAGGACTCAAAGAACTTTTATGTGCAACTCATGGATGTGAATTAAGGGGCGGGGGAATATTGGAGGGTTGGGGTACAGAGCAGAGGGAGAATAGAGGGGGAAAATTGGGAAAACTCTAATAGCATAATCAATAAAAAATATTTTTTTAAAAGAAGGCCATTTTACAGATAAAATGATATCTGTAGGATGTCTATCTCCTATAGAAATACTATACCAGAATTTTAGTGGAGGAGACTAGATTTTATGAACAACCAGACCTAGGTAAAATAATTCAACCCTTCCTGTCCTATCTTTCATCATGGTTTATCATCATCATCATGCTCATTCTTATCTTCATCCTCCTCATCATCACTTTTCATCCTATTGAATATGTGACTCCAGGGAATTTTGTAATATTCTTCTAGCTGATTTGAAAGTAGATTCAATGTCCAAAACTCTATGCTAGCTCCCATTTGCATCAAAACTTATGTCCTATGCTCCTGAATTCTCTTTGTTCTCTTACATATGACTTATAAGTTCTGGCTTTAATGAGATTATATAGCTAATGGTTGCCCAGATGTACTTTCAAAGTGAGATTATGCAGTAAAATGAATAGAAAAGAATATATGCATAACTCATAGAGACAGGGAATATGTCTATGATAAATAACTAATAATTAAATTATTTTTAGAAATGAACAGAAAAGATGTCAGTGCAGAAAGCTGGGAAGGAGTTGAGAGTCTCCTTTTCCTCCACCCATCCCCCACTACACTTCAACTCAAGAGTATATAAATCTTCAGATACTGAAAAGTGTCTCAGAAGAGCTCTGAACTTAGTGTAGGTTTTATTCTCCTTACTTATAGCTTGAAGACACAGTGATTTGGATCTAAAATAATTACTGCTATTCAGTGTCATCCACATGTAATTAGCCTCAAATTATAATGAATTAGCATGGGTTGCCCTCTTCATGAAGTGAAAGGATTCTATTACAGTTTTTTCCTCTCAAATATTTAAAATAAAAACACTTTCATCCTATTAGGCGAACTTTTCTCTATAATGTCAGCTCACAGTGAAGGAGAAACAGTGGAGGATTGCTGCTTGAGCAGACACACTGATTCTGTGGGTCACAGTTGAAATGATTCCTGGACCCTTTGCATTGTCTAAGTCATTACACCTGGTGGCATTCTCCTCCTCCATGTCTGTACCCTGTATATACACAGAAAATGCCCTAGTGTGCTAAAGGGTTTTGGTTACTTCAAAAGAATCCAAACCAGAGAGACTCATTTATATCCTCATTCTATGTAACTTGACATAGACAGATGTTAGTGATAGAATAATTATATAATAACTCTAAATTTGTTTCTAAACATACTTCAAGGAATATGTTTCCTATAGGGAGAGGGAGAAGGAAATTTCAGAGCATGGATTTACCTTTTAATTCTCATTGCACATATACAGAGAAACTCCATGAAAATTTAAGACTGTGAAGCCAAAGGACCCAAGAATTCCCACAGTTTTCTGACTGTCCCTGCAGTTTTACTTCTAGCCCTGAACACATAACCCAAAGCTCAGCTCTTGGTAGCATATTATCCAAATAGCTGTATGTCTAGAACCAGTTCTTCCCCAATAGTCCTGGGTTTTCTTTGAAACTGTTGTTACTAAGCCATAATTCGAAGTAGAAAACAGCATTTTCCATGTAGATTTTTCCTGTATAAAAGCCATCTCAGATTTTGAGCAAAACAATTGAAGAAATTAGTTTATTGATAAAATTCTTGTCTATGAATGAATTTTTGAAAATTAAAATGCCCTTTTTTCCTCTTGGAAAGAGTAAAACAATCCTTTTATTGTCATAGTTGCTTAGAATTTATTTTCCAGTCCTCATTATGCATACCTCCCGTCTGTCATTGATACATACTCTATTACGTGCCTTTCATCATATTTGCTCCAACTATTGTCTCAGGATGATTTTGAAGGACATTAGATACCAGAGAACAACTTTGCAGGAGTGAATTAATGTCCGCATTGAAGGAGTCTCTAATCATATGACTAAATGGGCTTTATGGAGGCCACACAGTATGCTGATGACAGAATCAAGAATGAAACCTAGGAATTCTGACCATTTGTCTTGTGTTTTGTCCACAAATGATACTGCCTATTCTTACTACTTAATAAAGAGATGCTGCAAGTAGTCCATTTACTGATAACATAGAATATTCATGAGGGAATGTTTTTGAAATAACTGCATGAAAATTTCTTTAGTGATTATATAAAATCCTTTTGAAAGAAAAGCATGTGTACACATGACTCTACACGCAATGTTATTTTGTACAAAGTAGGATTATAACAACTGATAGTACACTGAAATTTTCCTTTAAAAGCTTATCTTATTTAGAAGTTACAAGGCCCTGGTTTACCTATCAAGGAAATGTTTATGTCATATGTGAAATTATTGCAGCATAGAATAAGGGATAAAAGCTTAGACTGTAGAGTCATATAGACCTGAGTTCTAATAGCTTTCCATCTGCAATTAGTTATTTGATCTTAGACAAATATTGGGAACTTCTTTTTGGGAACTTCTGTTTTTACATCGCTAAGGATGTTAACTGGCCTGTTCAACTTCTTCTTGACCATTCTCGATAATTCTCTTTGTCGTGATTTTTCTGCTACTAATTATTTTGGCAGAAGTTGATAAGGATTTGAAGTTGCCTTTTTGCCAGCACCAACTACCATGTTGGGCATGAAGCCAGACCTGGAGCTGCTGACCCGCTCCTGCTCTCACTGAGTCTTCCAAGAAGTTGAATGAAAACTTGTCCCTTCCACCAAAAACTTCTCTGAATACATCATCTGGTTCCGGAATGTGAAGCCAAACCCAAACACACGATCAAAATGACCTCCTCCTTTTTCTCCCTGTCACCCCTTTAATCCTTCTTTGCCGTATTTGTACAAGTGTCTGGGGTTTTAGCACCTGATGGCAACTCATACCTCGACTACTTGTTTGAATTTTCTCTCCACTTTTTTATGCACAGGACTGTAGTCTGGATGCCACATGCCGGCCAGTGTCCGGGTGGCTTGTTAGAGTGCTGGGCCAGGCTGCCTACCGCCCAGCACTGCCCAGCGACCACAGCCTCTGAATGCGGCAGGACACACCCTGCACAGTACACAGGGTCTCAATCTGTATGTGAAACCCTGAGGCAATATATTTCAGAAGTCTTCAGATTTTACCAAAAAAAGTAAAATATACAGTGAAAAACTGTACATTACATAACAATCCCCCAAGCAGCATTTTTAAGCAGAACGTCCTAATCAAACACATTAATAATTCTGTAGGAAAATATATAAGCACTCTAAGTGGAATAAATAAAATCTCTAAGTAGACTTATATTGACTCAGGTCAGGTTTTGCTGGCAAATGAGCTCGTGCCGAATGCACAGGGAGAAAAAAATGGGTTTTCAAATCTTCTTAATTTTAGAATTATGAATTCTGGGATTGTAGATCTTAATTGTTTGTCTCTTTAAAAAAGCAGCACAATGTACTGAGAAGGATAAAACACCATTTCTGTAGTTGTTATGCCAAAAAATGCATTACTTGACATTAAACAAGAGCAAATATCACAAAAATTCAATAGAGACTACAGTAGATGAAATAATGTTCTCCCAAATTCCCACATCCTTATCCCTGATACAATTATGGTAGAATCTTGATATGGGAATATTATACTGGATTATCCAGGTGGTTCAATGTAAAAACAGAATCCTTAGAAAAGGGAGGCAAGAGGTCAGGATCAGAGATGTGACAACAGAAGTAGAGGTTAGAGGGATGCACAGCTCCGTGTCAAGGAAGGGGGATGCCTCTAGAAGCTGAAAAAGGCCAGGAGTCCACTCCCCCTAGATCCTCCAGAAGGAAAGCAGCCCTGCTGACATCTTGCCTTTGACCCATTTGGACTTCTGAACTTTAACACTATTGGATAATAAATGCTTACTGTTTTGAGCTACTCAATTTGTTGTGATTTGTTATAGCAGCAATAAGAAAATAATATAGAGAAATTCTACAAAATAACTGGCTAACACTCTTCACAATGTCATTCATGGAAGACAAAGAAAGACCAAAGAGCTGTTCCAGATTGGCCCAGATTAAGGAGATGTGACAACTAAATGCAGTGGGAAATTTACATTAGATGAGATTAGATTAGAGAAAGGGTCATCAGCAAAACAATTGGCAAGATTTGAATAAGATCTCTTGGTCAGTGAATAGTGCAGTGTTGTGTTAATTTCCCGATTTTGTAACTTGCACTATGGCTGTGTGAGATATCACCACTAAGAGAAGCAGGATGAAAAGTATGGGAAATTCTTTATATTTTTTTACAACTGTTTTGCAAGCCTGAAATTATTTCAAATTTTTTTTAATGTTTTTAAAAAGCAGATGAGATAAATCAAAGGAAGCCCACTTCATTTTCTCCATCATTTAATAATAATAAATAATTAACACTTGGCGATTAATACGGGCTAGGCACCACTCTAACCTGACACATATATCAACTCATTTCATCCTTACCACTCAGGAGGTGGTGGGTACTGTTGCGGTCATCACTTTACAGTCACTGAAGCACGGAGGGTAAGGAACATACCCAAGATCGCAGCACAGCTAAGAAGAATGTTTAAGTCTGGAGTCTGTGCTCACAACAACTACGTGAGGTGATTCTCTTGCACGTTAAAGTTTGAGAACTTGTGATCTGAATTTCACTACTTAGTTACAGCAGCATTTGAGTACTCAAGAAGCTTTGCTTATTTCCTAATTACTGGCTATGTTCTAGATTGGTGACATTGATAAGTAACTGAACACTAAGTAGCCAAATTGTTACACTAGTAGTATTTCAAATGGTATTATAACCAGGAAACACTGGTTCTATAGAACAATGGTATTTTTCTATATAATTATTCCTTTGTTGTATTATATTTCCTCATTTTTATCAATCAGTTTCTGAACATGTTTGTTCATTTTCTGAAACTCTTTTGAAACTTCCTACTCCTATTTATTTCCCTTGAAACTTTTAGGTTTTCTGTCTATTGATGAAGTGTAATCTCACCCTTTTGTTTTAGAGTTGAATGCATCTAGGCTGAATACAGTATATTTTTTTCCCACATGAAAATAAGGTCGGATGAGTAACCAGCAAAGGTTTGGAAAGGTGGGGGACTAGGAACTCCATTCTCCAGCACTTGCATTATATCAGTGGTCTAAGTTAGGAAGCAGGGAGAGGGGAGAGAGAAGAGGTGGAAGTCACTGTCTATTGTAGTTTGAAACCCCTTAGGCCAGTCAATGCACTACTTAATTGCATATTCTCAATATTCAACAACAATAAATAATTAGCCATATTGCATATACATACTTAATTTGCCATATGTACACATTAAAATGTGCCTCGGAAAATAAGGTTCTCAAGAAGAGTTTTTGATATGTTCTGGCAGAGGCTGTAAATCATGGTATTTTAGCAGAATCTTAGATAAGTTAAATATATACCATTTTACCTTTTTAATATATCAAAAATTCCTTTTTAATATTTTAAAATAAATGCCTGCAAACTGAAAGTCTTACTCTATTTGAAATCTTTCTACACACATCTATCCCCACACAGATATGGATATTATACCTAGCTATTTGTCTATATATAATATATAAAGCAATTATTCATTGGTAAATTTATGTTTCATTTTCCAATACAGTGTATTCACTTTAATCACATACTTTCTAATCTTTTTGCCTCTTAGTCTCAGATTTTTTAATTCAAATTTCCTTCCATTTTTCTCTCTTTAAAAATAATAATAATCATTTTACATCTATTACAAATAACAATACCTAGTCTGTGATTGAATGCTAACATTGTAATTCATTCTCAGGGTTAGGCTGCTATTCTCTAGCCGCTTAAGCTGAGCTCACATTATGTATGACATCAGCAGAAACTCTCAATTCAACTGCAACCTTTTATTTAATTAGGGACTATGTATTATTTGGTTTGTAGTAACCAAAATTAAAAATAACCCCTTCCACTGTGTAATGGGAAAGGAAAAGATTTTGAATATATCTAATTGATATTTTTAATACTTACTCTAAAAGCAATCAAAACTTATGTTAAATATTAATTATATTTTTCTGCTTTTGTGCACCTTGATTTATTGCTGCTGTTTTGGGTTCACTTTTAATTACATTACAGAAAAACAAAGGATATTTTTATCCAAAGAGGTATTTGGCACAGACAATACTGTCAATGTCAATGGTTATACTGTACTTTATATTAAACTTAATTTTCAAAAGCATATTTAACACAGTTTGCCAGGCTTTTAAAGAATTATTTTCCCTTCCTTTAACAACATGCCTCTCAGGTCTCTATATTAGAAATCAGGGACAAAGCTCATAAAGGAACAAAGACCCAAAATCAGGGATGGTCTTTTAAAAGAGGTACAGTTTCAAAGACTCCTAAAGATATAAATCAAAGTGCTTTTGAATACAGAGAGCATTCTAAAAGAATATTGAACTGTTTGCTTAAAATCTCACATTATTTCCTTCTTTTTAAACCCTGTTCCTTTTTGAAGGCTAGCACCAGATAGGGACAAAAGGAATATTTTCATGCAAAAATCAGGGCCAGGTACAGAGGCACAGTCAGAGTCTATTTCAAGTGGGGATAGGAATTTAATTCAAGTTATTCTCCTCTTTATTCCACATTTAACAGATTTGAAGGATTTCTCCACCTCTCTGACACTTCTGCAGACATCACTAGGCAATGTTTGCACTGGTGGAGGGCACCAGGAAATCTTGGGGTGGAATCTTTGGTCCCCTTGGAATGGATTCTGGAAACACAGGAGAGTACAAGTGAGAAGGGGCCTTTGTGTTTCTTGAACTGGCCCTGCTGGTCCTCTCTAGGAAAGAAAGCAAATAACCAGTTTATTTTCCCTTTAAAAGGAATCTTATGTTACCCACATGTTGTCCTTACCCTAGATACTATTTTTAAAAGCATAAAAAATACTTTTGGAGAAAACAGAGATTTTACTTACCTTCTTCTAAATGTAGGCTTTTTTTATGTTTTATTTTTAATGTAATATTTCTAGAACTTTGGCTAAATCAGTACAAATACTAAAAATACCTAACTGATAATTTTATAACAAATTTTACTTTCCAAAAGTTATAACCAAATACAAGACTTAAGCCCCTATGATGTGTGTGTTTCATTAAGAAAGTGAAATGTCATACCTCTGAGTAGAGCAGGTATCTGTGATTTTTCATGTTTCCATAGCAACATGTAATTTTTATTGAACTTCAGAACACATAGGCAAATAAAATATGCATAAAATATTGATAGGCATTATGTCTGCTGTCCAGGGACTTTAATAACTTGTGGTCATTATTGTTTCTTTTTAATTTCCGTAGACATTTTTCTAATTAAAGCATATTTTATTATGATTTCTTTATTCTTCATCTAATGCATAGTTTTCTTTTTAATGTGGTTTCCAAACCCTGCTTTGTAGTATCCATATTAGAGAGAATACTGAGTTTGTAACATGAATATAGAAACAAAAGTATTTTCTATATTTTTCTAAGAGAATTTATGTGACTTCCTTTGTTCTGTATTAATTTCTGTTTTTTACTAATTTTTACAAGTTATTATCTCTGACATTAAAATATATAATACTAATGAGAAAACAACAAATACAAATATAAATTATTATACTTAAGAAATCAATTTATTTATGAAAATAGGTATTCCAACAACATTAGCTAGAAAGAAAAAGATTGAATCAATTAAATTACTCATTTGAGCTTGAAAAAAGGAAGAACTGTAAGATGAAATTAACCTAACATCCGTGTATTTTATTAAAGCTGACTATTATAGTACTATGTTGTCTGTATCATTTCAGTACACTTAACATTTATTGAGAGCTAACTTTATGCTCAACATTGTGTCAACTTTTTTGGAAAGTTAAACCCTTTTTATCATTTGTGCTATTACAGTTGTCCCAATTTTTCCCTCTTCTACCCACCTTGCCCCCCATTTCTATAGTCAATCCCCACACCTTTGTTCCTGTCCGTGGATCATGAATATATGTTCTTTGTCTAATCTCTTCATCTTTCATTTAGTCTTCACCATCCCTTTTACAGCTGCCCCATGTTTCTGTGCTTCTAATTCTCTTTTGCTTATTAGTTTACTTTGTTCAGTAGCTTCCAGTTATAAGTGAGATCATATGGTATTTGTCTTTCATTGACTGGCTTATTTCCATTAGCATAATATTCTGCAGTTTATCCATGCTGTCATGAAAACTAAGACTTCCCTTTCTTTTTTTTTTTTTACTGCTGTATAGTATTCCATTATGTAAAGGTACCACCATTTTTTTATCCACTCATTTGCTGATGGGTACTTAGGCTGTTTCCAATGTTTGGCTACTATAAATAGCATTACTATGTACATATGGGTGCATATCTTCTTTTGAATTGGTGTTTCAGGGTTCTCTGGATATATCCCAGAAATGGAATTGCTGGGTCAAAAGACAGCTTCACTTTTAATTTTTTGATGAAACTCCATACTGTTTTCCACAGTGGCTGCACTAGTCTGCAGTCCTCCCAACAGCGCACTAGGGTTCCCTTTTCTCCACATCCTCACCAGCACTGGTTGTTTGTTGATTTATTAGTGATGGACATTCTGACTATTGTGGGGTGATCTCATTGTGGTTTTAATTTGCATCTCTTTGATGGTGAGTGATGTTGAGCATTTTTTTATATGCCTCTTGGCCCTCTGTATGTCTTCCTTGGAGAAATGTCTATTCAGGTCCTTTGCCCATTTTTTAACTGGATTGTGTTCTTGGTGTTGAACTGTATGAGTTCTTATACATTTTGGAGATTAAACCCTTGTCCAACATATTATTGACAAATACGTTTTCCCATACAGTAGGTTCCTTTTTCATTTTGATCATGGTTAATTTAGCTGTGCAGAAGCTTTTTAATTTGATGTATTGCCATTTGTTTACTTTTTCCTTTGTTTCTCTTACCCTAGGAGATATATAGGCAAAAATATTTCTACTCGAGATACCTGAAATTTTACTGCGTATAGTTTCCTCTAGGACTTTTATGTTATCATGACTTGTATTTAAGTCCTTTATCCATTATGAGTTTATTTTGGTATATGGTGTAAGTTGGTCTAGTTTAATTTTTTTTTTTTGCGAGTACTAGTTCTCCTAACACCATTTATTAATGAGACTGTCTTTACTCCATTATATGTTCTTGCCTCCTTTGTCAAATATTAATCGACCATGGAGGCATGGGTTTATTTCTGGGCTCTGTATTCTGTTCCATTGATCTATGTATCTGTTCTTAGAACAGATATTTTGATTATAGTGGCTTTGTAGTATATTTTGATATCAGCAAGACCAACAGACCCTGCCCTATCCCCTCTCCCTTGGGGACAGGAGTATGCCAGGGCTTCCTACTTATTTTATACTTTCCATGTCTCTTCACTGTGCTATACTAAAGTCAAGCTCAATGGAATCTTGTTTTCCTTCTGATTCTTCCAACCCCATTCCCTTGACTATGGTTTTGCGGGATAGTAGATAGGGACAGTAGGAATCTCATTCATCCACTCATGCATATCACTAAGTAGACAGTGAGGCATTTGGCTACCTTAAGAGAATCATAGTTACTCTGGCCATTTACTCACACTTCACTGAATTTCTTGATTTTGACATTCAGAGCACTGGGCAGAAATCATATTGTGTCCAGTCTGCCCGCCGCCAGCTTGCCTGCCTCAGTCCACCAGCTGCTGCCTTGCTGTAAGTTCTCTCCACCCGGCTGCCCATCTCTGCCCATCCTACTGGTCTTTATGAGTGTTTCTTCTTTAACTCCTTGGTTGTCAGACTTCCATATAGTTCAATTTCCTGTCAGTTCTGGTTGTTTTTTCTTTTAAAATTTGTTGTCCTCCTTTTGGTTGTGCGAAGAGACACAGTGTTTCTACCTACACCTCCATGTTGGTGGGAAATCAAAAACCATTTTAAAAAATGAAAAAAATTCACATGGCAAAGAGTGTCATACAATGTCAAAAAATAAACAAGAAATCAAAATATATTTTTCTAACTCATACCATAGTCAAGAACTAATTTTTAATACATATAATATTTCTACAAATCAATAAGAACAATATCTATGCCCTGTGCAGTGTGGCTAAGTTGGTTGAGTGTTGTTCCCCAAAGCAAAAGGTCATAGGTTAGATTCACAGCCTGGATTGAAGGCCAAGTCCCTGGTTGGGGCATGTGTGAGAGGCAACCAATTGATATTTCTCTCTTTCATTGATGTTTCTCTCCCCCTCTTCTTCCCTCTCTTACCCTCCCTCTCTAAAAATAAAGAAAAATAAAATATATTTTTAAAGGTTTTATTTATTTATTTTTAGAGAGAGGGGAAAAGAGGGAGAAACAGAGGGAGAGAAACATCAATGTGTGGTTGCCTCTCACATGGTCCCCACTGGGTACCTGGCCTGCAACCCAGTCATGTGCCCTGACTGGGAATTGAACCAGTGACCCTTTGGTTCACAGACTGCACTCAATCCACTGAACTACACCAGCCAGGGCTGAAAGATAAAATATTTTTTTAAAAAGAAAAATGTCTCTAACCTAGTGGGAAAATGGACAAAAGAAAAGGAAATACAACTGTGGAACATTTGAAAAACTGCTCATCTACACTTCTTATAAGATAAATTCAAATTCATGAGATATCCTTTCACCTACCAAAATTTTAATAATGTTTTATAACCATCTTGTTAGCAAGGATGTGAATATAAATTGTTGTGAATATTATATGGGTAGAAGTATAATTTGTTATAATCTCCTTGGAGTACAATTTAGCACTATCTATTCAAAAAATGAACATATACTTTCATTTCTAAGATATTCTCACATAGGGGCAAAATGCAATTTCCTCATTGGGGCTCTTCTTGCTATGTAGAAACATTGGAAAAACCCTGAATGTCCATTAGTAGAGAACATGTTAAATATATTTCAGTGCGTTAGTAAAATGGAATACTATACAGGCATTAGAAGAATGAAGCATCTGTGTGAGTACAAATAAAGAGTTTTATCTAAACATATTCTTTTTTAAAAAACTTTTTAATAAAGATTGTATTTATTTATTTTTAGAGAGAGGGGAAGGGAAGGAGAAAAAGAGAGAGAGAAATGTCAGTGTGTGATCACTTCTTGCGTGCCCCCTACTGGGGATCTGGTCCGCAACCCAGGCATGTGCCCTGACTAGGAATCAAACCGGCAACGCTTTGGTTCACAGCCTGCACTCAATTCACTGAGCTACACCAGCCAAGGCTTTAAAAATATTCTTAAATGAAAACAGCAATGTGCAGAACAGAGTTATAGTATACCTCTATTTCTGTTTTAAAAGAGCAAAATAGCCCTGGCTGGTGTGGCTCAGTGGATTGAGTGCCAGCCTTCAAACCAAAGAGTCTTTGGTTCAATTCCCAGTCAGGACACATGTCTGGGTTGCAGGTCAGGTCCCCAGCTGGGAGTGTGCAAGAGGCAACCAAACATTGACATTTTCTTCCCTCTCTTCCTTCTTCCCTTCCCCTCTTTTTAAAAATAAGTAAATAAAATCTTTAAAAAAAAAGAATAACATTCATATAGAGAGTAAAAACATGTTTATAGGTACACATAAGGAAATTTGTTATCCCTGAAGAGATGAATTTTTGTGTGGAGGACATGGATGAGATGACAAGTTATTTATGTCTCTGTACCCTTTGGTATATTTTGAATTTTGTGCAAATATTTATTGTGCCTATTTCATTAACTTTTAAAAAGTAGACATTAATTTTAAAAAAAAATATAAGGGCAAGTACAAAAAAGTATGTTTAGTGTTAGGGACACTTGAAATAACAAACGACTGCCCTGTGATGCCATTCAAAAAAAGTTTAGAATAAATAGGCCTTTATCTAAATTTGAACCTAAAACTGAGATCGGCAAGTGTTAACATGAGCTAAGATGGTCATAGTCATATCCATATGGCACAAGCTTATGGCCACATCATTCAAACATGTATGAGAGAAGTAGGAAGACAAAGAGAGACAAAGATTATGAAAAGAGAGGAAAAGAGTGGAAGGAACAACAACATTTAATTATGCCTCTTTTGCAGCGAAAGAAAAACAATGGGTTTGTAAGATTTCAGAGCAAATATTTAAGTAACGTGGTAGAAAATCTCATATTAATGATTATGTTACAAAAGTACCCTTTTTTGCATAAATTCTTAGATGAGGAGAAACAGTATGATACATTAGAAAAGGCCATGAACCAGAAGTCCAGAGACATTTAGTCTGGTTCCTGTTCTGCCATTAATTAGCAATGTAACCTTGAGAAGGTCATATTGTGTCTCCAGGCCTCAATTGTATTGCCTGTTATATAAAGTGTGTGTGGTGGCGAGGTGTGCAATAGATTCATGATTCCACAGCCATTTTTTTAATCTGAAGAACGTATTTTTTTCCAGTGAAATGCAAGTGCAAACCAGAAAAACAGATAAAAGCAGGGTGACTTTGTGTAAAGCAGGGGTGGGTACTCCTGAGCCCTCCTGCCCGGTCTCTTTCTTTTCTATCAAAACCCTCTTTAATGGAACAAAATCAAAGCCCTGAAAACCAGCAAAGTTCAATTTTAAACTATTTACTATAGGATTTCTAAAGTCTCTTTTCATAAGAATATGCCACAATTCTAGGAGGTAATTGATTCACAGGTTTAATCATGTAAAGTATCTACAGACATATTTGCAAAAATAATGGTGGATGTGGAAAGCTATGAAGGAAAGTGATTATTTCAAGAAAGATTTATTAACTACCTGTTCTGCACAGTCCCTCTCACAATGTCACAATATACAAAGCCGGCAAGAGTATGATTCTGTACCTCTCTGATTCTCATATTCTTTTGGAGTTTTAAAAAGCTTTTTAGGGTTCTCTAAGTTTCTCAAGTATTTATGTTGACATCTTTTATTTGTTAGAGAACTTTTCCATCAACTTTCTCCTCTCCTCTGGGACTCCAGTGTCACATATGGCACTACTATCAACTGTATCACATGTCTCTTGTGCTCTTTTATGTTCTTTACATCCTTTTTTCTTGCTGTTTCATTTTGAACTAAATAAAGTTTTATTAACCTCTTTTAGTTTATCAGTCATGCCTTCCACTGTATTAAATCCCTCCAGCGAGTTCCTAAATTCAGATAATTTATTTTAATGCTAAACTGTCCTTTGTAATCATTCTTTATAGATTCAAATATGCATTTTGAACTTCTCCTTCCTATATTTTGACCATTTTTTTCTCTATTTCCTTTAGCATATTAATCATACCAATTTTAAAGACTTGGTCTGCTAATGTCAGCATCTATATTATCTATGGGTTTGTTTCTATTGTCTATTTTGCTTTTGGATATTGATTATAGTTATTCTGCTTCTTGTGTATAATAATTTTTGATTGTATGTAAGACAGTGTGTATAAAAAGCCTCTAGAGACTCCAAATGTTAACTTCCACAGAAGAAGACTCCTCTTTCCTCTGCTTAGGCAGATATATGAGGGGCTGACTGGCTAAAAAATCAGGGATTCAGCTGCTTTGGAACTGGGCTATAGGTTTTGCAAATTCAGTCTATCTCTATGGAAGTTTCAGTTCTGCCCTTCAAATTGTTCAGCCTAGCTCTTTGACTATTTACTTTATGCAGCTTCAAATTTAGTAAATCTTTATTAAGACCATGTGTTGGAGGTTTCTAAGTTTCCAATCTAATTAGTCAGTCCCACATAAATATCCAAAATCATAGTTTCTTCTCCCTCAAGTGTAGCTTTCTGTATTCTTAGCTTCAGCTGCATCTAGAATCAGTAAGTGCACACAGGTAACATTAGTTGCAAATCTTCAGTGCTGATCCATCCCTCCTTTAAGGGTTTTCATCTGTTGCTCAATTCATTTTCAGGCCTTCTCCCCAGGTCTTTGTTTCCTAAATCTGCAAAATTGTGGAATTTTTCATTCTTCCTTTCAGAATTCTTTGGTCTATTTCTTTAGCCTCTCAAACTGCATTTTATTAATCAATTTATGTAGAAATGGGCTATTTGAAATCCCTCAAGTCTTCGATTTTTTTTATTCTGGCTTTATTGTACCACTGAATACTTTTCTTTTGCTCTTTCTATAGTGGCTTTCTGCTTGCACCAGTATGTGCCCAGTATGACAATTCCAGGAAAATGATTGCTCATCAACTTATTAACTTATCTTCTGCTGGTTCTCCTCCCTTGTACCTTGTAGTCCATTGGCTTTTTGTTGCTCTCTGATGCCTATAAAAAACAATTTTTTCAATTACTCAGCATTGTCTAATTGTCAGTGAGAATATCCTTTGGCAGTAATCCACTACATCCTACTCAGAAGCAGAAGCCCACAACGTAGAATTTTTAGACATCTTCAAAATCGAAGCAACATGAGATAAATTTTTAAAAATTTTATCTATGTCACACTCTTCATCCATATAGGAGCAGCTATTTCTAGGTTATGCTCTAAATGGTTTGTAAAAGTGTGAAAATTCTCTGATTGTGTACTGTAAGACACCATTAACAAACACAGGGTGGGGCAAAAACAGGTTTATAGTTGTTGGTATGGAAAATAATTCAATAATTAATGAATAATAACATAAGAATAAACTCTGTGTTTTGCATACTCATAACTATAAACCTAATTTTTCCCCATCCTGTATGCTAATAACTCAGGATAAATTTTTTGTAGATATACATATTCCCAAGTAACTTTAGTCATGAGACAGAAGTCTCTAAAATACACTTTAACTTAATTTTTAAATAATAATTGTAAAGGATAAAGTTAAATAACATTTTAATAGATTACTTTTATTGCATTTATTTCTACTACCATTTATTCCCCTTCTATCTGCTTCTACCTCTTACCTTCCTCCCCCCCTCCCCCATCACCACACTGTTGTCCATCTCCATGAGTTCTCTCACTTTTTTATTCCATCAACCCTGACCTCCACCTGGAGAGCAATCAGCCTATTCTCTACCTCTGAATCTATTTTGCTTATTATATCAGTTACTTCATTAGATTCAACATATGAGTGAAATCATATGTTATTTGTCTTTCTCTGACTGGTTTATTTCACTTAGCATAATGTTGTCCAGGTCTATCCATGTTGTCAAAAAGGGTAAGATTTCTTCTTTTCTTACAGCTAAGTAGTATTCCATTGTGTACATGTACCATAGCTGTTTTAACCACTCATCTACTGATGGACACCTGGGCTGCTGCCATATCTTAGTGATTATACATCATGCTGCAATGAACATAGGAATGCATATATTCTTTCAAATTAGTGTTTCATGTTTATTTGGATAAACTCCCTGAAATGGAATTGCTCCTTCATGGGGTAATTCCATTTTTAATTTTTTCAGGTAACTTCATACTACTTTCCACAGTGTCTGCACCAATCTGCATTCCCACCAACAGTGCAAAAATGTTCCCCTTTCTCCACAGCCTTGCCAGCACTTGTTATTTGTTGATTTACTGATGATACCATTCTGAGAGGTGTGAAGTAATATCTCATTGTGGTTTTAATTTGCATCTCTCTGATGATTAGTAGTGGTTAACATCTTTTCGTATGTCTATGGGCTATCTGTACATTCTCTTTGGAGAAGTGTCTATTCAGGTCCTTTTTTAAATTGGATTGTTTGGTTTTTGGTGTTGAGTTGTATAAGTTCTGTATGAATTTTGGATATTAACCCCTTAGCAGTTGTATCATTGGTGAACACCTTCGCCCATTCAGTGGGTTGTCCTTTCATTTTGTTGATGGTTTTATTTTTGGGACAACACATTTTGAGTTTGACATAGTCTCATTTGCTTATTTTTTCTTTTGTTTTCCTTGCTAGAAGAGTTATATCAGAAAAATATTGCTATTACCAATGTCCAAGATTTTACTGACTATGTTTTCTTCTAGGATTTTTATGGTTTTAAGTCAAATGTTTAAGACTTTAGTGCATTGAGAATTTGTCCTTGTGTATGGTGTAAGAAGGTAGTTTAGTTTCATTTTTTACATGTATCTGTTGAATTTTCCCAACACCATATATTAAATAAACCATCTGTAGCCCATTGTATATTTTTGCCTCCTCTGTCAAATTTTAATTGATATAAAGATGTGGTTTTATTTCTGGCCTGTGTGTTCTGTGATTGGAGCATGAAATACCTTTTACATCCATTTACTTTTACTCTGTGTGTAGCTTTTTTTCAAAGGTGGATCTCTTGAAGTTCGTATGTATGGGTCTTGCTTTCTTGTCTATTCAACTACCTTATATCTTTTGATTGGAGTATTTAAGCCACTTACATTTAAAGTGATTTTTGATAGATACATAATTATTGACACTTTATTTTTTTTAACTTTTTTTCTGTTTTTTTTCTCTTTTTCTTAAAGCAAGCCCTTTAACATTTGTTGGAATACTAGTTTAGTATTTTATTGTATGGGAAGCTCTTTATTTTTCCTTGATTTTAAATGATAGCCTTGCTGGGTAAAGTAACTTGGTCATAGGTCCTTATTTTATATTGCACTGCATATTTCATGTCAATCCCTTCTGGCCTGAAATATTTCTTTTGAGATATATTTCATATTTCAGATGACAGTCTTATGGGCGCTCCCTTGTAGGTAACTAATCACTTTTCTCTTGTGGCTTTTAAGATGCTCTCCTTGTCTTTAAGTATTGCTCTTTTAATTATGATGTGTCTTGGTCTGAGCCTCTGTGTCTATCTTATTTGGAACTCTCTGCATTTCTGGCACTTGTGTGTCTTTTTTCTTCACCTGGTTAGGAAATTTTTGGTCATTATTTCTTCAACCATGTTCTTGATCTCTTGTTCTCTTTTTTTTCTGGTATTTTTATGATGCAAATGTTACAGCTCATGTTGTCAAAAGATCCCTTAAACTACCCACATTTTTAAATTTTTATACAGATTTTATTTATGTATTTTTAGAGAGGGGGAAAGGGAGACAGAGAAGGAGAGAAACATCAATGTGTGGTTCTCTCTTGAGCACCCCGCAGGGGGGACCTGGCCCACAACCTAGGCATGTGCCCTGACCAGGAATCGAACCGGAGACCCATGGGCTCACAGCCTGGCACTCTATCTATTGAAACACACCAGCCAGGGCAAACTATCCTCATTTTTTTTTAATTTTTATTGTTATTCAATTACAGTTGTATGCCTTTTCTCCCCATCCTTCCACCCCACCCCAGCTGAACCCACCTCCCTCCCCCACTTCCACCCCCGCCTTGGTTTTGTTCATGTGTCCTTTATAGTAGTTCCTATAATCCCCTCTTCCCACTGCCCCCGCCCCACCCTGGCTATTGTTAGATTGTTCTTAACTTCAATGACTCTGGTTATATTTTGTTTGCTTTTTTCTTATATTGATTACGTTCCAGTTAAAGGTGAGATCATATGGTATTTGTCCCTCACCGCCTGGCTTATTTCACTTAGCATAATGCTCTCCAGTTTCATCCATGCTGTTGCAAAGGGTATAAGCTCCTTCTTTCTCTCTGCTGCGTAGAATTCCATTGTGTAAATGTATCATAGTTTTGTGATCCACTCGTTTGCTGATGGGCACTTAGGTTGCTTCCAGTACTTGGCTATTATAAATTGTGCTGCTATGAACATTGGGGTGCACAGGTTCTTTTGGATTGGTGTTTCAGGGTTCTTAGGGTATAATCCCAGCAGCGGAATGGCTGGGTCAAAGGGCAGTTCCACTTTTAGTTTTCTGAGGAAATTCCAAACCGTTTTCCACAGTGCCTCACCAGTCTGTATTCCCACCAACAGTGCACTAGGGTTCCCTTTTCTCCGCATCCTCTCCAACATTTGTTTGTGGATTTCTTTATGCTGGCCACTCTGACTGGTGTAAGATGGGACCTCATTGTGGTTTTAATTTACATCTCTCTGATGGCGAGTGATGCTGAGCATCTTTTCATATGTCTCTGGGCCCTCTGTATGTCTTCCTTGGAGAATTGTCTGTTCAAGTCCTTTGCCCATTTTTTAATTGGATTGTTTGTCTTCCTGGAGTGGAGTCGTGTGAGTTCTTTACATATTTTGGAGATCAGGCCCTTGTCTGAGGTATCATTGGCAAATATGTTTTCCCATACTGTTGGTTCTCTTTGTAATTTGGTGCTGTTTTCTTTAGCCATGAAGAAGCTTTTTATTTTGATGAAGTCCCATTTGTTTATTCTTTCCTTTATGTCCTTTGCTTTAGGGGATGTGTCTGTGAGGATGTTGCTGCGTGGAATGTCTGAGATTTTCCTGCCACTGTTGTCCTCAAGGACTTTTATGGTGTTACGACTTATATTTCAGTCTTTTATCGATCTTGAGTTTATTTTCGTGTATGGCGTAAATTGGTGATTGAGTTTCATTTTTTTGCACGTAGCTGTCCAGATCTCCCAACACTATCTGTTGAAGAGGCTGTTTTTGCTCCATTTTATGCTTCTGCCTCCTTTGTCAAATATTAATTGACCGTATAGACTTGAGTTTATTTCTGAGCTCTCTGTACTGTTCCATTGGTCTATGTGCCTGTTTTTATGCCAGTACCAGGCTGTTTTGATGACAGTGGCCTTGTAATACAGTTTGATATCAGGTATTGTGATCCCTCCTGCTTTGTTCTTCTTTCTCAAAATTGCTACAGCTATTCGGGGTCGTTTATGGTTCCATATGAATTTCTGAAATGTTTGTTCTATATCTGTGAAATATGTCATGGGTACTCCAATAGGGATTGCATTGAATCTATAAATTGCTTTGGGTATTATGGCCATTTTGATGATGTTAATTCTTCCAATCCATGAGCATGGTACATGCTTCCATTTGTGTCTTCCTTAATTTCTTTCTTCAGTGTTGTGTAGTTTTCTGAGTACAGGTCTTTTACTTCCTTGGTTAGGTTTATTCCTAGGTACTTTATTTTTCTTGTTGCTATATCAAATGGGATTTTTTTCCTGATTTCTGTTTCTGCAGTTTCGTTGTTGGGGTACAGGAATGCCTTTGATTTCTGAGTATTGACTTTGTATCCAGCTGTTTTGCCAAATTCATTTATTAGGTCGAGTAGTTTTTTGGTGGAGTCCATAGGATTTTCCATGTACACTATCATGTCGTCTGCAAACAGTGACAGTTTCATTTCCTCCTTTCCAATTTGGATGCCTTTTATTGCTTTTTCTTGTCTGATTGCTGTGGCTAGGACTTCCAATACTATGTTGAATAGGAATGGTGAGAGAGGGCATCCTTGTCTTGTTCCTGATCTTAGTGGGAAAGCTCTAAGTTTTTGTCCATTGAGTATGATGTTGGCTGTAGGTCTCTCATATATGGCCTTTATTATGTTGAGGACTGCTCCCTTTATTCCCACTTTGCTGAGTGTTTTTATCAGAAATGGGTGCTGTATCTTATCGAATGCTTTTTCCGCATCTATTGATATGATCATGTGATTTTTGTCTTTGCAGTTATAGATGTGATGTATTATGTTTATTGATTTGGGAATATTGTACCATCCTTGCATCCCTGGGATGAATCCCACTTGGTCATGGTGGATGATCTTTTTAATGTATTGCTGGATGCGGTTTGCTAATATTTTGTTGAGAATTTTAGCGTCTATGTTCATCAGCAATATTAACCTGAAGTTTTCTTTCTTCTTTGTGTCTTTATCTGGTTTTGAGATTAGGATGATGCTGGCTTCAGAAAAAGAGTTTGGGAGTCTTCCATCAGTTTGGATGTTTTCCAATAGTCTGTGAAGGATAGGGGTTAGCTCTTCCTTAAATGCTTTGTAGAATTCTCCTGTGAAACCATCTGGTCCAGGGCTTTTGTGTGATGGGAGTTTTTTGATGACTGCTTCAATTTCCTCTGCTGTTGTTGGTCTGTTCAGGTTTTCTGCTTCTTCTTCAGTCAGTTTTGGAAGATTATATTTTTCTAGAAATGTGTCCATTTCATCTCGGTTTTCAAATTTCTTAGCATACAGGTCTTCATAGTAATTTCTTACAATCCTTTGTATTTCTGTGGTATCAGTTGTAATGTCTCCTCTTTCATTTCTAATTCTGTTTATTTGGATCCTCTCTCTTTTCTTCTTGATGAGACTACTTAAAGGCTTGTTGATTTTGTTTATATTTTCATAGAACCAGCTCCTGGATTCATTGATCCTTTGAATTGTGCTTTTAGTCTCTATGTCATTTAGTTCTGCTCTAATCTTGGTTATTTCCTTCCTTCTGCTTGCTCTGGGCTGTCTTTGTTGTTGTTCCTCCAGTTCTTGTAGGCATAGGGTTAGGTTGTTTGTTTGAACTGTTTCTAACTTCTTCAGGTAGGCCTGTATTGCTATGAACTTCCCTCTCAGGACTGCCTTTGCTGTGTCCCATAGGTTTTGGGTTGTTGTGAGTTCGTTTTCATTTGTTTCCAGGAAGTTTTTGATTTCTTCCCTAATCTCGTTCTTGACCCATTCATTGTTTAATAGCATGCTATTGAGTCTCCATGATTTTGAGTGTTTTGGGTTTTTACCCTTGGGGTTGGTTTCTAGTTTCTGACCCTTGTGGTCAGAGAAGATGCTTGATATGATTTCAATTTTCTTGAATTTGTTGAGGCTTGCTTTGTGTCCTATCATGTGGTCTATCTTTGAAAAAGTTCCATGGACACTTGAAAAGAATGTGTATTTTGCTTCTTTGGGATGAAAAGCTCTGTATATATCAGTTAAGTCCATTTCCTCTAGGGTATTGTTAAGTGACACAATATCTTTGTTGATCTTTTGTTTGGAAGACCTGTCCATTTTTGATAGTGGGGTGTTAAAATCCCCTACTATAATTGTGTTGCTGTCAATATCTTTCTTGAAATCCTCCAAGATTTTCTTTATGTATTTGGGTGCTCCTATGTTGGGTGCATATATATTTACAATGTTTATGTCTTCTTGGTGGATTCTTCCTTTGAGTATTATGAAGTGACCTTCTGGGTCTCTCTTTGTGGCCCTTCTTTGGAAGTCTATTTTGCCTGATATGAGTATTGCTACCCCAGATTTTTTTTCCTGTCCGTTTGCTTGGAAAATTTGTTTCCAGCCCTTCACTTTCAGTCTGTGTAAGTCTTTTGTCCTGAGATGGGTTTCTTGTAGGCAGCATATGTGTGGGTCATGTTTTCTTATCCATTCAGCTATTCTATGTCTTTTGATTGGACTATTTAATCCATTTACGTTTAAGGTTATTATCGATAGGTAGTTATTCATTGCCATTTTTTCCTACCTGTGTTCCTCTGTCTTTCTCTTTTCCTTCCTTTCCTTAAAGCAGTCCCTTTACCATCTCTTGCAGAGCTGTTTTGGTGGAAGTGTATTCTTTTAGACTTCTTTTGTCTGGGAAACTCTTTATTTGGCCTTCTATCTTGATTGAGAGCCTTGCTGGGTAAAGTAGTCTTGGTTGCAGGCCTATGGTTCTCGTTACTTGGAATATTTTTTGCCATTCTCTTCTGGCTTGGAGCGTTTCTATTGAGAAGTCAGTTGCTAACCTTATTGGGGCTCCCTTGTATGTTACTTCCTCTTTCTCCCTTGCTGCCTTTAAGATCCTCTCTTTGTCTTGGAATTTTGCCATTTTAATTATGATGTGTCTTGCAGTGGATCTCTTTGGGTTCCTCTTGCTTGGGACTCTCTGTGATTCCTGGATTTGGGTGACTTTTTCTGTCATCAGATTAGGGAAATTTTCCATCATTACTTTTTCAAACAGGTTTTCTATCCCTTGCTCTTCTTCTTCTCCTTCTGGTATTCCTATTATATGGATATTGTTACGTTTCATGTTGTCCTGCATTTCCCTTATTGCCTCTTCATTCTTTCTGAGCCTCTTTTCCTTTTCTTGCTCTTTCTGGGTGTTTTTTTTCTACTTTGTCCTCCAGCTCGCTGATCTGATCCTCTGCTTCATCAAGTCTGCTTTTCATTCCTTCTACTGTGTTCTTCAATTCAGAAATTGTATTCTTCATTTCCTCTTGGCTCTTGTTGATAATTTCTATTTCCTTTTTCATGTTGATATAGTTTGCAGTGAGTTCATTGTAGTTTCCATGTAGTTTCTGATAGTTCTCTTTGAGCTCAGAGAGCTCAGTGAGCTTCCTGATAACCATTGCTTTGAACTCAGTATCTGATAGTTGACTTGCCTCTTTTTCAGTTAGCATTCTTTCTGAGGCTTCCTCCTTTCCTTTCATTTGGGAATTTTTTCTTTGTCTTCCCATTGTTTTTGAGACTCTTCTTGTTAGCCTCTGCTTCTTAAATTGATGTATTCTGACTCCCTGGGTTTATGGTATGAACTTCTATGGTAGAATGCCAATGGGATTCAGTGTTGCTGTCTCCTTAATCTCCTGTGCTCAGTGGTCTTGAGCTGACGTTTATGGGTGTAACACAGTCTTTCTCTGGTCTTTTCAGCACTCCAGGTTTTCTTGTCTCACCTGTGGGAAAAAGAGGAATGGGGGCAAAAAAAAAAAAAATGGAAGGAGGGAAAAATGGAATAGAAAAGGAAAGGAAGGAAGGGAGTAGGAATAAAGAAAGATCGGAGGCAAGATAAGAAGGAATTTTTTAACAAAAATTAAAACAATGGAATAAATAAAAGAAGGCAGGAAGAAGGAATAAAAAAGGTAAAGGATGGAAGGAAGAAGGAATAAAAAAAGAAGGAAGGACAGAAAGGAAGAAGGAATTCAGGGGGAAAGAAGGAAAGAAAAAAGAAGAAGGAAAAGAAAAAAAAAAGAAAAATAAATAAATAAATAAATAAATAAATAAAGGTCTTCTGCTGGCTTTAAACTGGTCAGGTTAGTTCTGCTGGTCGTCCTGTCTGTGGAACGGGAGGCGGTGGTTGGAGGGATTGGTTTCACTTTTCTCCCTTCCTGAGCCACACTTTTCGCTGTTGTTCAGTCTATTTCCTCTGGGTCCTTCTGCTCCCCACTAGGCCTTTAGTTCACCAGCTGTGGCTGTCCTTGAGTTGCACCAATTAGGGGCAACTCACATTTCACCTTCTTGCTCTTTGCTCTCTTAGATGCTAGGGGCTTTCAGTTCTGCTATGGGGTAGTTCAGCCCCCTACTGGGTCGAGTCTTTCCGGGGAATGCAGTCTCTCCTAGCCCTGCAGCTCCCCTCTGCTGGGCCTTCTGCCTTCCTCCTAGAGAGCCAGTAGGCCCTGCAGAGTTCTGTGTGCAGGGGCTATGTAGGAGTTTTCAGAACCAGTGCTTTTTTTGGCTGTGGTCGCCTGCAGGCAGCCAGGCCATTGATCGGGTTGTGTTTGGACTTCAGTTGGTTGCTGATCCCCTGCTTTGGGTCTCTGCGCGGGGGTAGCCAGCCACTGATCCAGTTGCGTGCTCACCCAGGAGCTTTTTGTCTGTGCTCCCAGGCAGCCGGCGCTTATCAGGGCGCCCACCCACCTGGGGTTTCAGGTGTGGGCCCCTAGACTCGCGTCAGCCGGGCTTCAGGTGAGCGCTGGGGCTGCTTTTCCAAGCTCACAGTCCAGGGCTGAGGGGGGAGGGGCACCAGAGGCCGCGGCTGCTGCGGCTGCTGCAGAGAGTTCTCTACCTAGCAACGACGTGCCTCTGTTTTCTTTTCCTTTTTGAGAAGTTCTTCCTATTCAAGCCACCCTGGTCCAAACAAGCACTGGCTGCTCACGCAGCTCAGCCTGGCTCTCTCCTGAGAATCCTGCAGCAGACCCTGCGCCCAGGCCGGGGCTTCAGCTGCCCTGGTCCCCGTGCTAGTCCCAGGGACCTTATTGTCCTTAAGCACTCTTCTTACCGTCTGATCTTTCAATGTCCTCTATCTTTGGTCTCTGATCTTCATATATGCTGGAATACTGTTGGCTGTTCGCTCTGCTCCTCAGATCAGCTAGGTATTTCACTGGTGTTGAGGGGAAGTGGATTCTGCTCCCACCTATCTCGCCAACATCTTCCCACCCTCCTATCCTCATTTTTTAAAATTCATTGTTTTGTTGTCGTTGTTCTGCTTGGGTGTTTTCTCTACTTTTTCTTAAAATCAGTGATTTGATCATTTGCTTCATCTAACCTGCTGCTTATTTCTTCCCGTGCATTATTTATTTCAGCTACTGCATCCTTTATTTCTGAGTGGTACTTTTTTATGGTTTCTTGTTTTTTAATGATGTGATCATACTTATAAGCTAACTTTGAACACTATATCTAATAAATGGATGCCTCCATTTCATTTATCTCTTCTTCTGGATAATTTTCTTATTCTTTCATGTAAGACATGTTTCTTTGGCTTCCCATTTTGGCTGCCTCTTTGTGCTTTTTTCTGTGTATTAGGTAGATCTGCAAAGGCTCCAGTTCAGGCCTATGTCCAACATTGCCTTTGAGTGGCTCTGGGCAACTTGTTTGGAGCTATCAGTGATCCACAGCTTGTGGCTTCCTCTCCTAGGCCTAGGTGCATGCTGAATGAACAAAGCTGAGCACATAGCTGGCTTTTACCAGCTCAGGGCCTGCAAGAAGGTCAGCTAAACTCTCAAAGCACCCAGAGTTCCACCTTTGCCTGCAGGCTGTCTGCTAGGCTTAACCACAGAAAAAGCTGGCTGTACTCCTCAACAGGGGTTAAGCTCCACAGGGTATGGTGAAAGGGATTCATGCATGTGGGGTTATTGCTTCCCCCTAGGCTGATGTTACATAGTGTGGAGTGCTCTGGCCAAGAAAGATGGCTTCTGCAGTATGAGGAATGAATGAGCACTGTGATCCTGGCTGCTGACCCTTCAGCCAGATCCACCAACCCAAGACTCTCCATACATGGCTCGAATATGCTCTGCCCTCCTTCTGCTAGAGGCCAGAATATGTGGCTACAAACAAAATTTTGTGCACTGGCCTTTGAAGAGGGTGTCTGAATCTCTAGCCTTCTCTCTCTGTTCGAGAGAAACTGTGCTGCTTTTCACAGCCAGATGTTATGTGACTCTAGGACTCTAGGCTTGGGAGCCCAGATTGGTGTTTAGATTCCAGTTCTCAGGAGGAACCCCTGGTTTCTGAAACAACCCTCTGGAACTTCAGCTACCACCCATGTGAGTCCAGAATATCTTCTTGTACCTCCCTAATTCCTACCAGTTTCTATGTGGTGGTGTGGTTTTCTCTCTAAGCCCTGGGTTATAAGACATCTCTCCAGCTAGTCTTCAGTTGGTTATCCAGGATGATTTTTCTGTAATTTAATTGTAATTCCAGTTTCGTCCTGGAAGGAAGTTAGTGTAACTTCCATCTACTCTGCGACCATTTTGGATTTCCATTACTTAAAATGTTAAGTAACATTTTAAATTGGGTATTAATTTAATAGGGCATAGAATTAATCATGATATAATCATAAGCTGAATATTAGACAAATCGGTATTTTCTATCATACATATAGAAAGTAAGAAGGATCATGATGTGGACACCGGCCTGCAGTGTCCGTGTCATTGTGGCTAAGACAAGACAAATTCACACAGACTACTGAGTCCTGTGGAGGAAAAGGGATGGGACTGCCACTCTATCAAGGGGAGAGCACCCCAACCCTTGCCTTGACAGGCTTTTATTGCTTTTCTGGGCACATTACATTGAGGATGGTCCTTGTTTACTATGCACAGGTTCACTTCAGGTGATTACCTTTTACAGAAAACAAAGGAGAGGATGTTCCTAATTACATCAAAAAGGAAGGATATTTGCAAATGTAAAGGGAAAAGAGGTTGAACTGGTGAGACTTGTCCTTGGAAGTTTTAGCATAGATTTCAGGAAGTTATTTAAAGGTATGCAGTAAACATTTCCTGCCTCATTTCAGGGTGAGGGAGTTTTAGTAAAAAGCAAGTCTCGTGCAGCCTAGGTACAATGCAGGCCTGATTCCCCATAGGATAACCTGTCCATGGGTGTGGCTCCTGTGTGCTGGACCTGACTTTCCACTGGCCTTTCCAAGTGGGAGTTGGGCCCATGCCATGCAGAACGGTATCCTACATTTCCCTCCTTCTTTTTAGTTGGGATTGCTATAGATCCCACAAAGCTTGCTACTTGCTGGTCCCTCACACGACCTGGGAAAATAATCTGCAAATGGGTCAAAGTATATAGAGCATTATTATAATCGGTAAGCAACCAATGGTTCCAAAGAACCACATTCTCAGATTAAGCCCATCAATCATTGTCTGGCAGCAATGATCAAACAATAAATAACATTCAAAGAACTCTGAGGGCTTGCTTAGAGTCAGGGTCAGATGGCTAAAGGGCCATAAAACTTTGGGGAAACAAGCTCATTTCAGGCTTGGACCCTTATCATTTAAATTGAGGGTATTAGCAAAGCAGGTTTCACAGGATTTTATGCATTCTTTCTCAGGCCTGATCTCCCTGGGAAACCCGCCCTTTCCAGCACAGGGCCACATCCACCTCCAGCATTGTTTCAGACTTAGGTGGAGTAGGGGAAGTAAGGCAGCCAAGACATTAGGAGACTTCTTGCAGACAGAATGAGGACTCAGGCTATGTCAAAACCTAGGGGTCAGGGTCCATCACCCCCTTTTTCTATAGCCCCCCAAGTCCTTCCCTGAGGGCCCCCTCATGACCATGCCTGTCTTAGGTCATCCCTCCCTTGAGGAATCTTACCCATCATTGGCTAACCGATCATGCACTGGGTCCAGGCAGGGTGAAGTAAAGTGGGCAGAGGCCTTGCTCTTGCCAGGGAGACAAGCTTCATCTCATCAGTGGCTTAGGGTCCCAAGGTCTCTCACTCAGCCTCAGCCATGGGAGGTTACAGCTTCTGAAACCAGGCAGGGCGGTTCCCAGCATCTCCCCTTTTTTGTTTGTGAACACAATTGTAGTTGTTAAGCCAGTGAAACCTACTATTTGCTGTTCTCAAATGCAATCTTGAGCAAATAACCTCCATATACATCGTAAAGCACAAATAAGGATTAAGACAAGGAGGCATCCAAGGGCTGCCATGACCCAAACTCATATATTCAGTCCATTGAACCAGTTTTTAGGGTTCGGCCATTGTAGATTATCAAGGAGGGTCTGGAACACTTTTTGTTTGCTAAGTAAGACCTCTGCTCGAGCACGAAGAGCCTTGATGTCCCCCCTTGTGGTGGGGACACGCTTAAAGGGAACATTATGGGACTTTGAGGGGTTGTTTTCCTCTGCAGGAGGCACTTGAGCCTTGGCCCCTGTGATTGGGGCAGGTCCCCTCCTCCTCCATTGGCGGACCCAGGCCCATGAGTCACGGTGTGGGTGTCCATTTTCCTTCTGGTTGTTCAGGGTCAGCTGGGCCATCTGGTTTGTCAGTCAATGGGTTCTCACCTCCAGGTAGCGGAGATTGGTGTCTATTTCACTCACAATAAGGCTTTATTCTTTTGGCCGGTAGCCAGACAGGACCTGTAGGAATGAAAACACATACATACCCTCTTCCCCATGTTAAGAGATCTACAGGGCCCTGGAGAAAGCAATCTCCCAACTGATCTCTATATAAAACCTGAAGATAAGATGACTTTGGCTCTTCTGAAAATGTTTCTCAATTGGAGTACAGATTGATTCATCACAATTTAGAAAATTATATGTAAACATGGCTAACATAATCAAATTTGGGGGCAGGACTCATGACTCCCCCTTTTTTTGTTTTTTAAGAATATTTTTTAAAGTGTGATGAGCCTGTTCTACAATTGCCTGACTGGTTGGATTGTAAGGTATTCCTGTTTTATGTTGGATATTCCAACGCTGAAGAAAAACCTGAGTAGAATGGGCCATTGTCAGTTTTAGTTTGCTGAGGCCAACCTAAATGACTAAAGGCCTCAAGCCAATGGCCTTGTATATTTATGGCAGATTCTCCTGTTAAAGCAGATGCATGTAGGGCACCAGAATAAGTATCAATAGAAATATGAACGTATTTGAAGTTCCCAAAGGGAGCATAATGAGTGATATCTGTTTGCCAAATTATTTGAGAACTTAGTCCTCGAAGATTAACTCCTGTAGATGAGGGTGCCTTCCTAAGGGTTTGGCAATCAGGACATTCTTTAACAATTTGCTTAGCTTGGTAGCAGAGAATGTCCAACTGTTTTCCGAGTGCCTGGCTATTTTGATGAAAAATCTGATGAGAAGCTGTTGTTTGCTGGAAGGCAATAAGGACACTGACTAAGGCATCTGCCTAATTTTTACCATCCACCAGGGGGCCAGGAAGCCTGAATGGGATGGAATATGAGTAATGAAGAGGGGGTGTTCTCATTTGTCAAGGAGGGATTTAGGGTCAAAAATAGATTGGGGTTAAATAGATTGGGGTCAATAGAAGTGTAAATTAATGCCTGATCTAGATGCAGAATATTATAAACAGTATACCCTGAGTCACAGACTGTATTCAAAGGTTCCTGGGGCCATTGCCGCAGGGCCACGATTGCAGCGAAAAGCTCAGCCATTTGAGTAGAGGAATGTCCTGAGGATACAAAACTTCTCCAGTTTTTGTCCTCTTGGCAGGCAACAGCAGCCTGTCTGGTTTTTCCGGACCTATCAAGAAACACAGTTTTCACCCCAATTATTGGCATTGGGTTGACCTTTTCTGCTAGCCTTATTGGAAGGAATGGAATGTTTTGAAGCAATTTCCCTGATGGCAGGTTAATTTCTAGTCCTCCTACGAAATCAGCTATAGCACACTGAAATTCTAAAGATTGAGTTGCCAATTGTTGTAAGTAAACTTGAGTTATGGGGATGTGAACAGAGGCATGATCATATCCAAATAAGTGCTGTGTTCGCTCACGTCCTTTTATAATAAGATGGCACAACGCAGTTATATAGGTGATAATAGTATATTGTGGTTGATGAGACAGAAAAAGCCATTCTATCATAGCTAAGTAGGGTGACAGCTGTCCTATAAGACCCGTTGGGGTGCCTAAGGTTGGGGAACAGAAAAGCTGGACAGGAAACTGTGAATTAATTCTAGTTAGTTGTCACTGCTGAATATGTTGATTTATTATATTTAATTCTTGTAGGGCCTCGGAGGACAGTTTTCTGGGGGAATTAAGATCTGGGTCTCCTTTAAGGGCGTTAAATACATAGCTAATTGTTCGGTAGGTATTCCAAGGCTGGGTCACACCCAGTTGATTACTCCCAGGAGTTCTTGGAGATGATTAAGAGTTAAATCCTTGGGTGGATTAATCTGAAGGACTTGAGTCCAGATTGTCCTATTAAAAAAGATATAGCCTAAAGATTTCCAAGGTTCTGAATGCTGGATTTTTTCTGGAGCAATTACTAGCCCAGCAGAGGCTACAGAATTTTTAAGAAAGGAAGCAGTTTTTGCTAAAATACCTTGTGAAGGAGCTGCGATCAGGATGTCATCCATATAATGATAGATAATAGAATTAGGGAATTGATCTCTTACAGGCTGAATGTCTGTTTGAATGAAACCCTGGCAGATAGTTGGGCTGTTAAGCATTCCCTAAGGCAAAACTCTCCATTGAAACCACTGTAAAGGCTGAGAATTGTTAATGACTAGGAGGGAAAATGCAAAACACTCCTGGTCCTTTTCTGCTGAAGAGATTGTAAAGAACCAATCCTTTAGGTCAATAACTAAAAGTGGCCAGTCCTTTGGAATGCAAGCTGGAGTGGGGGCTCCTGCCTGTAGGGGGCCCATAGGTTAGAGGGATTCATTGATTTTCCTTAGATCATGAATAAGCCTCCATTTGCCAGATTTCTTTGGTACAACAAAAAGAGGCATATTCCAGCGGCTGTTAGAGGGTTCAATATGACCTGCTTCTAATTGTTGTTTAACTAAAAGGCAGGTCTGTTCAAGTTGCTCTCCTTTAAGTGGCCACTGATCAACCTGTACCGGTGTATTGGAGAGCCAGGTAAGCGGTAGGGGAGTTATGAGAGCAGTGGCCATTAGGGAAAATGTGACAGAGATATTTGCATCCCCCACTGACTGAGGAGATCATGGCCCCAAATATTAATGGGCATAGGCAGGATATATGGTCAAATTCTCCCTAGCTGTCGTTCTGCTCTGTAACATTTAAGAGACCATACACTGACTTGTGGTTGAGAAACTCCTCCAAGACCTGTCTCAGAAGTTCTGCTGTCTATTAGAGGCCCACTTCGGAGGCCAAAACTGATTTGAGGTAATGGAGATGTCAGCTCCTGATCTACGACACCATGAAAGGTCTTATCCTTTATCTTTATTTGTAAGTTGGTTTATTTAATTTGATTGATTCTGTCCAAAAAACTGATTGATTGTCTGTACTACCAAAGCCTCTCTCTCCCCTCACTGTATTTTGAGTCTTTGAGATTACGTAGTGCAGTAGGAGCAGCTGGGCAATACGCATCTGGCCAGGAATAATATGATAACCAGAAGCTTTAGGTATGATTTTAACTTCCCATTCATAGTCTGAGTCAATGAGCCCTGGCTGAACAAAAATGCCTTTGGTAGTAATACTGGATGTCCCTGCGATTAAACCAACCGTTCCTGGGGGTACAGGTCCCCAGACACCAGTGGGAGCCATAATTACTTGATCCTGTTCCTGTAAGATGAGCTCGTTGGCGATGACCAAGTCCACCCCTGTGCTTCCGCAGGTGGCTGCATGAAGGTCGGAAAATGTGCATTTCCCTGCATTCCCTGATATTGATTGCTGTTCTGAAAGCTGCAATTGGGGTTGGGGGTGCTGGAACGGGTGCTCCCTTAGAAGTTTCCCTGAATAAGTTGGCTGTTTTTGTCAAATTTAGAGCGTCATTCCTTTGCACGATGCCTGTCCTTGCCACAGCATGGACAATCCTTAGGGAAAGCTTGCAATTACCCTTTCTCCCTTGTGGTGTGGACAAACAGTCCTTGCACCAGTGACGGAGCTTTCCACAATTGTAACATCTGGGATCTCCCTTAATTGCAACAGCTAAGAGAGAAGCCTTATTATAGGGAACCTTTCCACGCATGGGAAATGTAGCCCAGCTCCCACTCAGAAAAGCCAGTGGGTGCAAGACTTGGCAGGCAGGACCCATGCCCATGGACAGGTTCTCCCGTGGGGAATCAGGCCTGCATTGTACCTAGACTGCTACGAGCCTTGCTTTTGCTAAAACTCCCTCACCCTGGATTGAGGCAGCAAATGTTTACTGAGTATCTTTAACTTCCTAAAGTCTGTGCTAAACCTCCCAAGTATGGAGTGTAACCAGTTCAACCACTTTCCCCCTTGAGCTATAACATCCTTCTCTTTGAAGTAATTAGCAGCATTCTGTCCTTTGTTGTCTGTAAAAGGTAATCACTTACAGTGAACCTGTGCATAGTAAATGAGGACCATCCTGATGTACTGTGCCCAGAAAAGCAATAAAAGCCTGTCTAGGCAGGGGTTGGCTCTCTTGGGCTCTCTCTAGCCCTCTCGCCCTCTCTCACTTAGAGAGTGGCCACGCTGTCCCTTTTTCTCCACAGGATTTCTGTAGTCCATGTGTATTTGTCTATTTCCACCACAACACAGGATCTTGCTGGCCAGGATCACCTTATGCTGCTCTGTGCCAACATCTTGGCAAGCCTTGATAAACTCACTGATGTCTTTGGTGGTAGTTTGCAGGGATCCTATAATGGTCCTGCAGTGTTTGTTAGCATTTTCATAAGCTAGTTGCCACAAAAGAGATTTGGCTGCTCTGTCATTATCTATTTGGCTTTCAATAGCTTCTTGGAGGCGATCAATAAAGTCAATATATGCCTCTGCAGCACCCTGATGGATACTGGTAAAGGAAGAAATTTCCCTGGCCTGTGAATCAGGCACAGCCTTCATGGCTCTGAGACCAATTTGAACACTGTGACTAGAAGCATGAGGATCAAGCCTAGGCTGATCCGCAGTGGTGGCAAAATCTCCAGACCCAAGCAACACAGGGAGGGTGACAGGATTATTCATTTGTGCATTCTTGGCTGCTGGGTGGCCAGCTCGCTGAGAGTACTCCGAATGCCAGACTGTGAACTGAGCTGGGGTTAAGGCTGTCCTGGCCAGAGCAATCCAGTCACAAGGGGCCATTCTATAGCTGTCTGTGATGGCTTGAAATAGTCCATTAGTATAAGGAGACTGAAGCCAATTTTTTCTAATGCTCTTTTTTACATCCTTGTAAAGGGATAAAGGAAGGGGCTCATGGACATTTCTTTGACCCTTGACTATAATGGGGAAGGGTGAAAGGGCATCTACATCCCCAGCCTCTGCTGCCTGCCGAAGGCACCGTCGCATGGCCCTAACAAGATAGCTGTATAAATTTTCTGGCTCTCTTGGTCCTCCTGCAAGGAGGAATGCTCCCAGGGTTGAAGTAAGGAGTGATCGATGGCTATGAATCAGGTCCTCTGGTGAGGCTGTAGGCAGAACTTTCATAGCTGGTTCTTCCACTATACTACATATGACTTCCTCCTCTGAACTAGACTCCTTATCCTCCTTTGTGACTAGTTCTGGTCTCCTAGCCCATATGGGCAGGAGAACAGTCATGACTAGCCCCCAAGTTATTAAGTTTTGAGTTCCAATAGAAATACCACTGTCCTGTAAAGATCTTAACCTATCTCCTACATCTTCCCAAGCCTTTACATCTAAGGTTCCCTTGTCAGGAAAAGCAGGGTAGTATTCCTTCATAGGTTGTGAAAATTGAATGAGATGCTGTTCCTTCACCTTGCAACCCACTCCCTGGAGGAGCTGCTGTAACACCCACAGGTAAATGTCCTGTTCTTTACATAAATCAGAGCCCACACTTGCTATTAAAGGGCTCCTTTTTACTTTTGACTGTTGTCTTTTCAGATTCTGCCACCTGTGCAGAACCCTAACTAGTTAGCTATTGAGGAATATAGTGTGGTGGGTCAAAATATGCTGTTAGTGAAAGACAGTCAGGGAGAGGGATACTGGACTTTCCAAGTACCTTCACCCCACTTATGGGTTTCAGGTTCTCCCCCAGTGTTTAGGACAGCAAGGTGGGGCTTGTAGCACTAGGTGTCCAACCTTTACATGGTACTTCCCAGATGAGCCAGAAGTTAAATTAAGCAGTGTCAGATGTCCCTAAATGGCCCCTGCACATCTTGGGAATTGATCCCAGACACCCTGGCAAGGTTCTGACTCACCTGGGAACACCCAATTTCTTGGCCGAGGGGAGGAATTACCTTTTGTCTTCAGAGCTTGGCAAATGTCAAAAGCTATCATACAAAACCTGTGACTAACACTAAATTCTTCTGGAAAGTGATCTTCAGAGTCCCGTCAAAACCAAAACACTCATTTACTATCCACTTTCCCTTATGCAGGTGGACGGAGGGAAAAGGCAAAATTGAAAGGACCACAAGAGGAGGCTTAAAAGAAAAAAATTGCTCAGATGCTTTTAAAACATCCCTGTAACTAGTTGCTGTTTTTAAAGCTGAGTAAAGGGAAAGTCTTTGCTCTTTCTCCCAAGCCTAGACCTAGTTGGGGGTTGTGCCGCAGGGATAGGCTTGTGAGTATTTTTACAGTGTGCCTTTCATTGTGTGGACTTTTGCTTGCGGCTGGCAGGAAACCTAGTGTTCTGTCCCGGTCCACATCCAGCTAATCCTCTCACCAGTGACTTATAGCAGCGAGTGCCCTTGTGACTTTTAACTGTTCAACCCCTGACTGTGAGATTGTGGCAAATACTTGGGAGAGAGGGCAAGCCTCCTCCTTACTAAAGGAGGTATAGTTGCAAAGTGGTCACAAGTGAGGGCGACCTAGGAAGAAAACCCTTTTCCTCTGAAATCCAACACACCCTATGACCTAACCAAAAAGCACTCAGTGTCATCGGCCCTTACTTGGGCTGATGTGCACACTCCAACCAAGATGGTGTGTTGTCCACAACGGCGGCTCATAGCCCTGTGTTTCTGTTCAGGGCGTCAGCTGGTGGAGATACCAACCTGCAGTGTCCACGACATGATGGATGAGATGAGACAAATTCACACTGACTACCGAGTCCTATGGAGGAAAAGGGATAGCATGGCCACTCTCTCAAAGGGAGAGCACCTGGGAAGGCCTTAGACACTCTTTCAAGACGAGAGTGCCCCAACCCTTGCCTTGACAGGCTTTTATTGCTTTTTTGGGCACATTACATTGAGGATGGTCCTCATTTACTATGCACAGGTTCACTTCAAGTGGTTACCTTTTACAGAAAACAAAGGAGAGGATGTTCCTAATTACATCAAAAAGGAAGGATATTTGCAAATGTAAAGGGAAAAGTGGTTGAACTGGTTACACTTGTCCTTGAAAGGTTTAACATAGATTTTAGGAAGTTACTTTAAAGATATGCAGTAAACGTTTGCTACCTCAATTCAGGTTGAGGGAGTTTTAGTAAAAAGCAAGTCTCGGGGTGCAGCCTAGGTACAATGCAGGCCTGATTCCCCACAGGATAACCTGTCCATGGGCGTGGCTCCTGTGTACTGGACCTGGTTTTCCACTGGCCTTTCCGAGTGGCAGCTGGGCCCCCGCCACAAAGAACAGTCTCCTGTAGTATAATCCTATATCAGACTTTGAAATACTAAGCCACTGGTGTTACTATCTTTTTCCAGCTTGCAGAATATATCAACTCTCATTTTAAATTATTTCTCAATAAACTTCAGGATATCCATCATGCTAAATTTTTTAGAAAGCCTGAAGGGCTTAAGAAATTATACGTATGTGTGGGTAAAGGTATACTTAAGAAATGAATTTGGTTTGCATACCATGGATTACTGGGGATTTATTTTATTCTTTCTTTTGTTCTTGATTCTATTACATTTTAATCAGAGTCATGTTTGTAAAGCAATTTAAAACTAAATTAAAATTTAACCTACAAAAGGGTTGCTTCAGAAATGAATTAACTCTCTCCACCATTTTATTTTTCTCTTGCTCTTTTACCTCAAGGGCCTGAAACAGGCTGGATAACCTAGTATAGGTATTTTCTTTCAAATAGCAGTTATCCACACCAGTTTTTCCCCAAAGTGTCATATCTGCATTTGAGACAAGTTTGATTATTAAACACATTCAGATTCTTGGATTCCACCTCAGATAGGAATCATCAAGTATAGTTGTAAAAATGCATTTTATTTGCACATTGGTACATACTGTAACTGAACACCATTCCCCAATGACTATTCCATGCACATAGCATGGGGAGAGCATTGCCACTGACAGCCTCATTATTCAACTGAAGGAGCACTACCCTGGTTCCTGTGACAATGCCCACAACACCTCCCTCCATCCAAATGGTCAAGAACCTGCCTTGTCTGCCCCTTCCTCTCTATCTATATTCTTCTCTGCGGCCTCTCACCACCTACTCATTTTCTGTTATGAAGATTTCACAAGAAGATTTTCCATGTTGTATCTTCTTTATTCAATATTCTGAGACATTCAACGATATCTGTATAAAGGTCTCACCTTTAAATTTCTTCCCTAGGATCATACCTGGAGGGAAATTCCTAAAATTGGACATGTCCTTTACCAACTGAAAAAGCAATGGCATGTGTTACTTCTGGTATGTGGTCACTGTGGTCAGAGTCAGGTCTCACCAAGTGATAAAACTCAAGGCCTGGAATGAAAAGTCTCCAATGAACCTGCTTAATTTTCATCATTCCTTCAACTCTGGATGATCAAAGGAAGGTGATGAGCATTGAGAAGAACAAACTAAACTTCTCTAGCTTAGTATCCAAAATGGCAATTAATAGCAAGGGATTTGCAGTCAAAATGCCTTGATTTAGATTCCCCCTTTGTGATGTTGACCAAGTTAACTTAACTTCATCAACCTTCCATGTCTGCATCTATAAAATGAGGAAGATAATAATCCAGATCTCTCAAAATATCTTATTAAACTATTTTATTGAAGTATCACACATATAGAAAAGTACACAGATCACAAGCACAAAGCATAATGAGTTATTTACAAAGTGAACACAGCCATGAACCCAGCTCTGAGATTAAAAAATAAAATGTCCTAAGTCCTCGTTTTACCTCCATTTGGTCAATACCATTTCACCAAAATTTACCACTCTCATGACTTCAAGCATCATAGGTCAGTGTGACCTGCTTTTTACTTATTTTATATACTCATATAATGTGTACTTTTTGGTTTAGCTTCTTTCTGTCAATACTATGTTTGGGAAGAGCATACTTGGTGCATGTGGCTATACTTTTTTTCATTATCGTTGTGGCATAGTATTCCTTTTTGTGAATATACCACAATTTATTGTTTACTCTATTATTGAAAAGTATTTCTTTTTTTTCTAGCTTGGGAGTACTTTAAATATTTTGCTATAGATATACTTGTACATGACTTTAGTAAACATATGTACACATTTATGTTGGGTATATACTTAGGAATAGGACTACTAGGTCATAGAGTATGTGCATATTCAATTTTGGAAGATACGTCAAACAACTTTCCAATGTGGTTATACCAACTTATGCTCCCACTAAGAGTATGTGAGAATTCCAATTGTTCCACACTGTCATTAACAATGGTCATTATTGTCTTTTTATTTTAGCCATTTTGACATGCTGAGGTATTGTCTAATGCCGTTCTTTTTTCTTTTCTCTAATGACAAATGCAGTAGAGTACCTTTCACATGGTGCCACATGGCTGTTGGGAGAGTTAAGATACTATATATATAAAGCTCTTTGCACAGTGCCTGGAACATAGGAAGTGCTTGATAAAACCACATATTCTTATTATTCCTTTGCTTATTTGATTACAATGAAGGACCTGATGTGATCTCAATGTGTACATTCCTACCTTTTAATAACCATTTTCTCCCTCTTTGCGTTGCTACAGAATAAATAACACACACACACACTCTGACAAATCATGAAAAAGAATGTTAGAAAAGAAAGAAAAATAAATACTTTATGGCTATATTTTTATTTTAACTAGTATACACAACCAAAGTTTATTTTACTGACCACCACTGAATTAACACATAAAATATAACCTCGTTAATCGCCATTTATTAATTTACACCTCACTAATGCAATCATCTAAGCAAGTAGCTGTTAGATAATGGTGTCTCATTACAGTTTTTCTGTAATTTCCAGATAGGAATTATTATCAAGAGTGTCAAATGGAAATCCTGTGCACTGTCTGTGTGCAAATACAAGTACTGAAATAGTTGTGTAAAATACCACCAAGGATATTTTCAACTAGTCAATAATGAATGGTTTTCTTTTGCTACACTTTAAAGGGAGTTAACATTTGTGATTTTATCATTTTGTCTTGAGTTACAAAGGGATGTAGCAACCATTTCTGACCACATTCTATTCTTTTGCCTTCAGTAAGAAAAGCCAGATGAGTATGTATGTTGCCAACAAGGGAAAAAGAGATTTATGAAGAGAGACTGTACATTCATGTAGGTGAATGGCAGCTATTAAGAACTTAGAATGAGGCATGACAAGGCAGAGGCCACAACATGGCCTTGAATTTTGTGCTGTCCAAACAAAGCCAGCAAGGTGGTATCAACCAGTGTCATCCAGTACATGAACATGAAAATTTATCCCAACAAAGTAGCTTTTGGGGGACATTATTTGGATCATTTGTTGTTTCTTTTGCATGAATACTGAGTAGGGAAGCTCTATAGACACATTCTGGTATAAATATTTAAAATTAATATTTAAAATAAGCTCATAAACTATGTATGCTAAGAAATTAAGAATACTTACTTTTAAGATTACCATGTGTTTGGAATATATTGCAGGACACATGTACCTTGGGTTGTGCAATAAAGCAATAATTTCACCACTTGATAAAGAACTGACTATAAAACCTAAATGCTGTTTGAGTCAGCAAATATGTAAGTAGTAATGTGCTGGTGCCAGGCTGCACCTGGTGCTGTAGTGGGTACTATGATATAGGCATAAGTAAACATATATACATAAGTTTATATCAAAGCAATGTTTTGAACATGTGATCATACCCACACCACCCTGAGCATGGGCGCAGTTGACTATCTGGTTTAGAACAGTGATTCTCAACAGGGATGATTTTTCTCCTCAGGGGAAATTTAGAAATGTCTGGAGACATCGTTGATTGTCACAATTACGTAAGAGACCACTGGCATACAGTAGGGGGGAGGCCAGGAGTGTTGCTCATCTTAATATATGCAGGGCAGCCCCCACAACAAAGAATTCTCTAACCTAAAATGTTAATAATGCTGAAGTTGAAAAGTCCTGATTTATACCACTAAGTTTTATCCCCAGCACCTACAACAAGGTCTGCCACATAATAGGCTGTCAATAAATATGTATTAAAGAATGAGTATTACCATGAAGTTACTAAACTATTCAACAGTAAATTTTGTTTAGAACACAATAATCAAATGATGGAATTGTGTGGTATGTGAATAATATCTCAAAAACATTGTTAAAAACACAATAATCATTTTGCTTTTTGTGAATATAATATACACAATGTTAAGCCTTTTTATATAAGGTACTCTTCTCTTTTAACTTGACAAAGAATAAAATAGGTTTGCATTTTTTAAATATATTTATTGATTATGCTATTACAGTTGTCCCATTTCCTCCCCCACTCCACTCCATCCTGAGCACCCCCTACCTCCCACATTCCCCCCCTATAGTTCATGCCCATGGGTCCTACTTATAAGTTCTTTGGCTTCTACATTTCCTACACTATTCTTACCCTCCCCCTGTCTATTTTCTACCTATCATCTATGCTACTTATTCTCTGTACCTTTCCCCCCCTCTCCCCCGCCCACTCCCCTATTGACAACCCTCCATGTGGTCTCCATCTCTATGGTTTGGTTCCTGTTCTAGTTGTTTGCATAGTTTGCTCTTATTTTTGTTTTAGGTGTGGTCATTAATAACTGTGAGTTTGCTGTCATTTTTACTGTTCCTATTTTTGATCTTTTTCTTAGGTAAGTCCCTTTAACATTTCATATAATAAGGGCTTGGTGATGATGAACTTCTTTAACTTGACTTTATCTGAGAAGCACTTTATCTTCCCTTCCACTCTAAATGATAGCTTTGCTGGATAGAGTAATCTTGGATGTAGGTCCTTGCCTTTCATGACTTGGAATACTTCTTGTCAGCCCCTTCTTGCCTGTAAGGTCTCTTTGGAGAAATCAGCTGACAGTCTTATGGGAACCCCTTTGTAGGTAACTGTGTCATTTTCTCTTGCTGCTTCTAAGATTCTCTACTTTTGTTTCATCTTAGGTAATGTAATTATGATGTGCCTTGGTGTGTTCCTCCTTGGGTCCAGCTTCTTTGGGACTCTTTGAGCTTCCTGGACTTCCTGAAAGTCTATTTCCTTTTCCAGACTGGGGAAGTTCTCCTTCATTATTTGTTCAAATAAGTTTTCAATTTTTTGTTCTTCCTCTTCTCCTTCTGGCACCCCTATAATTCGGATGTTGGGACGTTGCAAGATGTCCTAGAGGTTCCTAAGCCTCTCCTCATTTTTTTGAATTCTTGTTTCTTCATTCTTTTCTGGTTGGATGTTTCTTTCTTCCTTCTGGTCCACACCGTTGATTTGAATCCCAGTTTCCTTTGCATCACTATTGGTTCCCTGTATATTTTCCTTTGTTTCTCTTAGCATAGGCTTATTTTTTCATCTAGTTTTCGACCAAATTCAACCAATTCTGTGAGCGTATTAATAACCAGTGTTTTGAACTGTGCATCCGATAGGTTGGCTATCTCTTCCTCGCTAAGTTGTATTTTTTCTGTAGCTTTGAAGTGTTCTGTTATTTGGGCCATTTTCTTTTTTTTTTTTGTCTTGGCGGGTCTGTTACTTTAAGGGGTGGAGCCTTAGGTGTTCCCTGGGGCAGGGTAATGCTGGGCACTGCTCTGTGATGCTGTACATGGGGGAGGGGCCGAGAAGGAGCAATGGCGCCACTCCCCACTCCCCCAGATTTCAGTCTTTCACTCTGCTACCCACAATCAAACTGGGCCCCTCTGGTGCTGGTTCCCGAGTGGGTGGGCCTGTGCACGCCCCAGGCCCCTGTGGGTCTCTCCAACGACCTCTCCTGTGAGGCTGGGAGTCTCTCCTGCTGCCGCCCCAACCCCCACGGGCGCTTTCAATCAGAGGTTTGAGGCTTTATTTCCCCATGCTGGAGCCCTGGGTTGCAAGGTCTGCTTCGCTCCCGGCCGTTCATCCTGGTTTATCTGTGTGCAAATGTGGGGCCACGGGGTGCTACCCGCCACACTGCCTGCCCAGTTCTCTGCCACTCTGAGTCCAGCCCTCTCAGTTTATCTGTGCGCGAATGTGGGGCCATAGGGTCTGCTAGTGGTCAGACTGCCTGCCCCATTGGTCCCACACTCCGCCAGTCTCAGTCCTGCCACGGCCATGTGAGTCCTCTCCACCCCGGTGCCCGTCTCCGCTCCTCCTACCCGTCTGGATGAATGTTTATTTTTTTATTTCCTTGGTGTTGGACTTCCTTGCCGTTCGATTTTCTGTCAGTTCTGGTTGTGCGAGGAGGCGCAGTGTGTCTACCTACGCCGCCATCTTGGTTCTATCCTAGGTTTACATTTTAATTGAGAACAGTGGCTTCGGAACCGGACAAGCAGGAATTCAAGTCCTAGGGGACATGGATCATAAATTAGGATAAAATTAGTAAATAGGGGAAATTATATATGTAAAATATACTCATTTTGTAATAATGTGAATTACAGTCTTCTAGCATAGGATATTTTAATGTGGATTCATCTGGTTTTATATTATCCTTTGGAAATGTTGTCCAGCTGGCAGGGTTAATTCCTATTTCACAAAGGAATTACGGTGCTTTTTTCTAAACTACTGCTCTCTGATGTTATTATCATGTACCTAAAAAGCCATTTTGTAGTAAAAGTAGAAGTTACACCAACAATGTCAACCTCTTCGATGCAGAAAATAGCTGTGTCAGGCACTAAACTAAATGCTTCTTGTGTACTTCATTCTCTAACCTTCACACAACTTGAGGTTTAGGATATCAAGATACAAGAAGGATTGGCCACACAGGTAGTAGCAGCTGATCTGGGATTCAACCACCTATGTATCTAATTCCAAAACCAAAACTTTGTCAGTAGGAATGATTGTGGTTTTGAACAATCAGGAGAAAACTTAATTAACGGTATATGGAATTTGTATACATAGGAAGGAAATGAGCTCTTTTTCTTTTAAACATTTTATTTATTTTATTTTTAGACAGAGAGGAAGGGAGGGAGGAACATCAATGTGTAGCTGCCTCTCATGTGCCCCCTACTGGGGACCTGGCCTGCAACCCAGGCATGTGCCCTGATTGGGAATTGAACCAGCGACCCTGCGGTTCGCAGGCCAGCGCTCAATCCATTGAGCCACACCAGCCAGGGCGGAAATGAGCTCTGATGAAGATGGGAAGGAAATGAAAATAAACTCATCTCACAAAAAAAAAAACCCGTCACAGACTTTATAATGTGTAAGTTGTTCAATAGAGAGCTGTTTATACTAGTGCATCATTGGAATCAGTTTTATGACCACAATTAAGGGATCAGATAAATAATATAGAATAGTATGTAACTACTGCAGTTAATGAAGCAGATCACTAACCATGGAATTAGAAAGATGTCACATTGGTACAAAGATGAAAGCAGGTTATATACCAATGGGTACATATATTCACATGCTTGTATGTATCAGACAGAGTCACAAGTATGCACATGATTGAAAGTAGTACCTACAAAGTTTATTGGGTGGAATGACAGTCAATAGTACTTTTACTTTATTTTTGTCAAATATGCTTGTATTATGTTTAAAAATTCACTAATTTAATATACAATTATTGTATGCCTACTATGGCCAGGCACCACTGCTTTAAACTTTTGAGTCTCTATATTTAATCTGGAAACATCATATAAGATAATGCCATTGATATCTAAGCCACAATTTGGAGAGTGAGCTATTAAGAGCCTGGGCTAAGATGTGTTGAGACTGTAGGGGACAGAAAGGGTAAAGTTCATATAATACACTTCTTGCGGAGTCTACATTATGTGTCCCTCCCATCTGTCGCTTCCATGGCAACATTTGGTGAAGGCCTGGAGGGCAAAATTTAGTCCATGCATTCAGTTCACAGAAGAAAATGCCCTTTCTTGATAGAAAAGGAAACTCTGAAGAGTTTCTCCAGACCACTGTTCCTGTTTGACTATAATATGACTATTTATTCATACAATACTTTCCACAGATTCTGATTATATAATATACCATTATTTTTATGATGCCATAAAGTAAGATTTTCAGAAACTTGATGGTGGGTAACATAATGCCATCAATGACAGTATTAATTAATGAAGAATTCTACTTAGTGGGGGTGAGCATCATATTTTTCTGAAAATGAATCTTGAGAGCTTCCTTGATTATACTGTGATTCTGCTTCCATTATCATTTAGAGATTGAGGCATGAGATGGGCCTGGTGATTATAATGATTTAGAAGGAGAAATAATATGTCAGAATTATGGGAGATTCTATAATTTCATGGTCTATAGCATAAAAAAATACATCATATCCCTGTATCCAGTGTGTTGTATTTTAATATTGGCTATTGTGGTACCTTATGCAATATACCTACCTGATTGCAGATTTATACTGAATTCCCCTGACATCAATAGCATACACATTGTAGTTTCTAATGAAGAAAAGAGAATATGATACACTTTTAGTGGAAATTTCTTTAGGGTCTAAGCCATAATGGCACATATGGGGGGGGAAAGAAATCACTCATTAAGTATTTCCTAGGAGTTATTCATAATTTCATTGAACAATATGACAGACCCTAGACCTCATGGATGCTTCAGCTGGTGCTGAGCGGAGCTGTGCAGCTCTGTGATGCTGAGCCATATGGAGCACATTATACCTCCGATCTGAAACCTGCTCCCTGGGGCAATTACAGGTTCCAACAATTAGAGCATTTAACAGTTTGGGCCGTAACTTCTTTAGAAGCAAGAATTTTTATATATACCAAAATTTCTTCCTGACATTGTGTGGGTCACATGAAGAAGAGGGTTTTGATACTTGACACATCAAAAATTAAAATGAAAAGTTTAAAACCCAGACATTTTCCAACATAGAGAAATGTGGCATCATGAGTAGTAGTCAAGCAAGAAAGTAAGTGAACTTTCAGTTTCTGACTATTTTTATGTTTTTCTTTTTTAAAAATATATTTTATTGATTATGCTATTACAGTTGTCCCATTTTTCTCCCTTTATTCCCCTCCACCCTGCACACCCACCCACCCACATTCCCCCCTCCCCCACCCTTTAATTCATGTCCATGGGTTTTCCATATAAGTTCTTTGGCTTCTGCATTTCCTGTACTATTCTTAACCTCTCCCTGTCTATTTTCGACCTGCCATTTATGCTATTTATTCTCTGTACCTTTTCCCTCTCTCTCCCCACCCACTCCCCCACTGATAACCCTCCATGTGATCTCCATTTCTGTGGTTCTGTTCCTGTTCTAGTTGTTTGCTTAGTTTTCTTTTCTTTTGTTTTGTTTTTTACATTCTGTTGTTAATAGCTGTGAGTTTATTGTCATGTTACTGTTCATACTTTTTATCATCTTTTTTTCTTAGATAAGTCCCTTTAACATTTCATATAATAAGGGCTTGGTGATGATGAACTCCTTTAACTTGACCTTATCTGAGAAGCACTTTATCTTCCCTTCCACTCTAAATGATAGCTTTGCTGGGTACAGTAATCTTGGATGTAGGCCCTTGCCTTTCATGACTTGGAATACTTCTTGCCAGCCCCTTCTTGCCTGTAAGGTTTCTTTTGAGCAATGAGCTGATAGTCTTCTGGGAACTCCTTTGTATGTAACTGTCTCCTTTTTTCTTGCTGCCTTTAAGATCCTCTCCTTATCTTTAATCTTGGGTAATGTAATTATGATGTGCCTTGGTGTGTGCTTGTTTGGGTCCAACTTTGTTGGGACCCTCTGAGCTTCCTGGACTTCCTGGAAGTCTATTTCTTTTGCCAGATTGGGGAAGTTCTCCTTCATTATTTTTTCAAATAAGTTTTCAATTTCTTGCTCTTCCTTTTCTCTTTCTGGCACCCCTATGATTCAGATGTTGTAAAATTTAAAGTTGTCCTGGAGGTTCCTAAGCCTCTCCTCTTTTTTTTTTTTTTTTTTTTTTTGAATACTTGTTTCTTCATTCTGTTCTGGTTGAAAGTTTATTTATTCCTTCTGCTCCAAACCATTGATTAGAGTCCCAGTTTCCTTCCTGTCACTGTTGGTTCCCTGTGTATTTTCCTTTTCATAGCCTTCACTTTTCCCGCTATTTTGAGACCACACTCAACCAATTCTGTAGAGCATCCTTATTACCAGTGTTTTGAACTCTGCATCTGATAGGTTGGCTATCTCTTTGTCACTTAGTTGCATTTTTTCTGGAGCTATCATCTGTTCTTCCATTTGGACTTTTTTTTTTTTTTGGTCTTGTCACACCTGTTATGTAGTAAGGGGCAGAGACTTAGGTATGTGCCAGGGTAGGGCAACCCATGTTCCTGCATTGTGGTGCTGTATGTGGGGGCGAGGTCTGAGAGGGAACAATGCCACTTGCTCAGCTCTCTGATGGCTTTCAGTCACTTCCACCGCTACCCACAAGGAAATTGGGCCCTTCTGGTGCTGATTCCCAGGTGGGTGGGTTTGTGTACATTCCAGGACCCTGTGGGTCTATCCAACAAACTCTCCTGTGAGGCTGGGAGTTTATCCCACCACCTCAACCCCCACAGGTTTTTCAGTAAGAAGTTTTGAGACTTTATTTCCCCACACTAGAACCCTGCATGGGTTGCATGGTCTGTCTCACTCCCCAGTTGTTCCTTCTGGTTTATCCACATGTGGGACAGCCAGCTTCACCAGCCACTGTCTTGCCCAGTCAGCTAGCCACCACCTCACCTGTTCTGGTCCTTCAGTTGCTGCCTTGTCCCAGTCCTTTGCACTCTGGCTGCCTGCCTCTGCCCCCACTACCGGTCTGGATGAATGTTTCTTCTTTAATTCCTTGGCTGTCAGACTTCCATACAGTTTGATTTTCTGTCAGTTCTGGGGGGCTTTGTTTTTAAATTTGTTGTTGTCCTTCTTTTAATTGTGCAAGGAGGCACAGCATGTCTACTTAAGTCTCCATCTTGGCCTGAAGTGTGTTTTTCTTAATAAATAGATCTAAGAGACATAAACTACCAGATTATTTTCCTCAGACATCAGATGTCAAAGAAATGGAATTAAATATTCTTTTTAAGTTTTTTGCTTTTAATTTTTTAAATATTGCATTGAATCTAAGATGCATTGATTATATAATATACCATTATTTTATGTACTGATATGAATTGTAATTGTAAGCCTTATCTCAATTTTTTAAAAGATTTTATTTATTTAGTTTTAGAGAGAGGGGAAGGGAGCAAGAAGGAGAGAGAGAAAAACATCAGTGAGTGAGAGAAATATCTATCAGTTGCTTCTTGCATGCCTCCAACTGGCTACTGGGCCCAGAACCCAGGCATGTGCCCCGACCTCAGCATCAAACAGGTGAAACTTTGGTTCACAGGCCAGCTTTCAATCCACTGAGCCTCATCAACCAGGGTTGCCTTATCTCAATTTTGAGAAAGGTAGAAAATTGTATCTTAGAATCAATGAAATTTGGTAATCACAAGTGACATGGGTTGGAAAAAAGCAGACAGTACCCATCTATGTAGTCATGAGCCACTCCCAAACCTCAATAAATAATTTATTATACATCTCCCATAATTGTACGCTGTATTTTTAAAATATGGAACCATACAGTGTATTTTGAATTGCAAATGGCTTTTTACATTCAACAATATATTATGGACATTTACCCTATTTTTTTTAATGACTAAAATGTTATTCAGAAATGTTTTTTTTAATCTTTAAGTCAGAAGTTATAAGTTATGGCCCAGAACCCATTGCCTTAAATCTCAAGACATTTTATGTACATTCCTACTTTTCAGCTTCCCTTAAAAATCAGGTGAAGTTGATGCTTTTGCACGTGGACAGTCTCCAGTCAGTTAGTGACTGATCCAATAAGGGTGTATCCCTTTCCTGTTCAGCATGTTCCCAGCACTTTCCTGTTCTTATACACACGGACTGCACCTCTTGCTTACATGCTACCTGGCCCCCTTTGGGTTTTGGCTTTGTAACACCTACTTTACACATTTGGAGCAAAACTTATTGCACAAGCACAGAAAGGGCTCTTGGTTGCATTCCAAGTACACTTAGAGAATTACACAATTTCTCACTGTCTACCACCTTCAGCACCTGATGTTTCCTCCTGCCAACAGTTAGGTATCTGATGTAAAACTTTTCAAAACTCCCACTTCCTTAAAGCTACAACTGAGGAGTTATCACTTCCAATTATACCCCCAGATATTTTTACTATTCTTTTTCTATCATGTGCACCTCATTTGATTATCATAGACACAACACTTTCACATTGGGATTTTTTCATTAAATCTCATTCACAATGATCTGCCGTTGTTCATCCAAAATGGAAATGTTTCCTTTGTATTGTTAGTTAGATCAACTTCATTCCTGTGGTCCAACCTGACCATTGTTTTAGTTGTTGCATGCCTAGAGTTTGGGAGCTAAACTCACCCTTGTATCCTCACTATTTTCTTAGTTGGCAAAGAACATTGTGGAAATGCTTGAGTGAGCCTCAAGAATAGGAAGAGATCTAGTGTGCCATTAGTTAATGTAGCCCATTGTCCAGTGTTATATTTTGTGTAGAGTAGATATTGATTAGTAACATTAAGCAGCATGTCTCAGTTCTTCTTACTAGACTTCTTGTAATTATTTTATCACTTGAAGAGGTTTATTGAAGAGATTCTTAGTATGACCAATGAACCACTATTTTTTGAATATGTGTATTCTACAAAATAAACAACAAAATTATTTAAATGTAATTCTATTTCTGGAAGACATGCACACACATTTCTATTCTTCTTCAAGCCTAAAATAGAAAAATAAAGTACACAGCACTGAATTTAGTTTGACTACCAAACAATGAATAACATGAAGAATTTAGTACTAGTTTAAGGTACTAGTTTACATATGTCACAATTAAATAAAAGACTTCTCCCCCCATAATGTCATGTCAGCTATGGTAGCCAGCAAGTGTTGTTCCCCTGAAGAATGATATGGTAGGGCTGAAATGGAAACTTGTACTAAGACCTGAATTATATAGTGTTATCTCTTAAAAACACCCATGTCTCATAAATAAACCTCTTCCCATGGGGAGACATGAGAGCATAGAGCTTCTCAGGTGGTTTGCTGTTAGATTATGTCCTCTGCAATATAAATTAGATGCAAAGATGTATAAACCAGGATCTTTTCCAGACTTACTTTTAAAGATAATGGCATTTCCCAAGACTTTAATGACAGCAAGATGGTTTGGACTGTCCCAAAGCTCAGTAATAGGGAGAAACTTCTGTATGCTATCTGAAGGTGTTGAGTACTGGACAGTCAGGAATAAAGTCAATTACATTTCAATAAATCCTTAAACCATTGTTTTCTTAAGTAAGCCACCCAAAAAGCAATGTATCATAATCCTGATAACTATTTCTAAATTTCTGTTTAAAAAATAGATGCTAATATAGAAAATTTAAAAATATGTAAAGAAAAAGAAAATAAAACTCCCATGATGCCAATATCCAGAAACTACCTCTGTTAATATTTTTATATGTTTTAGTTCTCAGTGAGACATGTTTTTTCTTAACATATTTAAAATTTTTGAAATTACTCCATATATAAATATCCTGCTTTTTTCATTAATTTATACACATATACACAATAACATATACATGAATACACATAATGTATAAAACAGCAAATAATATATATCAGAGCTATTTTCCCTGGTTTGTTGAAAATATCTGAAAGCATAATTTAACGGCATCTTTGTGTGGCTGTCCATTGTGTCAACCTAATAAAATTTGCTGAACTGTTCTCTTATTGTTGGTCATTTAGTTTGTTTTACTTTTGAAATTATAAATAATCATTTTGGGAAGCCTTTATAATGATTCTGGGTGAATGAAATAAGTATATAAAAGTTATTAAATGTTTATTTTTTAAAAGATTTTATTTATTTATTTTAGGAAGAGGAAAAGGGAAGGAGAAAGAGAGGGAGAGAAACATCAGTGTGTGTTTGCCTCTTGTGTGCCCCCTACAGGGGACCTGGCCAGCAACCCAGGCATATGCCATGACTGGGAATGGAACCAGCGACCCTCTGGTTCACAGACTGGCAATCCAATGAGCCACACCAGCCAGGGCTAAATGTTTAATACTCAACAGATGTATTACCAAACTGTATGACAAAAGTACTATCGCCATGTTCCTTACATTGAATGAGTCCCCATTTCAACCCAATCTCATTGGCACAAAGTAACTTTATTTTTAAACTTTTCATAAATAAAAAGGGTATCTTTTTGTTGTTTGAAAGTACATTTTTTAATTCCTGGTGAGGATATTATTTCATGTAAACATTTCCTTTTGTGGGAATTAATAAACTGCTATAGGTAAGGGTGTCCTTACACAGAAAATGTAGTCTATGCTTGTTTGAACATCAGCTTTATTTTAAAATATGCTTTTAATTTATAAAGCCCTGTCATATACATAATTAACCTCATAGGTATGAAAGATCAGGTGTTAATTCTCTATTAAAAACTGAGATAAATGAGGCTCAGAAAAAAATAGTAGTTAACATAACTTAATTCAGTGAGCAAGCAGAAGAGTTGTTTTGTTTGTTCTACTTTTTGCTTTTGAATCAGTGAGTTTCAACAAAAACTATGGCAAAATACAAGAAAGCAAAGTAAGAATTACTATTGAACAACCATTACTTACTTCCTAAAACAGAGTATAAGACAACAAGAAAAAGGCTGGTATCATTTTTTACATAATGTCTAAGACATTCCAATTTTGAACAAGAATATAAATGTTTAATAAGAGAAAAAAGAAAAAAAAAAGATGAGTTGAAGGGCTCTTTTTCTAGCTGTTGCCTCAGAAAACATTAACCTTCAGTACTCATGAGCTTAAACATAAGGTGATGGAGACCCAAGATGGTGGAAGAGTAAATGGAAGCTACACTAACCTCCTCCTAGGACAAATCTGGAATTACAACTAAATCATGGAGAAATCATCCTGAATAACCAACTGAACACTAGCTGGAGAGAAGCCTTATAACCATGGACAAACAGAAGAAACCACTTCACCACAGCTTTACTGGTAGGATGTGTGGATGAGGCCTGACAAGGCTGACTGGTCTTCCACAGCAGCAGCTGAAGTCCTGGAGGGATATTTCAGTGCCTGGAGGTGTTTTGTCTAAACCCCAAGCTGAGCTCCGTAGGCACCAGAACCAGGAGAAAACTGACATAACATATGGCTATGAAAAGCAATGGTGTTTCTTTCCATTAGGGAGAGAAGTCTAGAGATGCAGACAGCCTCTTAGAGGAGCAATGCACAAAAATTAATTTGCAAGCCACTTACCCTGGGCTCCATCAGAGGGAAGGCAAAGTAGACTAGAGACACATAAGGAGAGTCTGGAGCTGGTGGCTCTGGGGAGAGAATTGAAGGAATACGCACCAGGATCCCCTTGCGGAGTCATTCCCCATACTGCAGGAGTCATGTTTCTCAGACAGAACAATACTTTTAAAATGGCATCAGCCCGTGGGGAAGCAATAGCCCAACCCACAGGAATTACTCTGCCTCACTCTGTGGTATTTAAGCCCTACTGCTGGAGAATATACCTGGAAGACTTTCACTCTTTAAGTCTAATAGGAAGTCTGTAGAAGAGGTGGACCTCTGGGAGCTCTGAGATTTTAACTGACCCTCCACAAGGCCCAGTGCTGGTAAAAAGCAGCCTTGGTGTTTAGCATGGTTCTTTTTCCACAAAATATGGCTCAGCACAGGAGCCATGATTTGTGGATTTCTGATAACTCCAAACAGGTGTCCCAGGGTATGTCACATGTAGGGTTTGACTTAGGCCTGCACTAGAGTCCTTGCAGATGTACTTATTACATAGAAACAAATACAAAGAGGCAGCCAAAATGAGAACACAAGGAAACAGACACCAAATGAAAGAATAAGAGAATTCTCAAGAAGAAGAACTAGATGAAATTGAGGTAAGCACTTTATCAAATAGAGAGTTTAGAATAAAGATTATAAGGGCTACTCAACAGCATGAAATAAACATAAAGACCCTAAAAGAGGACCAGTCAAAACAAAGAATACAATACATGAAGTAAATAATACACCAGAAAGAAAAAACAGTAGGTTAGATGAAGCAGAGGATTGAATCAGTGATTTGGAAGACAAGACAGAAAAAAACACACAACAAGCAATAAAAAGCAAAAAGAATTTTTAAAAATGAGGGGAGCTTAAGAAACGTTTGGGATAATGAAGCATAACGACATCCTCATCATGGCAATACCATAAGGAGAAGAGACTGAGCAAAGGATCAGGAACCTATTTGAATATATAATGACCCCAAACCTCCCTAATCTGATGAAGGAAAAAGACCAGAGCTCCAAGAAGCATAGAGAATCCCATGAAAGTAGGACCTAAAGAGGCCTACACCAAGACACATCATAATTAAAATGGCAAGGCTTAAAGTCAAGGAGAGAATCCTAAAAGCCACAAGATTAAAGCAGGTAGTTACATACAAGGGAGCCACAATTAGACTGTGATCTGACTTCTCAATAGAAACATTTCAGGATAGAAGAGTGTGGCATGAAACATTCAAGGTGATGAAAGCAAGGACCTACAACCAAGGCTACATTATCCAGCAAGGCTATCACTTAAAATCAGAGAAATAAGGAACTTCCCAGAGAAGCAAAATCTAAAGGAGTTTGTTAACACCAAACCAGTACTGCAACAAATCTTAAAGGGCTTGCTTTAAGAAGAAGAAAAAGAAGGAAAGAAAAGAAGGAGGAGGGAGGAGAAGAAAAAAAGAAAGAATAAATAAAAATAGTTAAAAAAATTGTAAAAATATATGTTTTTATCAATAATCACTTTAATTGTAAATGCTGTAAAGTCTCCAACCAAAAGACATTGGGTAGCTGAATAGATAAGAAAACAAGACTAATATATATACTGCCTGCAAGACACCCACCTCAGACCAAAAGGTATACAAGATATACAATGAATGAAAGTAAAGGGATGGAAATATATTTCATGCAAATGGAAAGAAGAAAACTGCTGGGGTACCAATAATTTTATCTGACAAAATAGACTTAAAACCAAGGCTGTAGAAAAAGACAAAGAAGGACACTACATAACAACAAAGGGAACAATACAACAAGAGTATATATCCCTAATAAATATTTATGCACTCACTCTAGAAGCACATAAATATGTAAAGCAAACCTTGATGGACATAAAAGGAGAGATCAACAGAAATACAGTCACAGTTAAGGATTTTAACACCCCACTGACTTCAATGGATAGATCTTTCAGATAGAAAATCAACATGGAGACAGAGGCCTTAAATGGCAGTCTAGATCAAATAAATTTAATTGATATCTTCAGAGCATTTCACCCCAAAGCAGCAGAATATACATAATTTTCAAATGCACATGGAGTGCTTTCTAGGATAGATCACATGTTAGGACACAAAACAAGTCTCAATAAATTCAAGAACATTGGAATCATATCAAGCATCTTTTCTGACAACAAAGCTATGAAACTAGAAATCAATCACAAGAACACTGAAAAATACTCAAAGACACAGAAGCTAAATAAGTTATTAAACAATAGAAAAGAAAAGAAAGAATGTGAGGTCAACAAAAAGATCAAGGAAGAAATCAATATACCTTAAAACAAATGAAAATGAGAATACAATCCAAAATCTGTAGCACACAGGGAAAACAATCCTAGGAGGGCAATTCATGGCACTTACAGGCTTATCTCAAAAACAAAACTAAAAAAAAAAGAAGAAAAAGAAAAAAAGGAAAAGTTCAAATAAACAATCTAACTTTACACTTATAGGAATTTGAAAAAGAACAACAAACAAAGCCCAAAATGAGTAGAAAGAAGAAAATAATACAGATCTGAGCAGAAATAAATGAAATAGAGTATAAAAATGGTACAAAAGATCAGTGAATTCAAGAACTCATTCTTTGAAAAGATAAACAAATAAACAAACCTTCAACCAGACTCATTGAGAAAAAAGAGAGGACCCAAGTAAATAAAATCAGAAATTAAAGAGGGGAAATAACAACTGATACCATGAAATACAAAGGATTGTAAGAAAATATTATGAACAACAATGCCAACAAACTTGACAACATGAAAGAAATAGATAAATTTCTAGAAACACACAATCCTCCAAAATTAAATCAGGAAGAATCAGAGAATATGAATGGACAGACTACACCTAGTGAAATTGAAGCAATAATCAAAAAACTCCTGAAAAACAAAAGCCCTGGACTGGGCGGCTTCACAAGAGAATTTTCACAAATATAGAGAAGAAATAACACCTCTCCTTCTGAAACTATTTCAAAAAATTCAAGAGAAGGGAATGCTCCCAAACTCATTTTACAAGGCCAATATTATCTTAATTCCAAAAACAGGTAAAGACATTACAAAGAAAGAAAATTGTAGGCCAGTATCCCTGATGAACATAGACGCTAAAATCCTCAACAAAATACTAGCAAATTGAATACAACAATGAATCAAAAGATTATACACCATGATCAAATGGGATTTATTCCAGGAATGCAAGGTTGGTACATTTGTAAATCAATAAATGTGATTCACCACTTACACAAAATAAAGGATAAAAACCACATGATCATATAAATAGATGCAGAAAAAGAATTTGATGGAATCTAGCACCCATTCATGATAAAAACTTCCAGCAAAGTGGGAATAGAGGCAGCATACCTAATTATGACACATATGACAAACCCACTGTCAGCATCATTCTCACATTCTCAACAGGCAAAAACTACAAGTGTTCCCCTTAAGATCAGGAACAAAACAGGGATGTCTCCTTTCATCTCTCTTATTCAACGTAGTGCTGGAAGTCCTAGGCACAGCAATCAGACAAGAAGAAGTAATAAAAGGCATCCATATTGGAAAAGAAGAAATAAAACACTATTTGCAGGTGACATGATATTGTACATGGAGAACACCAAAGATTCCACCAAGATACTACTAGATCTGATAAATGAATTCAGCGAAGTAATAGAATGCAAAATTAACATGCAGAAATTAGTTGCGTTCTGTACACCAATAACTATCTCTCAGAAAGGGAAATTAAGAAAACAATTCCATTCACAATTGTTTCAAAAAGAATAAAATATCTAGGAATAAATCCTAACCAAGGATGTAAAAGACCTGTACTTGGTAAATTATAAGACACTGAAAAAAATTTGAAGATGATATAAATAAGTGGAAAGACATACCATATTCATGGATAGAATTAGCATCAATAGAATGTCCATGCTAACCAGAGCAGTCTGTAGATTCAACACAATTCCTAGCAAGATTCCAATGGTGTATTTCACAGAACTAGAACAAATATTTCAAAAATTTATATGGAATCACAAAAGGACCCGTATAGCAACAGCGATCCTGAGACAAAAAGAACAAAGTTGGAGGAATCACACTACCTATATCAAACTATACTATAAGGCCACAGTAATCAAAACAGCATAATACTGACATAAAAACAGACAGATCAATGGAACAGAATAGTGAACCCAGAAATAAACCAACACCATTATACTTAGTTAATATTTGAGGCAGGAAGCAAGCACAAATAATGGGCAAAAGGTAGTTTATTCAGTAAATGGTAGTTGGACAGATACATGCAAAAAAAATCAAAATGTATTAAAAAGTTAAGTTTTAAACCTGAAACAATAAATATTGTAGAAGAAACACAGGCAACAAAATCTCAAATTTTGGTCATAGCAATATTTTGTTGAATGTATCTCCCCAGTCAAGGGGACAAAAGAAAAAAATAAACAAATGGGAATACATCAAACTAAAAAGGTTTTGCACATAATTGGAAAACATCAACAAACTAAGAAGACAACCCACAGAATTCGAGAACATATTTTCCAATACCTGGCATAAGGAGTAATATCCAAAATTTATAAAGAACTTACATAACTCAACACCAAACAAACAAACAACACAATTTAAAAATGGGCCAAGGACCTGAATATAGACACTTATCCAAATAGGATATACGGATGGCCCATAAACATGTGAAAAAATGCTCAATATTACTAATCATTAGAGAAATGCAAATTTAAACCACAATGAGATATCATCTCATACCAGTCAGAATGACTATCATCAATAAATCAATAAACAACAAGTGCCAACCAGGACATGGAGAAAGAACACTTTTGCACTGTTAGTGGGAATGCAGACTGGTGCAGCCACTGTGGAAAGCAATGTGGAGATACCTCAAATAATTAAAAATGGATCTGCCTTTTAACCCGGCAGTCCCACTTCTCAGAATATATCTGAAGGAACCCAAAACACTAATTTGAATGAACATAAGAACCCCTATATTTATTGAAAGATTATTTATTATTGCCAAGATATGGCAGCAGCCCAAGTGTCCATCAATGGATGAGTGGATAAAGCATCTCTGGGATATTTACACAATGAAATACTACTCAGACATAAAAAATAGAAAATTTTATCCTTTGCCAAATATGGGTGTACCTAGAGAACATTATCCTATGTAAAGTTAGCCAGTCAGAAAAAGACAAATACCATATGACTTCACTCATATGTGGAATCTAATGAACAAACTAAAGTAACAAGCAAAATAGAGACAGACTCATAGATAGAGAGCAGGATGACAGTTAAGGGTGGTCTAGGGGGTGGAGGGAATAATCAGAAAGGAAAAAGGAGTCATGGATGTTGACAACAGTGTGGTGATTGCAGGGATGGGAGGAGGACATAAGGGAATGAAATTGTAATGGAAAAAAGTAAAATCAAAACCTGGAAAATAAAAGAAAAATAAACATAAGGTGAGAAATATTTGAAAGGTATGCAGATAACTGGAAATACTTTTGAGGCAATATTTTTCAAGGTATCACAAGAAAAACAAGTAGAATAATGGGTGTGTATTCAGAGTAAAAATTTTGTTTCTCCTTCATAATTACAGAAAAGTGACTACTTTTCTAAGTTAAGGATCTAAAAGAAATAAAGTCATAAAAATATCTAAAGTGACCGAGTAGGTCATTTGATTATGTAAGCTTACAAAAAAATTGGATTTGAAATCCTTTAGGCAGATCTTCCCATTAAAAAAAAAATTCAAACAACTTTCTGAAAGAGATATCTCTGAGACTTCATTTTTTAATTAGTTTTATCAATTTTATTGACTAAAAAATTTGTTTAGACACAGTATAATTTTTAAGCCAATTGTACATGTATTTGAGTGAAATATGACCACATAAAAACTTTCAATAATCATGTGGAACTTGAGGAGAACCAAGATGGTGGCGTAGGTAGACATACTGCGCCTCCTTGCACAACCAGAACTGACAGAAAATTGAACTTGAATGGCAAGGAAGTCCAACACCAAGGAAATAAAAAATAAACATTCATCCAGACCGGTAGGAGGGGCAGAGACGGGCAGCTGGGGAAGAGAGAACTCAGTTGCCGTGGCGGGACCGAGACTGGCCGAGTGTGGGACCAACAGGGCAGGCAGTCTGACCATTAGCAGACCCTGTGGCCCCATGTTCATGCAGATAAGCCGAGAGGGCCAGACTCAGAGTGGCGGAGAGCAGGGCAGGCAGTGTGGGGGGTAGCAGACCCTGCAGCCCCACACTCGCGCACAGATAGGCCTGGACGAACGGCGGGGAGCAAAGCAGACCACGTAACCCAGGGCTCCAGCGCAGGGAAATAAAGCCTCAGACATCTAATTGAAAGAGCCCATGGGGGTTGGGGCGGCAGCAGGAGAGACTCCCAGCCTCACAGGAGAGGTCGTTGGAGAGACCCACAGGGACCTAGAGTGTGCACAGGCCCACCCACTTGGGAACCAGCAACAGAGGGGCCCAATTTGATTGAGGGTAGCAGAGGGAGTGATGAAATCTGGTGGAGAGTGGAGCAGGCACTATTGCTCCCTCTAGGCCCCTCCCCCACGTACAGCATCACAGAGCAGCGACCAGTGTTACCCCGCCCCGGGGAAAACCTAAAGCTCTGCCCCTTTAAGTAACAGAAGCACCAAGACAAAAAAGAATGCCCCAAATGACAGAACACTTCAAAGCTCCAGAAAAAATTCAACTAAGCAGCGAACAGATAGCCAACCTATCAGATGCACAGTTCAAAACACTGGTAATCAAGAAGCTCACAGAATTGGTTGAATTTGGTCGAAAACTAGATGAAAAAATGAAGCCTATGCTAAGAGAAACAAAGGAAAATGTACAGGGAACCAATAGTGAGGCAAAGGAAACTGGGACTCAAATCAATGGTGTGGACCACAGGGAAGAAAGAAATATCCAATCAGAAAAGAATGAAGAAACAAGAATTCGGAAAAATGAGGAGAGGCTTAGGAACCTCCAGGACATCTTGAAACATTCCAACATCCGAATTATAGGGGTGCCAGAAGGAGAAGAGGAAGAACAAAAAATTGAAAACTTATTTGAACAAATAATGAAGGAGAACTTCCCCAGTCTGGCAAAGGAAATAGACTTCCAGGAAGTCCAGGAAGCTCAGAGAGTCCCAAAGAAGCTGGACCCAAGGAGGAACACACCAAGGCACATCATAATTACATTAGCCAAGATTAAAGAGAAGGAGAGAATCTTAGAAGCAGCAAGAGAAAAGGACGCAGTTACCTACAAAGGGGTTCCCATAAGACTGTCAGCTGATTTCTCCAAAGAGACCTTACAGGCAAGAAGGGACTGGCAAGAAGTATTCCAAGTCATGAAAGGCAAGGACCTACATCCAAGATTACTGTATCCAGCAAAGCTATCATTTAGAGTGAAAGGGCAGATAAAGTGCTTCTCAGATAAGGTCAAGTTAAAGGAGTTCATCATCACCAAGCCCTTATTATATGAAATGTTAAAGGGACTTACCTAAGAAAAAGAAGATCAAAAATAGGAACAGTAAAAATGACAGCAAACTCACAGTTATTAACAACCACACCTAAAACCAAAACAAAAGCAAACTAAGCAAACAACTAGAACAGAAACAGAACCACAGAAATGGAGATCACATGGAGGGTTATCAATAGGGGATGGGGAGGGGGATAGAGGGGGGAAAGGTACAGAGAATAAATAGCATAAATGATAGGTGGAAAGTAGACAGGGGGAGCGTAAAACTAGTGTAGGAAATGTAGAAGCCAAAGAACTTATAAGTATGACCCATGGACATGAACTATAGGGGGGGGAATGTGGGAGGGAGGGGTTGGGCAGGATGGAGTTGAGTGAAGGGGCGGAAATGGGACAACTGTAATAGCATAATCAATAAATATATCAAAAAAAAATCACGTGGAACTTAGGCACCATGAAACTTGAGATGTAGCTGTTGTGTTAGTTACAGTTTCTTGGTTACAAGCCACAGAAACTGGTCTGGTAATCTCAGGCAAAAAGAGAATTTATTGGCAGGATCTAAGAGGCTCACAAAAATTAATGTAAACTTGGAAGACCATTTTTGGAATGCAGACATAAATCTGGAACTGTCTAAGTAGCCCTAAAGGGAGAACAAGAGAAAATATTCACACCAAAGAACAATTAGACTTGGGCAACACCATTCATAAATGTAGCTCAAGATCCTCACATTCTGAATCACTGGTTGAGAATTCCAGCAGGAGAGCCTCTGGTTAGATGAATTTGTGTGCCTATTCCATGGCAAGAGGGAAAAGAGACCCACTCCATTTTTGTGGTCATTAGCAGCCAGTAATGTCCAAAACTCTACATAATTTGGGATTTAAAAAAAAAATGAGACTATAAAACAAAGGGATCTTGACTCAGGAGGTGAAGGTAGGATTCTGTATTAAAATAATAGAAATTAAGGATCTCTTCACCTATAAATGTTGAGATTAACCACTCCACAAGTCCTCTTCATCCAATTGGTCATCAGAAACCTTAAAGGCCGGAGATGGAATATTTCTTCTCCAGTGAATCTGACTAGTCCAAGAGCAAATCCCTAAGAACAGTGACACTGCGCTTTTCTCAATGAACCAGCCTAGATATATCAGCCTACAGTGAGACGCATTGTCAGTAGGTGACTATTCATGAACACAAAGCTTTCAATCTGCTTTTTAGTCTCTGGCTCTTAAAATATGAGCAGACAGACAAAGATTGCCTGATATCTTACTTAGCAAAACCGCCAATATGAAGGATATTAGCCTAAACATACAAACAGAAATAAGGAAGTTGTCGGGAGCAGGAATACAAAATCTTTTTTATTATATTTTATTGATTATGCTATTAGTCCTGATTTTCCCCCTTTGCCCCTCCAACCAGCAGCCACCACTCCCTCAGGCAATCTCTCCAGCATTGTTTGTGTCCATGGGTCATGCATATAAGTTCTTTGGCTACTCCATTTCCTATACTGTACTTAACAGCCCCATGGTTATTTTGTAACTACCTATTTGTACTTCTTAACCCCCTCACCACTTTACCAATTCTCCTCCCTCCCCCGTTCCATCTGGCAACGTTCTGATAACTAACTTCTTTTCTCTTGCTTTTAAGAGTTTCTCTTTAGCTTTAACCTTTGGCCTTTTAATAATGATGTGTCTTGGAGTGGGCCTCTTTGCATCCATCATAACTGGGACTCTCTGTGCTTCCTGGACTTGCATGTCTATTTCCTTCACCAAATTATGAAAGTTTTCTTTCACTATTTTTTAGATAAATTTCCAATTTCTTGCTCTTTCTCTTCTTGTTCTCACAAACCTATGAGGCAAATGTTGGACTCTTAAAGTTGTCCCAGAGGCTGTTTATACTATCCTCATTTTTTTGCATTCTTTTTTCTTCTTATTGTAATGTGTGGTTGTTTTTAGGTTCCTTATGTTCCAAACCATTGATTGGACTCTTGGCTTCATCCATTCTACTGTTGTTTCCTAGTAAATTGGTATCTATTTCAATTGGTGTATTCTTTATTTCTGACTGGGTCTTTTTTATGCTGCTGAGGTCCTCACTAAGTTCTTTGAGCGTCCTTATAAAAAGTGTTTTGAACTCTGCATCTGGCAGATTCCTTATCTCCATTTTGTTTAGCTCTTTCTCTGGAGTTTTGATCTGTTCTTTCATTTGGGCCATGTTTCTTTGTCTTCTCATTTTGTAGCCTCCCTGTGTTTCTATGTATTAGGCAGACCTGCTTTGACCCTGTGTCTTGATAGTGTGTCCTAATGTAGTAAGTTCCCTGTAGGGTCCAGTGGCACAGCCTCCTCTTTCACCCAAGCTGGATACTTGAGGTGTGACCTTCATGAAGACTAAGTACACCCTTCTCTTGTAGTTGAGCTTTGGTTGTTGTTGGCAGATCAATAGGAAGGATTTACCCAAGCCAGTAACCTCCAAGGGCTGGCTGTGAAAGCTGTCCAGCAACCTCCACCTTCTGTGGAGGATCATCTGTGCAGGGATAAGGTATTGGTGCTCTGATGTGGTCTGTAGCTGTCTACTAGGGGCATTGGCCTTGGGGTTTCTGAGGTGGTGCAGGCCAAGGTCAGCCCCCACCTGTGTTTTGTCCGGGGCACCCTGCCTGAGCTGTAAAGCAATCTGCGATAGCTCCTACTTGTGCTGGGGTTGGAGATTCCCAGGTAAAGCCAAGCTGTGACACTAATCTGGCTGCCACTTTGGCTCAGTAAAGCCAGTTCTTGTTTGTTTAATAGGATTTAGGAGTGACAACCAGCCATTCACGTGGAAAAGCAGCTTGGGTGGGCCCATAAGTTGGGTGGGGTAGAGACTCTGTGGATCTCCAAGGTGGGTCACACAGTGTCAGTCAGTTGATGGAGCCTCACATATGGCTCCAGCCTCCCAGCTCTGTGGGAAGAGGGCTCAGCAAAGAACAATGGCCTCTGCTTGCCCCTATGCCAGACAATTCAGTCTCTCCCTACATACCACAGGTGCCCTTCAAGCTGCTACCCCAGTACTGGAGCTCAGAGGGTACAAGTCTTATAGCTGAGTCCATATGTGTGTTCCCCCAGAGGAACTGCTTAGGGCTCCAGCAGCCTCCTCCACCAACTCAATCCCCACTGGTTTTCACAGCCAGAAGTTGTGGGGACTTATCTTCCCGGCACTGGAATCCTGGGCTAGGTGTCCTGGTGTAGATCTGGGACTCCTCGTTCCTGAGATATCCCTCCCAGATTTTTATCTACTTGGGTGTAGGGTCAGCCTGTTCTGTATCCATGCCTCTCCTTCCAGACTGGATGAATGTGGTTTCTTCAATTCCATAGTTGTCAGACTTCCATTAAATTTGATTATTGATGTTCCTGAGCGATGGTTGTTCTATATTTTAGTTGTAATTTTAATATGTTTGTGCAAAAATGTGAGCCATGTCTGCCTACATCACCATCTTGACCAGAAACCCATCCCAAAATCTTAAAATTAAAAAAAAAACTGTCATTAGTATCTACAGAGCTAGGAGACAATATTAAATCTGTAAAACAAAAAGGGAAATTTAGAGAACAAAAATAAAGGTGTTAGAAATTAAAACTAAAATAGAAGAAATAAAATTCTCAGTAGAAGGACTATATTATAGAATTGATAAAATCTCACAGAAACTGAGAAAATGCCTCTGAAATTAGTGTGAAAAGTTATGGAGCTGGAAAGTGGGAGGGAAAAGGTAAGATAATTAGAAGATCTCACCAGGAAGTTCTGCACTCAAATATTCTTTATAGAAATAAATGTTATGAAATACAAAATTTGAAAAGCCTACTAAGTTTTCAGTGTAATGTTTGAAGTAGAACCACACCATAACACATCATTACAAAATCACAGAACCCTACAGACAAAAAGAAGGATCTAAAAACTTCCAGAGATTTAAGAAACATAAGATCAAAAGAAAGATCAAAAACCAGAGTCCCAGTGGATGTATCAAAAATAACTACAATACAGAATGAAATAGATCAAAAGGTTAAGATTATATGTTTATTTTTAGAGACTTGGAGGTAAATACAAAAATAAATAGCTAGAAGTTATTGCCTCGGGAGATTGAAAAAGTGATGTATGTGTGCATGGAAGCTTTTTTAAAAATAATAAAACTTACATAAATCATTATTTTTAAGTATATTACATATATAGAGAGAAATTAAAGAGAGTGAGAGAGAGACTGATTCACTATTGTAGGACATGTACCCTGTACTGGAGTACCTGAGAATGATTTGGTGACTAATCTGATGAAAGTGTTTGAAAACCAACTCAGATTAGTTTACCAATAACAAATTGAAGTGGAATATTTGGACTCCCATAGTTAGGAAGGACTCTGGGACATCCCAGAATATCAAAGGCAGGGTTGCAGGAGTCTAGACTTCATGTCTCTGCTTGGCTGCATCACAAAGACAAGGATTCTACATAAACCATATAAAAAGGCTACTGGAAGTCCCACATTTACAGTTTTCCACCTTAGCAATCCAAGTGGAATGAGAGCTTCTTCGTCCCAGTATTCTGTTCATATACCAGTTTGTTAGGACAGACCTCTAAGACTGGCTGAGCCTGGGTCAGATATCCTTCCCTGGCTAGATTGGACAAGGGTACAGGCGTGGTGTTGTCATTGACTATCTCTCTCCTTGTCCCCCACCTCATATCTTCTTCACCTACCTTTTACTACAGCCAACACTGAAGTAACAGCCTTCATGTACTTAAAACCTCCCACTACTTTGCCTCAACTGATCCATGGCTTCTGCAATGCCATCAGAAAAATTCCTGCGGCAAAGCTTGGATGTGTAACAGAGTGAACACATCCCATGGGGCAACTCTTGATCAGTGGAATTTGGGAACCAGTGGATAAATGTTTTTCTCTTCTGATCCTCAGTCCAACCTTCTAAGAAGCATTCTTCATGGCTCCTCATAAAATATAGTGGAATTAAATATCAGCTGCCCTCAGTAGTGACTAACTTAAGAACACACAATTAGTTTGCTTAACCTTCCTTGTATGTTTCTCTCACCTACTCCCACTCTTCTTTCCCTCTTCCCTAAGATCATGTCCATAATCTAGACTCATGGTTCAGGTTCTTCTTTCTGGGGAGAATTCAGAAGTCTACCTTAGATGCCCTGAGCCATGGATTTCAGATACATCATCAATGTCTTCTGAATGTCAGCTGAGAAGGTGTGAAATGTAGATTTTACCTTAATAACCATTCATTTTCATATGGACTAATTTATCAGTAAATCCTAATTAAATATAAGCTGATTATTAAGTAGGAGACAATTAATCAAATATAAAAATTATTTTCATATATATTGTAAAGCAACAGAGATGGTTTACAGTATGATCAGAACCCTCCAGCTACTGGGGATTTGATGTGAGATATTCTTAGGGTAAAAGCATGTTAAAGTGATGGTAAATATGGGTGTTAATTTATAACCTCATTAATAACTGAGAGATTTTTTAAAGGAACTTTTTAATTACATCCAGAATCAAACTATAAGATATTTTGTTCTTGGATGTTTCTAAAGTTGGCCCATTTAGACAGTCCTTTTTTTAAAGAAATGGTTTAAATTATTATCATTTACTTTATTTTTTAAAAGATTTCATTTATTTCTAGAGAGAGGGCAAAGGAAGGAGAAAGAGAGGGAGAGAAACAGATGTGGAAGAGAAGCATTGATTGGTTGCCTCTGTACATGTCCCAGCTGGGGACTGAATCACAAACCCAGGTATATGCCCTGACCAGGAATCAAACATTTCACTTTGCATGACAAGTCCCAACCAACTGAGCCACGCTGACCAGGGCTATTTTTTAAAAATTGTTGTCCTACTTTAAGTGGTTTTGAAATTGCCTTAGTTCTCTTACTGCCTGAACAAATTCAATTTTGGTTGTTATCTTTTAAATATTCAGATTGTACATGGATCAAATAATTTAGTCTTTATGCTTTACCAAAATAGTAGTATTAATATGACAAATGCATATCCTTATAAAGGTATTCGGTGATTATTCTGAACTGCTGTAGAATCATCATTTATATTCTTTATATCATGTGTTATAATTTTTCATACTTACATTATTTCTCCATTAAATTGTAATGATCTTGCAGACAGAAATTCTTTCTTCTTTGCATCTAACAATAAATATTGGTTCCTAACAATGAGTATTACAAGTTGAATGTAAGAAACAAATATTTTATTCTCTAATTTTTATTGATTATGACAATTACTTGTTAATAAACAATTAAATTATTCTCATTGTAAACAATACAAATAAGTAAAAAGAAGAAAATAAAGAAATAATTGCACTATCCAGGGATAATCAACAGTAATGATTTAGTATACATTCTTCTAGTCTATTTTTCAATTTTATACACCTACACACAATACACACTGATGTGCACTGACATATGTGGTACATATGGAATAAAATGAGATCATATTAAACATAATAGCTTCATTCCCTGATTTTTAATAATATTGCAGTGATTTTTAGTGTTTTATTGGATTTTGTACTTAAAAATTAAACTTCACTGTAATTAAATCAATCATAAAAATATGTAAAGAAAAATTTTTCCCCACCCTCCCCAATCCATATCTCTGAAATAAACTATATTAATCATTTGATGTCTAGCTTTCCACACCTTCCCCTACATGTTCCTACAAACATAAACAGAAGCTCATAAACATGTATAAGATTTTAACTCATTAAAGACATTTTCATACACACTTTGGATCACAGTATAGAGAAATGAAATTAAAAATGTCAGCATTTTGTTTTCAGGAGTTTGGTTGATAAGATATACAAATTTTTTACTCATATTAGACTACTTTTATTAGTACTTAGATTCTGAATCTATACTGTCTGTCTTAGAAAACACCTCTGGTAAATATGGTTTCTATATAGACAAAAAGTAAGTAAATGGCTCCTTTTACAAATACTGACATTAAAGACCCAAAGATAAATATCTGTTAAATTTAAATACCATGCATCATTGAGTAAAATTACTTCCTCTCAAGTGCCAAAGAAATATTTGTTGTCATCTTATCTAGAATGTAGAAAATTAGACTTCCATTCTGTCCAACCTTTTTTTAAAGGAGCCATAGGAAAAATAACTTGAAGGTTAAAGCAATAGTCCTTGGGTTTACAGAGACACCTACAAAATTTTTGAAAACACTTAAATTCACTGAGCTGCTTGTCAGACTTACTTTAGTCTAATTAAATGGTTGTTTTCATCACTTCCTATAATTTATTTTACCCTAGATAAGAGGCAAATATATCAGCCTCTGAATAGTATTAAATATTTCTCTCATAATATACCATCAACAAAGTCCTGCTGAATTAATGAATTGTGTGCATGTTTGAAAATGGGATTGTACTTGTCTAATTGTGGCATCAGTTGTCATGGTAACTATCAGCCAATCAGTGAATAAGTGCCTTTACTTGGAAGTGTTTAGTTGAAGAAAGCTTTGTGCAGTTGTCAGCCTGAGATTTATGATGGTAAAGCTATATTTGGCAGGCAAATCAATGTGTTGTCCACTCTTTGTGTTTTTGCCCTCATTCTAAGTCAACCCCTTGATATTAAAGTAGAATATTAAGAGGCCTTAGGTCTTTGGAGCAGTTTTGTTATTAATAGATCATTTTTTATAAACTGTGTATGGGGTGACTAGCTATTTGTATACATGTCCAATGAAGGCAACCTTTGGTATTTCTTTGTATTTGTAACTCTAAATATCAGGTCTTGAAAGCAAGTGGGTATTAGAGGATATCTTTTTATGTGTACTATTAAAACATGTCGAGTGATCTATAAATTACCCTACATAGATAAACAGTGGATTAAAATTAGGCACTCTCATCCTGTCATCACTATAATATTAATCATTGGAGTTTGGGTCTTTAATATTAATATGTACCTTTTAACAGTATATGTCACTACATATTAAATTACATGATAGCTGACAGATTTTTAAATCAAAACATTTTTTCTCTCTTTATGTCATAACATGATAAGAAAGAGTAATTTTGCTTACATAGAATATTGTTTAATTTTGCACGTTTTTCGCAGTTTATATTTGCAATGAACTGAGATGTTTTTATCAGTACCTATTCTTGTTCACACGCATACAAAAATAGGTGAGAAACATTTTCATTTATTGTACATAGAGTTAAACAAAATAATTCCCATAAAATCAATACTATTTTATTAATGTTTAGTAAAATTGGCATAAAATACCAAGACTTCTAAGTTATTTATTTTCTTTCACCTGGAATGAATATTTTTATCCAAAACACGTTTTTAAAATGGTGAGGAAACACATGACTTTTATGTCCTAATCAATCCAAAATAGAAAGACTTATTACATGTTCTACAGTTTAGAATGAGTCATTTACTTTCACTCCTCATAAATTTTTCATATTCGGGGAACTATGTATAAATTGCATATAGCTAGTTGACATAAAATATTATATACCCATTGAAGAATGAACAGGTGAAGTTGTTTACAAATTAGTTAATGCTAAAAACAAAACCTCTTCCACAAATCTTCAGTCATCTTAATTTTGTCATCTGCTACTGCACAAATCCATTCAAGAAGTGAAACTTGTGTGGAGTAGGCATGTAGCAAGATGATACTTTGTATAGAGTAAGCAAATAAATCAACTAATATTTCTTTAGCTCATTGGATTAAATTTAAAGTATATCTTTCTCTACTAGACCGTGTTTCTATTATAATTTGTGTAGTTATTATGATGATACATTTGTCTCCTCTATTAGACTATGAGATCCACAAAAGTAGAAACCATATCATATACATCACTGTGTGTATAGCATTTTGAACGATCAATGTTGAGTCACCAAAAATTTAAGTGAATGTAGGTGAAGCTGCTTTTTGAAAATTTATTTATGGAAGTTGAAAATGTAGAACTTTTTGTCCTGGCTGGGTAGCTCAGTTGATTGAAAGATCACACCATGCACCAAAAAGTTGCAGGTTTGATCCCCAATCAGGGCCCATACCATACCAAGGTTGTGGGTTCCATTTCCTTTCAGGAGACATTCAGGAGACAATCGATGTTTCTGCCTCTGTCCTTCTCTCTCTCCTTCTCCTCCTTCCTCTCTCTCTAAAATAAATTAAAACATATCCTCATGTGAGGATTAAAAAAAGAAATCAATGAAGATGTAGAGCTTTATTAGGGTTCTTTTACCTCTCTTAAATTCTATTTTTTAAATTATTTTATTATTGTTCAATCACAATTGTCTGCATTTTCCCCCACCACTCTGCCCAACTCTAACCAAACCCAGTTCCCTCCCTTGTTTCCGCCCTCCCCCTTTGTTTTTGTCCATGTGTCCTTTACAGTAGTTCCTGAGAACCCTTACCCCCACTGTTCCCTGCCCCCTCCCCTCTGGCTATTGTAATCTTGTTCTTAATTTCAATGTCTCTGGTTATATTTTCTTTACTTCTCTCTTTTTTTGATTATGTTCCAGGGAAAGGTGAGATCATATGGTATTTGTCCATCATTACCTAGCTTATTTCACTTCGAATAATGCTCTCCAATTCCATCTATGCTGTTGCAAATGGTAAGAACTTCTTCTTTCTCTCTGCTGCATAGTATTCCATTGTGTAAATATACCATTTTTTTATTTTTTATCCATTCATTTACTGATGGGCACTTAGGTTGCTTCCAGCACTTGGCTATTGTAAATTGTGCTGCTATGAACATTGGGCTTCATAGGTTCTTTTGGATTGGTGTTTCAGGGCTCTTAGGATATAATCCCAGCAGTGGAATTGCTGGGTCAAAGGCAATTCCATTTTTAGTTTTTTGAGGAAATTCCATAGTGTTTTCCACAGTGGCCTCACCAATCTGCATTCCCACCAACAGTACACTAGGGTTTCCTTTTTTTCACTTCCTCCCCAGCACTTGTTTGTTGATTTGTTTATGATGGCCATTCTGACTGGTGTCACATGGTGTCTCATTGTGGTTTTAATTTGCATCTCTCTGATGGCTAGTGATGCTGAGCATCTTTTCATATGTATCTGAGCCCTCTGTATGTCCTCCTTGGAGAAGTGTTTACTCAAGTCTTTTGCCCATTTTTTAATTGGGTTTTTTGTCTTCCTGGAGTGGAGTCATGTGAGTTCTTTATATATTTTGGAGATCAAACCCTTGTCCAAGGTATCATTGGCAAATATGTTTTCCCATACTGTTGATTCTCTTTTCCTTTTAATGCTGTTTTCTTTAGCCATACAGAAGCTTTTTATTTTGATGAGGTCCCATTTGTTTATTCTTTCCTTTGTGTCCCTTGCTTTAAAGGACACATTAGTGAACATGTTGCTGTGTGGAATGTTTGAGACTTTCCTCCCAATGTTTTCCTATTGGCCTTTTATGGTATTATGACTTATATTTAAGTATTTTATCTATTTTAAATTTATTTTGTGTATGCTATAAGTTGGTGATCAAGTTTCATTTTTTTGCATGTAGCTATCCAGCTATCCCAACACAATTTGTTGAGTAGGCTATTTTTACTCCATTTTATCCTTCTTCCCCCTTTGTCAAATATTAATTGACCATAGAGACTTGGGTTTATTTCTGGGCTGTCTATTCTGTTCCATTTGTCTATGTGTCTATTCTTATGCCAGTACCAGGATGTTTTGATTACAGTGGCCTTGTAATACAGTTTGTTATCAGGTATTGTGATCCCTCCTACTTTGTTTTTCTTTCTCAGAATTCCTGCAGCTATTCTGGGTTGTTTATGGTTTCATACAAAATTTCGGAAATGTTTGTTCTATATCTGTGAAATATGTCATTGTTCTATATCTGTGAAATATGTTTAATAGGGATTGCACTAAATCTATAAATCGCTTTGGGTAGTATGGCCATTTTGATGATGTTAATTCTTCCAATCCATGAACATGCTTCCATATGTTTGTGTCTCCCTTAATTTCTTTACTCAGTGTTGTATAGTTTTCTGAGTACTGGTCTTTTACCTCCTTGGTTAAGTTTATTCCTAGGTACTTAATTTTTCTTCTTGCTATATCAAATGGGATTTTTTTCCTGATTTCTCTTTCTGCTATTTCATTGTTAGTACACAAAAACGCCTTTAATTTCTGGATATTGACTTTGTATCCAGCTGATTTGCCAAATTCATTTATGAGGTTGAATAGTTTTTTGGTGGAGTCTATAGGATTTTCCATGTACACTATCATGTCATCTGCAAACAATGACAGTTTTACTTCCGTCTTTCCAATTTGGATGCCCTTTATTTCTTTTTCTTGTCTGATTGCTGTGGCTAGGACTTCCAATACTATGTTGAATAGGAGTGGTGAGAGAGGACATCCTTGTGTTGTTCCTGATCTTAGGGGGAAAGCTCTAAGTTTTTGTCCATTGAGTGTGATGTTGGCTGTAGGTCTTTCATATATGGCCTTTATTATGTTGAGGAATGCTCCCTCTATTCCCACTTTGTTGAGGGTTTTTTTATCATAAATGGGTGCTGTACCTTATCAAATGCTTTTTCTACATCTATTGATATGATCATATGATTTTTGTGTCTCATTTTTTTTATTTGATGTATTATGTTTATTGATTTGCGAATATTGTACCATCCTTGCATCCCTGGGATGAATCCCACTTGATCATGATGTGTGATCTTTTTAATGTATTGCTGGATGCTGTTTGCCAATACTTTTTTGAGGATTTTAGTATCTATGTTCATCAGTGATATTGGCCTGAAGTTTTCTTTCTTCATTATGTCTTTATCTGGTTTTGGGATTAGGATGATGCTGGCTTCATAAAAAGAGTTTGGGAGTCATCCAACTTCTTGAATTTTTTGGAATAATCTAAGGATAGGCATTAGTGCTTCCTTAAATGCTTTGTAAAATCCTCTTGTGAAACCGTATGATCCAGGGCTTTTGTGTGTCGGAAGATTTTTGATTGCCGCTTCTATTTCTTCTGCTTTTATTGGTCTGTTCAGGCTTTCTGCTTCTTCATTCAGTTTTGGAAGATTATATTTTTCTAGAAATTTGTCCAGTTCACCTAGGTTTTTGATCTTTTTGGCATATATTTGTTCATAGTAATTTCTTACAATCCCTTGTATTTCTGCAGTATCAGTTCTAATCTGTCCTCTTTCATTTCTGATTGTGTTTATTTGGGTCCGCTCTCTTCTTTTCTTGATAAGTCTGCTTAAAGGCTTGTCGATTTTATTTCTCTTTTCAAAGAAGCAGCTCCTGGATTTATTGATCCTTAGAATGGTGCTTTTAGTGTCTATGTCATTTAATTTGCTCTGATCTTGGTTATTTCCTTCCTTCTACTTGCTCTGGGCTGTCTTTGTTGTTGTTCTTCAAGTTCTTGTAGGTGTAGGGTTAGGTTGCTTATTTGAAATGTTTCTATTCTTTTTACGTAGGCCTGTAACATTATGAACTTCCCTCTCAGGGCTGCCTTTGCTGTGTCCCATAGGTTTTAGATTGTTATGAGTTCATTTTCACTTGTTTCCAGAGAGTTTTTGTTTTCTTCCCTAATCTCATTCTCTACCCATTCAATAGCATGGATTGAATCTCCATGATTTGAGTGTTTGGGTTTTTTTTTCCTTGAGGTTGATTTCTAGTTCCAGTCCCTTGTGGTTGGAGAAAATGCTTGATATGATTTCAATTTTCTGGAATTTGTTGAGGCTTGTTTTGTGTTGTATCATCTGGTCTATCTTTGAAAATGTTCCATGAGCATTTGAAAAGACTGTGTATTTTCCTTCTTTGGGATAAATGGCTCTGTATATATCAGTTTAGTCCATGAGATCTAGGGCATTCTTCAATGCCACAATATCTATGTTGATATTTCATTTAGAAAATCTATCCTTTTTTTAGGTTATTATTGATAGGTACTTATTCATTGCCATTTTTTCATACCTGTGTTCCTCTTTTCTCACTCCATTCCTTTTCTTAAAGTCCCTTTAGCATCTCTTGCAGAGCTGGCTTGGTGGGGATTTATTCCTTTAGACTTCCTTTGTCCAGGAAGCTCCCTATGTGGCCTTCCATTTTAATTGAGAGTCTTGCTGGATAAAGTAGTCTTGGTTGCAGACCTTTGTTCTTCATTACTTGGAATATTCCTTGCCAATCCTTTCTGGCTTGGAGCATTGCCATTGAGAAGTCAGCTTGTAGTCTTATCAGGGTTCCCTTCTATACTACTTAATGTTTCTCCCTTGCTCCCTTTAAGATTGTCTCTTTGTCTTGGAATTTTTTCATTTTAATTTTGATGTGTCTTGCAGTGGGCCTCTTTGGGTTCCTCTTGATTGGGACTCTCTGTGTTTCCTGGATTTGTGTGGCTTTTTCTCTCATCAAATTAGGGAAGTTTTCCATCATTATTTTTTCAAACAGGTTTTCTATCTCTTGTTCTTCTTCTCCTTTTGGTATCCCTATTATACGGATATTATTACATTTCATGTTGTCCTGCATTTCCTTTAATCCCTCTTCATTCTTTCTGAGCCTCTTTTTCTTTCCTTGCTGCTTCTGAGTGTTTTTTCATACCTTGTCCTCCAGCTCTCTGATCCAATGCTCTGCTTCATCTAGCTTACTTTTAATTCCTTCTACTGTGTTCTTCAGTTTAGAAATTGTATTCTTCATTTCCTCTTAGCCCTTTTTGATAGTTTTTATTTCCTTTTTCATGTTGATATAGTTTGCAGTGAGTTCATTGTAGTTTCCCTGTGGTTTTTGGTAAATTTCTGTGAGTTCACTGAGCTTCCTGATAACCATTGCTTTGAACTCAATATGATAGCTGACTTGCCTCTTTTTCATTTAGCATTCTTTCTGAGGTTTCATCCTTTGTTTTCATTTGGGGATTGTTTCTTTGTCTTTGCATTGTTTGTGAGACTCCTCTTGTTAGCCTCTGCTTCTTAAATTGATCTGTTCTGACTCCCTGGGTTTATGGTGTGAACTTCTATGGTAGAATGCCTATGGGATTCAGTGGTGCCATCTCCTTAATCTCCTGATCTTGCTGGTCTTGGGCTTTTGTTTATGTTGGCTCTCTGTATGTCTTTGGGTTTTGATTGTTGTTGGGTCTTTCTTTGATGAATCCTTCCCTCCTGCTGCTTAACTGAGGGTCACTCCGTCCAACACGTCTTATATTCTGTTGTGCAGGTGTGGACAGATTATCTTGAAGCTGATTCTTCTGTCTGTACAAGGTTTGAGGCTTCTCTCTTGCTCTTGTTCAGTTGTTTGTTTTGAGTAATTTCTCCACTATTTAGTTTTATTTCCAGATTAGTCCTGGATTGAGGTTAGTGTGGCTTCCATTCACTCCGTCACCTTCTGTTGGTTGTTATCTGTTTGTGGTTCCTTTCTTGGTGGGTTTCCTCCAGCAGGTGTACTGGTGTTCTCCGCTCCCACCTTGTAAGTTCTCTGGAGTAGCAAAGTTAAATTTGTCTCACTGACTCGGTAGTTAGATGACCCCTGTTTGGGTCTAACTCCAGTCTTTTCACAGCTCCAGATTTTATTGTCTCACCTGTGGGAAAAGAAGGAAAAAAAAAAGAAAAGAGAAGGGGAAGGTAGGAAGGAAAAAGGAATAAAAAAAGATAGAAGGAAAGAAAGAAAGAAGGAATTAAAATATAAAAAGAAAGGGAGGCAAAAGGAATAAAAAAGGAAAGGAAGGAAGGGAGGAAGAAGGAATAAAAAAAGAAAGAAGGACAGAAAGGAAGAAAGAATTAAAAAAAAAAAAAAAAAAGCCTTCTACTGGCTTTTAGCAGGTCAGGCCAGATCTGCTGGTCTTCCTGCCTGGGACAGGCTGGGGAGGGATTGGTTTCACTTTTGTCCCTTCCTGAGCCACACTCTTTGCTGTTGTCCAGCCTCCAGCCCAGTTCTTCAGTGCCCTTCTGCTCCCCACCTACGCCTTTAGTCCACCAGTTGCACTGTCCTTGAGGTGCACCAATTAGGGGCAACTCACACTCCCCCTTCTTGCTCTTTGCTGTCCTAGATGCTAGGGACTCTCAGTGACCCTTCAGGGTAGTTCAACTCTCTACTGAGTCAAGTCTTTCTAGGGACTGCCATCTCCCCTAGCCTTGAAGCTCCCCTCTGCTGGGCATTCTGCCTTCCTCCTAGAGAGTGAGTAGGCTCTGCAGGGCTCTGTGCACAGGGGCTAGGTGGGAAGTGTTCCATCCCCGGTGCTTCAGGCTTGGGCGCCCTTGGCAGCTGGGCCGCTGATGGGGTGCATTCTGACCTGGGGCTTCAGTTGGTGGTTATCTGTTGGTGGTTCCTTTGTTGGTGGGTTTCCTCTTTCAGCAGGAGTACTGGTGTTCACAGCTCCCACCTTGCAAGTTCTCTGGAGTAGCAAAGTGAAATTTATCTCACTGACTCGGTTTTTAGTGTACCCTTGTTTGGGTATTACTCTGGTCTTTTCACAGCTCCAGGTTTTATTGTCTCACCTGTGGGAAAAGAAGGGGAAAAAAAGAAAAGAGAAAGGGAAGGAAGGAAGGAAGAAGGAATAAAAAAAGATAGAAGGGAAGAAATGAAGAAGGAATTTTAAAAAATTAAAATATAAAAGAAAAGGAAGGCAAAAAGGAATAGAAAAGAAAAAGAAAAGAAAAGGAAGCCTGATGGTGTGTGTTCCCAGGCCAGTGATTGGGATGCACACTGACCCATGGCTTCAGGTGTGCGAGCGAGCTGGTTGTCTGGTGTGCACTGTCCAGGGGCTGTGGGGGTGGGGGCACAAGAGGTAGCAGCTGCTCTGGGGAATTCTCTAAATAGCTGCAGAGTACCTCTTTTTTCTCTTTTTCTTTTCAAGAAATTCTTCCTATTCAAACTCCAGGTCCAAACAAGCACCTGGCCTCTCACACAGCCCAGCCTGCTCTCTCCCAAGAATCTGCAGCAGACCCTGTGGCCCAGGCCTGAGGCTTCAGCTGCCCTGGTCCCAGCGCTGGTCCGAGGGACCTGATTGTCCTTAAGCACTCCTCTTACTGTCTGATTTTTCAATGTCCTCTACAATTTTTGGTCTCATATCTTCATATATGCTGGAATCCAATTGGCTGTTCTCTCTGTTCCTCAGAAGATCAGCTAGGAGTTTCACTGGTGCCCAGGGGGAAATGCACTCTGCTCCCACCTATCTCGTTGCCATCCTAAAGTATATTTTATTGATTATGCTATTACATTTGTCCAAATATTTTTCCCCTTTATCTCCCTCCTCCCTTCCCCTTCCTCCCATCAGCATTCCTCCTCCCTTTAGTTCATGTCCATGGGTCATACATATAAGTTCTTTGGCTTCTCCATTTCCTGTACTGTTTTTACACCCCCCCTACCCCTATCTATTTTGCTCCCACCAATTATGCTTTTTATTCCGTGTACCTTTCCCCCCATTCTCCCGTCCCCACTGATAACTTCCATGTGATCTCCATTTCTGTGATTCTGTTCCTGTTCTAGTTGTTTGCTTAATTTCTGTTTTTGTTTTTTAGCTTCAGTTGTTGATAGTTGTGAGTTTGTTCTCATTCTACTGTTCATAGTTTTTGATCTTCTTCTATTTCTTAGAAAGTCCCTTTTACATTTTACATAATAAGGGCTTGGTGATGATGAACTCCTTTAACGTGACCTTATTTGGGAAGCACTTTATTTGCCCTTCCATTCTAAATGATAGCTTTGCTGGATCCAGTAATCTTGGATGTAGGTCCTTGCCTTTCATGACTTGGAGTACTTCTTGCCAGCCCCTTCTTGCCTGCAAGGTTTCTTTTGAGAAATCAGCTGATAGTCTTATGGGAACTCCTTTGTAGGTAACTCTCACTTTCCCTCTTGCTGCTTTTAATATTCTTTCCCTATCTTTAATCTGGGTAATTTAATTATGGCATGTCTTCTTGTGTTTCTTCTTGGATCCAACTTCTTTGGGACTCTCTAGGCTTCCTGGACTTCCTGGAAGTCTATTTCCTTCATTAGATTGGGGAAGTTTTCCTTCACTATTTGTTCAAATAAGTTTTCAATTTCTTGCTCTTCCTCTTCTCCTTCTGGCAGCCCTATGGTCCATATGTTGGGACATTTAAAGTTTTGCCAGAGATTTCTCAGCCTTTCCTCATTTTTTTGAATTCTGTTTTCTTCATTGTGTTCTGGTTGGATGTTTATTTCTTCCTTTTGTTCCAAATCATTGATTTGAGTCCTGGTTTCCTTACCTTATCTGTGTATTTCCTTTATTTCACTTTGCATAGCCTTCACTTCTTCTTTCATTTTGCTACCAAACTCAATAATTTCTGCGAGCATCCTTATTACCAGTGTTTTAAACTCTGCATCTGGTAAATTGTCTATGTCCTTGTCACTTAATTATTTTTTTGGAGTTTTGATCTGTTCTTTAACTTGGGCCATATTTCTTTGTTTTGGCACACCTGTTATGCTGTAAGGGGTAGAGCCTTAGTTATTCACCAGGGTGGGGCAACTCTCTCTGCTGACTGTGTTGTGGCTCTGTGTGCTGGGAATGGATCAGAGAGGGAACAATGCTGCTTGCTCGACCTTTGCCCCACTTTCTTTCATTTCTCTTGCTTCCCACAAGTAGATTGTACCCTTTCAGGAGCTGATTCCCAGTTGGGTGGGTTTGTGTACATTCTAGGACCCCATGGGCCTCTTTAATGGAGTCTTCTAGGAGACTGGGAGTTTTTCCTTTTGCTGCAATCCCTACTGGTTCTTACAGCCAGAGGTATTGAGTCTCTAGTTTCTCTAGTTGAAACCCTGGGTTGTGCAGTCTGTCTTGTTCCTAGTTGCTCCTCCCAGCTTATCAGGGCGCAAATGTAGGACCTCCTGGTCAGCCAGTCCCTGCCTCACACAAGCAGTCCACCACCTTGACATGTGTCCTCTCTGCCCCAGATGCCCATCTCTATCCCTTCTAACAGTATGGATTAATTTTTCTTAACTCCTTGGTCCTTGGAATTCTGCGCAGTTTGTTTTTATGGCAGTTCTGGTTGTTTGTTGTTTTTAAATTGGTTGTTATCCTTCTTTTGGTTGTGCGAAGAAGCAAAGCATTTCTACCTATGCTTCCATCTTGGCTGGAAGTCTCTGACAAAATATCTTGATAAGAATTTCTGATAATGAACGTACAGCCTCATATTCAAACAAACAAGTAGTGTTTTTTTTCATGCTAGATTTTTAAAAGACTTTGGCATTTCATATATAATTTTCTCTCACTGATACCCTCTCTCTAAAATTCAAATGACTAAAATGTTTTGTCTTATCTACCAGTATTGATACTCTGGAACATTACCTTCTTCATGCAGATTGAAAGTTAAATTCAGCAATACAGAATGTGTTGTTATTTGTGTGCATATCTTTTGAATATAGGGCAGTCTTCATACCAACTGTAAGTGAAGTACACTCAGTACTATATTTGATTTGTCTGCTTGCTTTTTTCTTTATATTTACAGATTTATATGTTATTTCAGGCACTACTGACCCATGCAAAGAATGGCATTCCAACTATTTGAAACCATCTGTTTGAGATGTTATTCGTGGCTGCTTTTCTTTTGTTAATTTCTAGTCAAAATGATTATTTTAGTACAACAAAATAGCTGAAAATCTTCCCTTTTTGTGTATTACTTGTAAGGAACTTAGTGCTTGGTTATCAGGAGGAAGTTTCTTTTATGTAATTTGAAATACACATCAATGGCTAAGAAAATATCTTTTCCATATCAGTTGATATAAGCAAACAGGAGTGGATCAAAATTCAAAAAAAATCTTATGATTGAATTTTGAACCTTTGTGTTTATAATTAGAGTGATAGCCATTCAACATTAGCAAGATTTTTGTGTTCTGTAGGATTTGGTTTTGTTTTGTTTTTTGTATTGATGTTGCTAGGGTTTTCTTAACCAATTTAATTAAGTAATTCATTATGTAATAATACCTTTCTCTAATAGAAAATGACTTATTTCACCTGCATTTACAGGTTTTAGCCTAGTTTTGAACCTACTTATTAATCTAATTACCTATTATGAACAGTTTTCTGTTATTCAGTGCAAACTCATTAGAATACTACAGATTACTAGACTCTACTCTTCAGAATTCTGATTTTAACAGAATTAAGACTAGGCTGAAGAAATTGTATTTCTAAGCTCCTGGGTGATGCTAATGTTGCTAGTCCAGGGAATGGCTTTGAAAAGTCCTGAGTTACACAATATATGCTAGATCATCAGAGAGACAGAGAACCAATCCAGAGGAGCAGTCTCAAGGAATTAGGAAAAAATAGCAACTTAAAACAAAAGCAAGAGAAAGAAGAATAAAGCTAAGAGAAGAAATACACTGAAATAGAAAATAAATATAAAATAGAAAGGATCAACATGACCAAAGATGTAGAAAACTTGGTAAGGCCTCAATAAATTTGAACAACAAAAAGAGCAAAGACACAAATAGTATCACAAATGAAAGAAACATCACTATACATCCCAAAAGGAAACAGAATACTTTGAAAAATTACTATATGCTAATAAATTTGAAATGTTAAATGAAATTTTTAAGTTCTCAAACTAACAGTGCTATTTTGTTGTTATACAAAAAGAAATAGAAAGTCATATACTCATGAAGATTGAATATGTAAATAAAAACTTTGAACAAAGAAAACTCCAGACTAAAATGAAGCCACCAGTTCTATTTAAAGAAGAAATACAATTTTAAACAGACTCACCCAGAAAATTAATCTGTTCTTATTCTACCCTTTTTCTCAAAAGATAGTTTTTCTGGGTTTAAAATTTTAGTTTAACAATCATTTTCCATCCTAACTGAAAATATTTTACCTTTCTGCTTCCATTGTTGCTTCCCAGACCTCTGCTAATTTCCTTACTCTTGAGAAAATTTTATGAATGTTTTTTTTTGAGTTGGATGTTCTGTAGTTTCATTACAGTTGTCTAGCTTTTTGAATCTCTGTATTTTATATGTTGTCCTTTTTATATTTGTGAGCTCCTATCCTTAATAAAATGTAGAAAAGTTTCAGACATTTTCTCTACTTCACCATTATCTCTAGTCTGTTTTTCTGGAACTTCCACTGAGAGTATGTTAGACATTTTTCTTCTCTTCTCCATATAACTTAATTTTTCATACTTTGCATCTCTGTCTCACTACACTATATTTGAGTAGTTTCTTTGCATTTGTCCTCTAGTTCTACCATTCTGACTTCAACAGTGTCCAATATATTATAAATATAATCCACCCATTAAGTTTAATTTTCAACAGTTACATTTCTTATTTCTAAAAATTCAATTTGGTTAATCACTCTCTTGATAACTTTTCTTTGCTTGTTCATATTTGTTCTACTTTTTGTTTATTTAAACGTATACTGCATCAGTATTTTATAGTCTATGTCTGATAATTCCATTATCTATACTCTTCAGGTATAGAGATAAAGCTTCACTGTGTGTGCAAGACTCTCACTCATAGTGCCTTATTTCATTTTGTATTTGGTGATTTCCTTTCTATTATGAGCTCAAATTTCATTGACCGTGACCTGTAGAAATACCAATGACACATATTTGAGATTCATTCACCTAGAGAGGACTTGTAGCTTTAATTTCAGACTGTTTTACCACTTTTCAAGTTTTCAGCCTAATGCAGAAATCCAAGGTTTAGCCTGCATAGACACGTAGCCACCCACAGTTAAGCCTCCTTGTTCCAGCACTGGTGTTGACATTTTACTTCTAGGACTTCTCTGGCCCTGGGGATATCAGATAGTTTAATTACTTTATTTCCCTAATTTTACCGAGAGCCCAAAAATGCATTGAAAATGCACTAGATTTATTTTGATCTTGGATCTTGATTGGATTGTGGCATAAATGCCCTTCTGGGTATCTAGTCTACCACACTACTAGAAGCAAAAATCCTGAAAGTACCATCTTTTCCTTGTAGGACATTTGGAAAATCCATAAAAGCCAAAATTAAAAAATAAGATCTCATCATTGTGCCATCCAGAACACCTCTGTTAATAATTTGTTATCTTTCAAAAAATAAATACACATTCACATAATATAAATATAAATACTTATAGACAGAACTTTTTTTTGTATTATTTGGATCAAGAATATCAGATATGCCATCTGAATGTTATCATCACTACCTTCTTCACCTAGCATGACAGACAATATCAATTACTGCCTCCCAACCCTGGAACTGAGAACTTCATATCATGTCATCAGATTCATGTCATCAAAATTACAGGCTGCAAGAATTAGTCAGTTGCAGTTAGTTGTAACTTAGTTACATAAGTTAATGGTCTTTTGCTCCTTTTTAAAAATTAATAAAGAATTTTTATTTATTTTTCGGTCTTTAGAAATTAAAATCAGCAGAAACAATTTTATGAGACTCAAATAAGAAAAATTATATTATTTTAACTAATTAAACATTCAGAAAATGTAGTAAAGAGAACAGAATTAGGAAGTAAAACTGTCAATCCCAAAATGGTAAATGTCAACACACATATGGCATGGGAGGAAAACATTCCAGGTATCAGCATGAATTAACATCTATATTATAAATAAGATGTGTTATGCCACAAATAATCTTCACTCTTAATGAATAATACATCTTTATTGAATACCTATAATATATCAGAACTATACTGGAATTAAAAGTGCAGAAGGGAGACCTCTCTTCAAAGGTCTATATTTTGTTTATAAAGATTTTAGCTCAAGGGTTTAGCATATTACAAACTGTATCCATCATGCCCACTTGCTTATATGTTGTCTATGACTGCTTTTATGCTAAAACTCTGGAGCTGAGAAGTTGCAACATAGAAAGTATGGCTGAAAATATTTAATTTCTGGGCTTTTACAGAACATGTTTGCTGACCCCTGTGACTTATTCAGGTATTAATTACACAATAAACAGAAGTTAAAAATTGCTAAGAATCTAGGTGGTCCTCATTTCCCCCAGCCTCTCCACTGAAAATTCACTGACTTTGATGTTTCCTCCAACTTTCCCTACATACAACTCACAACCTTGCTCGCACTTTAAGGTAGCCTTTCCTTAAGGCTTCACTCCTGCTATAAACTGCTAAAACATGCTTGAAGGTAAATAACTCCCAGGCACCTGCTGAACTGTGGTTAATCTCACCCTATACAATTCAAACCTATCTGCTACCTTTTATCCAAATTTAGGCTGTCTATTTCTATCTCCACACACCTCCAATTTGCTTCTATTAACAGAAACTAGGAAAAAGATAAATAACATAGAAGTACTAAATTTATGGTTCCAAAATTATAACTTCTACAATTAAGATAGGAATCTTAGAGAAGGTGTCATTTGAGATGGACCTTCAGAGGCAAGAGAAATTCTGATACACATGTGGAGCAGGGAAGTTATTATAGTCCAGGAGAAAGGCAGAAGCAAAAGGGAAGGGCAGAAAGAAACATAGGGTGGTCAGAGGCAACACCAAAACCAAACAAAATCAGTAAACCTGGGTAAGTGAAAGAGAATTTAAAAGAGCTGATTTGAACATGGAAGACCTTAAAAAAATAAACTGATTCCATTTTTTCCATTTTGTGGGCATTGGTGGTGTGAGAGCTTTGACTAGGAAGATTTAAATACATGGAAGGTCATTTTTTCTTAGAATTTGCAATCAGTTATCATCTTAAAAATAATTAAGCCATATATATGTGTATATATATAATATGTATATATGTCAGGTGTGCATGTGTATATATATATCCTTATTCATTCTTTCTTAACATCCATTGTTGTCTCCATGAAGAAACTGAGGTTCACACAAAGAGGTTTAGCAGATTGTGCAAGATCACCTAGCAGGCGAAATATATCCCTGGTCTTAAATCCTGGCCACTCTGATTCCAGGTCCCTGCTCTTAATCCGATGTTTACATAACCTTTGATCAGTTGTTAAAGTTATGCGCATTGACTATGACCATTTTTGCTTGATAGCAAATTTAGGGGAACCAGAAACACCTCACCAAAAAGAAAAAAAATAATATAGAATGAATGAAAAGAAAATATTTGGCAAGGAGAACTTATAAATATGGTTCAAATATCCCTAACTTCAATAAAAGGGAAATGAACTGTGAAATTATTGAGGGAGGCAGTATATGAAAATGAAGGCATTGATACTTATTCAAACCTCTTAATATATAAAGTTAAATATTCACTTCATTTTATGTGAATGATTCTGTCAAAAGAATTAATTTTCTGAGCAATGAGGATATTCATTTAGCATGATTCCACCATCTGTAATTTATGAACCAGATTATATTCTTTCAGAAAAAGGAAGTTCACACAATGCATTTAAACTACATCAACACCAAATCAAAAATGTTTCCCTAAAATTGAGAAATCATCAAGTAAAAGTTAATCACCTACACTCTTAGTAGATAGTGACCATTACAGCATAATATATAACAAATGCTTTTCCCAGATGGTTTTTAAAACTTTAGCACTTTATTCATGATATGTGAATGCAGAGATCAATTCTCAACCAAAAAGGAAAACTCTCACAGCAACATAGGTTTTGACAGTCCTGGTGTCCCAGGAAAGTTCTTTTAAATACACTTTCATTTTCTAAAGAATTTACAGGGATTCTAGACATAAATGCCCACCAGAGTCTACCAGTTCACTTGAGTGGGGAAAGCAGGCTTGTGGACACTGTAAAAAAGGAAGAACTTCTGCGTGTGAGAAGCAGCAGCACCTCAAAGCCAGTGAATTGTTCCCACTTGAAAATTGTTCCTCATTGTGGTACACTGTTTCAGGTTTTCAATGCAAGGTAGAACTCTAGATACTTGGGTAAAATTACCTATATTTTTAAAAATTTGCTAATTAAATAAAAAAGTTTAAGATGCTGAGTGGACTAAAACCACATTTGCATGCTAGGCAGACAAGCAGGCTGCACCTTACCTATTTTGCATTGGAGCATATGTTATTTACCAAAGATGAAAACAAAACATGAAACATGAAGAGACAGAAAAGAAAAAGTCATTAGGAGAAAACCATGGTACTCTTTATATAACCAAGATGACTGCCTAATAATCAGATTTATCTTTCTTCCACTTTTTCCTTTTTTACTCATTCATTCATTTAACAAATATTTGCTTAGGGTTTCCTTGGTGTCAAGCTCAGCAGCTGGTGATAGGAAAAAAAAAGTGTGTAATCAAATAATTATAGCCATTTAACATGTGCTAGTTAGGGTATTCACTAAAGTCCTATGAGAGCACAGAGTGGGAAATGTTAACTCTCCCCCAGGAGTTCAGGAAGCCTCACTGGATTTAATGGGCAGCTGTTGGTTTTGCTTGCTTACCATCAATTTCCCATTTTGCTGATGACATTGCCTCAATTTTAGTGTGAGGAAGGTTTTAGTCTTGGTAGACTAATCAAATCTACCTACAATTTATATTTCTTATTCAAGTTGCATGCCCTACACAGGACAGAGAGGACTTCAATGGTCCACAAGATTCGACCTCCGTTAGCTACACAATCAGGAAACTTGCTAATGCAGCTAAGGGGTCTTGCCCTGGGTGTACTTTGTCTTAGTTTAGACATGATAGCTTGGAAATATCACTCCCTGCCACATCTCATTGGGTCAAATTAGCCACATGGTCTCATCACAGAATCCAAAAACAGAACCAATTCATTTTAAGACCCTCATCTGAAAAAAGCTATCCATTAGTTCCTGCAGTCTAGATCCTTGAATTTTTCTTTTCTGTGGCTTGAAAGTTCAGTGTATTCTGTCATTATTTGAGCCATTCAATGTTCTATTCAATTAAAGAAAGTTTAATTTTATTTCCCAAGCTAGTTAGAGTCATTTTTGCAAGTGAACAATGATAACTCATATGCTAGAAGAGGTAATATGCTTTCCTGTTATACTGTTAGGGGATAGGCCAGGATATCTCTAAAGCCAATGTGAGGCAGGAATTAATAGCATATATCCACATTTACAAGACCATTCTTTTATAATTTTCTCCCTTTTCTTTCCTACTGTCATTTCAGACCCTCATTCCAAGTCCCTGCTGACAGTTTCTCTGCCACCTGTCTCTATCAGAACCACACTATATATGGTTGCAAATTAATCCCCTTAAATACAATTTCAATGATATGACCACCACACACATGCACACATGCATACACAAACACAGAAACTTAGGAAAACAATCTCTCATTCCCTACTGAATTGAATCCTTTAGGCCTCCAGAATATCTATCTTGCTTTCTTAGTTCTATCCTATGGCCCAAAAAACAATTCTTATTCCTCAAGCTCTGCTTGTACAAGATCCAACAAAAGTAACTCCTGCTTGAGCATGGTTAGTAGGATAATATGGGTGAAATATAGTTTTAATTCGAACATTTCACCTAAAATGCCATATGGTGTGTTTGAGTGTCATATTGTTATGTTACAAAATCACATGCTTATGATTTTGAAATAAAAGATTTTTGTAATAAAAAGGGACATTATTTGTGCCAGACCCTGCATTTTCTAACTTCCATAGCTCTGCTCCTTTTATTTCTCCCACCTAAAATGCCTACTACTAATCTCTATCTTATGTCTATTTTGTAATCTCCGGGTCTATTGCCGGAGGCAAGAAGGCAATTTTCCTTAGGTCCTGCATCCAAAAAATACTTCACATTTACCTTCATATACACTCATACAGAAAGAGGTGTTACATTTCTTGGTGTTAAAAGAATTTCTTAAAGGTGAATGTTTAAAATATACCTCAATTTTTAACAATCTTATTTGTAATTTCTTTATTAATATACTAGAGGCCAAAAGAATTGAAAGTGGCTTGGGTCTTGCTAAAGTTCTAAGCATACCTGTTCAAGCTTAATAATAACAATAAATCAATGTCTAATATTTACATAATGCTCACTATGTGTGGACACAGTTCTGGATTCTTTATATTTTATTTAATCATTCAACAATAGTCCCAGTAAGTAGGTGCTGTTATTATCTAAATATCACAGGGAAGGGAACTCAGGTTCACTGAGCATAAGTAACTTGGCAAAGGTCATCCAACTTAGATGCCACCTATTTCATAAGTTGGGTTTTTTACATTTCTGCTAAATTATAAGTGCTCTCTCTTTTCTTTGACACCCTCCAGCAGCCAAATATTTGTATTTTTATGAAATTCTCTATTTTATGTCATACATTTGTTGAAAATATAATTAATCTCCTAAGTATCTCATAGCTTTTTAAAAACAGGAATTGGAGATAAATGGGTTATTTGTATCCCTAAGGCCAACATTCAACCTTGCACACAGTAGGACTTCAACATGCCCTTTGTTTTATATTTTAATATTACAGTCACCTGATCACACCAGGTTTTTAAAAAATTCAACATTTACCCAGTAAAGAAAAATGCAGATCAATATTAGTGTAATCACCAGTATAGTAAATCAGTAAGTTCTGGAAGTATTAGTGCCAGAAAGAGTGGGAGGCCAATGATGATGAGCAATGGAGAAATCTAATGTTTGCTCTTGCAGGCATTTCTGTTTCTCTTTCTTCCTTTGCACCTATACTTAATTAGCATCTGGTATAGTCTCTGTTTTTTTTCCTTTAATATTAAATTCAAGCACTTGCTGGGTGGTAAAAATAGTATGTATAAATGCCCTTGCCATCTGTGTTTTTGGCTCTAAAGGTGAGAGAAATAAACCCCAAAATATGTGAATCCAATGGTAATCTGTTAGAAATGGTATAATCAGTTACACATTCTTGTGTAGGATATACATTTCATTGCTCTTTGTTTTCTGCTAAATTATTGTAATTTCATTCTTTTTATGTCTTCTTATAAATCATATGCCATCAAAACAAACAAAAAAACCAAAATAAATCATATGCCACATTCTGTTCTTTTTTTTCTCTTACTGCTGGACCTCTTTCTTACCGTTCTTCCTTTTCTTCTGCCTCTCTTATTTTCTAAAATAATTCAGAATTTCCTGTGAAAATCTAAAGTACTAAAGAAAATTTTATAATAAAATTATCTATACAACTTTTAAAAACAATTTACACTTGCCAACATAAAATAGGGTATTAAAACATATTCTCGACATTGTGTCTATTGTATCCCTTGGATTTGTGTGTTTGTTCATTTCTCGAGACGTGAAATTGAAAGTGAAAAGCATGGCAGATGAGCAAGAAATAATGTGCAAATTGGAAAGCATAAAAGAGATCAGGTGAGACAACAAAACCTGGAGTGCTGAAAAGACTAGAGTTAGACCGTGTTAAACACATAAACGTCAGCTCAAGACCAGTGAGCACAGGAGAGTAAGGAGACAGCACCACCGAATCCCATTGGCATTCTACCATAGAAGTTCATATCATAAATCCAGGGAGTAAGAACAAAGCAATTTAAGAAGCAGAGGCCAACAAGAAGAGCCTCACAAACAATGGGAAGACAAAGAAACAATTCCCAAATGAAAGGAAAGGAGGAAGTCTCAGAAAGAATACTAACCGAAAAAGAGGCAAGTCAACTATCAGATACTGAGTTCAAAGCAATGGTCATCAGGAAGCTCACTGAGCTCTCTGAGCTCAAAGAGAACTACCAGAAACTACAAGGAAACTACAATGAACTCACTGCAAACTATATAAACATGAAAAAGGAAATAGAAAATATCAGCAAGAGCCAAGACGAAATGAAGAATACAATTTCTGAATTGAAGAACACAGTTGAAGGAATGAAAAGCAGACTTGATGAAGCAGAGGATTGGATCAGCGAGCTGGAGGATAAAGTAGAAAAAAACACCAAGAAGGAGCAAGAAAAGGAAAAGAGGCGCAGAAAGAATGAAGAGGCAATAAGGGAAATGCAGGACAACATGAAACGCAACAATATCCGTATAATAGGAATACCAGAAGGAGAAGAAGAAGACCAAGGGATAGAAAACCTGTTTGAAAAAGTAATGATGGAAAATTTCCCTAATCTGAGGAGAGAAAAAATCACCCAAATCCAGGAATCACAGAGAGTCCCAAGCAAGAGGAACCCAAAGAGATCCACTGCAAGACACATCATAATTAAAATGGCAAATTTCCAAGACAAAGAGAGGATCTCAAAGGCAGCAAGGGAGAAAAAGGAAGTAACATACAAGGGAGCCCCAATGAGGTTAGCAACTGACTTCTCAATGGAAACGCTCCAAGCCAGAAGAGAATGGCAAAAAATATTCCAAGTACTGAGAACCAGAGGCCTGCAACCAAGACTACTTTACCCAGCAAGGCTCTCAATTAAGATAGAAGACCAAATAAAGAGTTTCCCAGACAAAAGAAGTCTAAAAGAATACAGCTCCACCAAACCAGTTCTGCAAGAGATGCTAAAGGGACTGCTTTAAGGAAAGGAAGGAAAAGAGAAAGACAGAGGAACACAGGTAGGAAATAATGGCAATGAATAACTACCTATCGATAATAACCTTAAATGTAAATGGATTAAATGATCCAATCAAAAGACATAGAACAGCTGAATGGATAAGAAAACATGACCCACACATATGCTGCCTACAAGAAACGTATCTCAGGACAAAAGACTTACACAGACTGAAAGTGAAGGGCTGGAAACAAATTTTCCAAGCAAACGGACAGGGAAAAAAAGCAGGGGTAGCAATACTCATATCAGACAAAATAGACTTCCAAAGAAGGGCCATAAAGAGAGATCCAGAAGTTCACTTCATAATACTCAAAGGAAGAATCCACCAAGAAGACATAAACATTGTAAATATATATGCACCCAACATAGGAGCACCCAAATACATAAAGAAAATCTTGGAGGATTTCAAGAAAGATATTGACAGCAACACAATTATAGTAGGGGATTTTAACACCCCACTATCAAAAATGGACAGGTCTTCCAAACAAAAGATCAACAAAGATATTGTGTCACTTAACAATACCCTAGAGGAAATGGACTTAACTGATATATACAGAGCTTTTCATCCCAAAGAAGCAAAATACACATTCTTTTCAAGTGTCCATGGAACTTTTTCAAAGATAGACCACATGATAGGACACAAAGCAAGCCTCAACAAATTCAAGAAAATTTAAATCATATCAAGCATCTTCTCTGACCACAAGGGTCTGAAACTAGAAACCAACCCCAAGGGTAAAAACCCAAAACACTCAAAAACATGGAGACTGAATAGCATGCTATTAAACAATGAATGGGTCAAGAACGAGATTAAGGAAGAAATCAAAAACTTCCTGGAAACAAATGAAAACGAACTCACAACAACCCAAAACCTATGGGACACAGCAAAGGCAGTCCTGAGAGGGAAGTTCATAGCAATACAGGCCTACCTGAAGAAGTTAGAAACAGTTCAAACAAACAACCTAACCCTATGCCTACAAGAACTGGAGGAACAACAACAAAGACAGCCCAGAGCAAGCAGAAGGAAGGAAATAACCAAGATTAGAGCAGAACTAAATGACATAGAGACTAAAAGCACAACTGTAAGGATCAATGAATCCAGGAGCTGGTTCTTTGAAAAGATAAACAAAATCGACAAACCTTTAAGTAGGCTTATCAAGAAGAAAAGAGAGAGGATCCAAATAAACAGAATTAGAAATGAAAGTGTAGAGATTACAACTGATACCACAGAAATACAAAGGATCGTAAGAAATTACTATGAAGACCTGTATGCTAAGAAATTTGAAAACCTAGATGAAATGGACACATTTCTAGAAAAATATAATCTTCCAAAACTGACTGAAGAAGAAGCAGAAAACCTGAACAGACCAATATCAGCAAAGGAAATTGAAGCAGTCATCAAGAAACTCCCATCACACAAATGCCCTGGACCAGATGGCTTCACAGGAGATTTCTACAAAGCATTCAAGGAAGAACTAACCCCTATCCTTCACAGACTATTCGAAAAAATCCAAACTGATGGAAGACTCCCAAACTCTTTTTATGAAGCCAACATCATCATAATCCCAAAACCAGATAAAGACACAACGAAGAAAGAAAACTTCAGGCCAATATCGCTGATGAACATAGACGCTAAAATTCTCAACAAAATATTAGCAAACCACATCCAGCAATATATTAAAAAGATCATCCACCATGACCAAGTGGGATTCATCCCAGGGATGCAAGGATGGCACAATATTGGCAAATCAATAAACATAATACATCACATCAACAACAGCAAAGACAAAAATCACATGATCATATCAATAGATGCACAAAAAGCGTTCGATAAGATACAGCATCCATTTCTGATAAAAACACTCAGCAAAGTGGGAATAAAGGGAGCAGTCCTCAACATAATTAAGGCCATATATGAGAGACCTACAGCCAACATCACACTCAATGGACAAAAACTTAAGAGCTTTCCCACTAAGATCAGGAACTAGACAAGGATGCCCTCTCTCACCACTCCTATTCAACATAGTATTGGAAGTCCTAGCCACAGCAATCAGACAAGAAAAAGCAATAAAAGGCATCCAAATTGGAAAGGAGGAAATGAAACTGTCACTGTTTGCAGACGACATGATAGTGTACATGGAAAACCCTATAGACTCCACTCAAAAACTACTCGACCTAATAAATGAATTTGGCAAAATAGCTGGATACAGAGTCAATACCGAGAAATCAAAGGCATTCCTGTACACCAACAACTAAACTGCAGAAACAGAAATCAGGAAAAAAATCCCATTCGATATAGCAACAAGAAAAATAAAGAACCTAGGAATAAACCTAACCAAGGAGGTAAAAGACCTGTACTCAGAAAACTACACAACACTGAAGAAAGAAATGAAGGAAGATACAAACAAATGGAAGCATGTACCATGTTCATGGATTGGAAGAATTAACATCATCAAAATGGCCATACTACCCAAAGCAATTTATAGATTCAATGCAATCCCTATTAGAGTACCCATGACATATTTCACAGATATAGAACAAACATTGCAGAAATTCATATGGAACCATAAACGACCTCGAATAGCTGCAGCAATTTTGAGAAAGAAGAACAAAGCAGGAGGGATCACAATACCTGATATCAAACTGTATTACAAGGCCACTGTAATCAAAACAGCCTGGTACTGGCATAAAAACAGGCACATAGACCAATGGAACAGAACAGAGAGCCCAGAAATAAACTCAAGTCTATACAGTCAATTAATATTTGACAAAGGAGGCAGGAGCATAAAATGGAGCAAAAACAGTCTCTTCAACAGATGGTGTTGGGAGATCTGGACAGCTACGTGCAAAAAAATGAAACTCGATCACCAACTTACGCTATACACGAAAATAAACTCAAGATGGATAAAAGACTTAAATAGAAGTCGTAACACCATAAAAGTCCTTGAGGAAAACATTGGCAGGAAAATCTCAGACATTCCACACAGCAACATCCTCACAGACACATCCCCTAAAGCAAGGGACATATAGGAAAGAATTAACAAATGGGACCTCATCAAAATAAAAAGCTTCTGCATGGCTAAAGAAAACAGCACCGAATTACAAAGAGAACCAACAGTATGGGAAAACATATTTGCCAATGATACCTCAGACAAGGGCCTGATCTCCAAAATATGTAAAGAACTCACACGACTCCACTCCAGGAAGACAAACAACCCAATTAATAAATGGGCAAAAGACTTGAACAGACACTTCTCCAAGGAAGACATACAGAGGGCCCAGAGACATATGAAAAGATGCTCAGCATCACTAGCCATCAGAGAGATGCAAATTAAAACCACAATGAGGTATCATCTCACACCAGTCAGAATGGCCAACATAAACAAATCCACAAACAAATGTTGGAGAGGATGTGGAGAAAAGGGAACCCTCGTGCACTGTTGGTGGGAATGCATACTGGTGAGGCCACTGTGGAAAACAGTATGGAATTTCCTCAGAAAACTAAAAATGGAACTGCCCTTTGACCCAGTAATTCCGCTGCTGGGATTATACCCTAAGAACACTGAAACACCAATCCAAAAGAATCTGTGCACCCCAATGTTCATAGCAGCACAATTTACAATAGCCAAGTACTGGAAGCAACCGAAGTGCCCATCAGCAAACGAGTAGATCCAAAAACAATGGTATATTTACACAATGGAATTCTACGCAGCAGAGAGAAAGAAGGAGCTTATACCCTTTGCAACAGCATGGATGAAACTGGAGAGCATTATGCTAAGTGAAATAAGCCAGGAAGTGAGGGACAAATACCATATGATCTCACCTTTAACTGGAACATAAGCAATAGAAGGAAAAAGCAAACAAAATATAACCAGAGTCATTGAAGTTAAGAACAATCTAACAATAGCCAGGGCGGGGGTGGGGGGTGGGTGTGGGGACGGTGGGTAGAGGGGATTACAGGAACTACTATAAAGGACACATGGACAAAACCAAGGGGGAGGGTGGAGAGGGGGGAGGGAGGTGGGTTCAGCTGGGGTGGGGTGGAGGGATGGGGAGAAAAGGCATACAACTGTAATTGAATAACAATAAAAAAAATTGTATTAAAACTTAAATATAAGACCTGAAACATTAAAACTCCTATAAGAAAAAAAAAACAAAACATATTCTCTTTTTGGTAATTAGACACTGGTATAGTACTTATATAATATACATATTTTGAAATTTAAATCTAAAAATTTAGAAGTATCTCAATGCATGAGTCTTTGACAATTATTCACAATATATATTTCTCATTTTGACATAAATTATTCATTTATTTTCATTTTGGTGTTGTATGGTCATTGTTTCTCCATTCACAATTTAACATTGGATATTTACATGTCCACATAGTCCAGCATTTGCTCTCTCTATATATATTTTTCTTATTTATAGGCTTTAGGATAGCCACAATTTTATATTATTGTTCAACATAATACAAAATATTAGCTAAAGCTCCATTTCACTTGTGTATTTTGTAGATTAATAAAATGCTTCTCTTGTAGAGACTTTTGGCACACAGATCATAAATAAGCAAACTCATAAATTGTTAGGAATAAAATATTTCTGGTTCCCCTTATAGCTTGAGTACAATATAACTAGAGTTCTACTTTTTGCCACTTTTCATGAGGTATTAATGAGAGATTTGGCCCCAACACTGTGCATCTAACTCATTCCCCTCTAGAAGATAGAAAGACTTATAACTGAGTCAGATGTTCTCAAACTTCAGTGTGTGAGGAAGGGATTTATAAGTAATAATCCAGAAACTGTGTGTAACACCATGTAATTCACACAGCAATTTCACATGCATTTCCTTCTATTTAATTTCAAAGAAAGCATCAAGCATGCTTCACCTTCTTAAAAAGTATGAGAAAAGAAAACTTCAGGAAGAAACTCAAATTAGAACATAAAGGAGTTTGGCATTGTCACTAAAATTGTACCTATATCTTAAGGAAGTAGGACACTGTTGTGATACATATGGTTAATTTGTCCTAATTTTTAAATCAAGATATATAGATAATTAGTGGCCATCAAGTAAGATTGGCTTCCGTCTGAATATAACAAAACAAAACAAAATTTAGAATAATCCTGATGTAAACAAGATAGAAGTTAATTTCTCTCAGAAAACTTGAACTAGAAACTTCCCCAAAATGTGCAGAACTCCTGACTCACTGTCCTATACATACCCTTCATCCTCATTGTAAAATATGGCTTCTTGATCCACAGCCATCACATCAGAGATCCAAGCAATAGTAGGGAGAAAGGGAAGATGAGTAAGCCCTTCCCTGTCTAAAGAAACTTCTGGAACATTTGACTTGCATCTCATTGACCAAATCTTAAATATATGGCCACCCTGGTTGCAATAGAGGCATAGAAATGTAGTACTTTAGCTGCATGGAAATGACCTAACTAAGGTGAAGAGAAAGAGTAGCTGTGGGTAGGCAGGTAGCAGTCTCTGCTACAGAGTGAGAGGGAAGAAGGGAAGCATATAAGTAGGCAAGAAGGAAGGCAGAAAGGAGAGCTACTAGCTCAAATTCCTTATTATCATGGGGATTAATTGCTACTCTCAAGGTTTCCATACATAAAATCTGTAATTTTAACTCACTAGTTATTTATAAAACTATCTGAGAATGCTATAGTACAACTGAACATTGAGATAGCATTTTGGGAATAGTAGTCATAGTAGTCACAGTAATAGCAGTATTAATAATAATAGTTGTAATAATAGTAGTTCTTTTGATACTCAACATATGAATATTCCCAGATAATCCAGTAAAATCATTTAAAAGGATAACAAAACTAAGCTTCAGCTTGAATAAAAATATAATTTTATTCTTTATGCCTTTCTAATTTTCAAGCAAGTATTTGTAATTCATTATACATCAAATAAATTGATGGATATTTATACTATAACTAACTAGATTGAAACAACTTTCAAAGGCTAAATGAGTCAGCATAGCTTGTGGTGATGGAGATGAAATTTGAGGTTGAGTTTTAATCTGTAATTGCAAAGAGGTACATGTGACCTTCACCTTCAGTGATTCACTCTCTAATCCTTAGTCTCCTAAATTATAAAATAGAAATAATGAAAAAATATATTAAACTTGAAAGGCTGTAAATATATTCAATAAGATATAAAATAAATGATTTAATGTGTTTATGTTTTATCAAGATATTTTTTTGATTTTTTTTATTGTTTGTTAAAGTACATCTGTCTCCATTTTCACCACAACCACAGCCCCCCACCAAACCCATCCCTGACTTTCACCCTCAAACCTATCCCCTTTGGCTTTGTCCAAATGTCCTTTATACAATTTCCTTGATGGTCCTTCCCCTCTTATCCCCTATTATCGGTCTCCCCCCTCCTCTCTGGTTACTATCAGATTGTGCTATGTTTTAATGTCTCTGGTTGTATTTTGCTTGCTTAATTGTTTTGTTGATTAGGTTCAACTTATAGGTGAGATCAAATGGTATCCATCTTTCAATGCCTGGCTTATTTCACTTAGTATAAGGCTGCTCTCCAGATCCGCCCATGCTGTTGCAGAGGGTAGCAGTTCCTTCTTTCTTTCTGCTGGGTAGTATTCCATTGTGTAGATGTAGCATGGTTTTTTGATCCACTCATTTGCTGATGGACACTTAGGTTGCTTCCAGTACTTAGCTATTGTAAATTGGGCTATTATGGAGGTGCAGGGGTTCTTTTGAATTGGTGATTCAGAATTCTTAGGGTATAATTCCAACAGTGGGATTGTTGGGTCAAAGAGCAGTTCCACTTTTAGTTTTCTGAGGAAATTCCATACTGTTTTCCACAGTGGCTGCACCAGTGTGCATTCCAACCAAAAATACACTGGATTCCCTTTTCTCATAACCTTGCCAGCACTTGTTTGTTGATTTGTTTATGATGGCAATTATGACTGGTATGAATTGATATCTCCTTGTGGTTTTAATTTGCACCTCTCTGATGGCTAGTGATGCTGAACATCTTTTCCTATGTTTCTGGGCCCTCTGTATGTCCTCCTTGGAGAAGAGTCTGTTCAGGTCTTTTGCCCATCTTTTAATTGTGTTGTTTGTCTTCCTGGAGTGGAGGTATGTGAGTTCTGTATATATTTTGGAGATCAGACCCTTGTCTGAGGTATCAATGGCAAATATGTTTTCCCATATGGTGGGCTCTCCCCTCATTTTAATGCTGTTTTCTTTCGCCATGCAGACGCTTTTTATTTTGATGAGGTCTCATTTGTTTATTCTTTCCTTTATGTCCCTTCCTCTAGGGGACATGTCTGTGAGGATGTTGCTGCGTGGAATGTCTGAGATTTTCCTGCCAATGTTTTCCTCAAGGACTTTTAGGGTGTTATGACTTATATTTAAGTCTTTTATCCATCTTTAGTTTATTTTCGTGTATGGCGTAAGTTGGTGATCGAGTTTCATTTTTTTTCACGTAACTGTCCAGATCTCCCAACACCATTTGTTGAAGAGGCTATTTTTACTCCATTTTATGCTTCTGTCCCTTTGTCAAATATTAATTGACCATAGAGACTTGGGTTTATTCCTGGGCTCTCTATTCTGTTCCATTGGTCTATGTGTCTGTTCTTATGCCAGGACCAGACTGTTTTCATTACAGTGGCCTTGCAGTATAGTTTTACATCTGGTGTTGTGATCCCTCCTACTTTGTTCTTCTTTCTCAAAATTTCTGTGGCTATTCGGGGTTGTTTAGGGTTCCATATAAATTTCTGAAATATTTGTTCTGTGTCTGTGGAATATGTCGTTGGTATTTTAATAAGGATCGTGTTGAATCTATAAATTGCTTTGTGTAATATGCACATTTTGATGATGTTAATTCTTCCAATCCATGAACATAGTATATGCTTCCATTCATTTATGTCTTTCTTAATTTCTTTTGTCAGTGTTATGTAGTTTTCTGAGTATAGTTCTTTCACCTCCTTGGTAAGGTTTATTCCTAGGTACTTTGTTTTTCTTGTTTCTATAACAAATAGGATTTTTTTTCTGACTTCTGATTCTGATTTTTTGTTTTTGGTGTATAAACATTCCTTTGATTTCTGAATATTGACTTGGAACCCTGCTGTTTTGCCAAGTTCACTTCTTAGGTGGAGTGATTTTTTGGTGGAGTCTATAGAGTTTACAATGTACACTATTATATCATCTGAAAACAGTGACAGTTTTACTTCCTTCTTTCCAATTTGGATGCCTCTTATTTCTCTTTCTTGACTGATCACTGTGGCTAGTACTTCCAATACTATATTGAATACAAGAGGTGAAAGTGGACATCCTTGCCTTATTTCTGTTCTTAGTGAGAGAGTTGTAAGTTTTTGCCCATTGAGTATGATGTTGGCTGTAGGACTCTCATATATGGCCTTTATCATGTTGAGGAATGCTCCCTCTACTTCTACCTGCTTTGCTCACTGTTTTAATCATAAATGGGTGCTGTACCTTATCAAATGCTTTTTCCACATATATTGATATGATTATGTGATTTTTGTCTTTCCTTTTATTTTTGTGATGTACTACATTTATTGATCTGTAAGTGTTGTAGCATCTTTGCATCCCTGGAATGAATCCCATTTGATCATGATATATGATCTTTTCATGTATTGCTGGATGTGGTTTGCCAATATTTGTTGAGGGTTTAATGTCTATGTTCATCAGTGATATTGGCATGTAGGGTTTTTTTTTTCTTTGTTGTGTCTTTATCTGGTTTTGGAATTAAGATGATACTGCCTTTGTACAAGAGTTTGGGATTCTTTCCTCTTCTTGGATTTTGGGAATAGTCTGAGAATGATAGGGGTTAGCTCTTCCTTAAATATTTGGTAAAATTCTCCTGTGAAACTTTCTGGTCCAGGGCTTTTGTGTGCTGGGAATTTTTTGATTACTTTTTTGATTTCGTCAGCTGTTATTGGTCTGTTCAAACTTTCTTCTTCTTCTTCATTCAGTTCTGGAAGATTATCTTTTTCTAGAAATTTGTCCATTTCCCCCTGGTTTTCAAATTTCTTGGCATATAGTTCTTTGTAGTAATTTCTTACACACCTTTGTATCTCATTGGTATCAGCTATAATCTCTCCACTTTCACTTCTGATTTTGTTTATTTGGATCCTCTCTCTTTTTTCCTTTGTGAGTCTTCTTTAAAGGCTTGTCAATTATGTTGATCTTTCCAAAGAACCAGCTCCTGGATTTATTGACCCTTTGGATTTTTTGTTTTAATCTCTATGTCATTTAATTTTGCTCTCATCTTCATTATTTCCTTCCTTCTACTCCCTCTGGGCTTTTTGTTGTTCTTTCGGTTCTTGTAGATGTATTGTTAGATGGTTTAGTTGAAATGTTTCTGTCTTTTTTAGGTAGGCCTGTATTGTTATGAACTTCCCTCTCAGGACTGCCTTTCCTGCATCGCATAAGTTTTGGACTCTTGTAAGTTCATTTTCATTTGTTTTCATAAACTTTTTGATTTTTTCCTTGATTTCATTATTAACCCATTCATTATTTAATAGCATGCTGTTCAATCTCCATGAATTTGAGTGTTTTTGAGTGTTTTCCTTGAGGTTGGTTCCCAGTTTCAGTCCCTTGTGGTCAGCGAAAATGCTTGATATAATTTCAATTTTCTTGAATTTGTTGAGGCTTGTTTTGTGTCCTATCATATGGTCTGTCTTTGAAAACGTCCCAAGCACATTTGAAAAAATGTGTACTTTACTTCTTTGGGATGAAAGGCCATATATATATAAAGTCCATTTAATATAGGGCATTGTTCAATGATGCAATATACCTTTTGATATTTTTTTTGGAAGATCTATCCATTTTTGACAGTGGGGTGTTGAAATCCTCTAGTGTAAGTGTGTTTCTGTCTATATCTTTGTTGACATCGTCCAAGATTTTCCTTACATATTTCGGTGCTCCTATGTTGGGTGCATATATGATTATAACGTTTATGTCTGGATTCTTCCCTTGAGAATTAGGAAGTGTCCTTTTTATGGTTTTTGTTTTGCAGTCTGTTTTGTATGATATAAGTATTGTTACTCTAGCGCTTTTTTTTTTTTTTTTACTGTCCACTTGCTTGGAATATTTTTTTCCAATTCTTCACTTTCTGTCTGTATAGGTCTTTTATTCTGAGGTGGGTCTCTTGTAGGCAGTATATGTGTAGGTCATGTTTTCTTAGCCATTCAGCTACTCTATTTCTTTTGATTGGAGTATTTCATCCATTTACAATTTGTTTATTGTTGATAGGTATTTGTTCATTTTTCTCCCTTTGTATCTGTGTTTCTCTGTCTCTCACTCTGTTTCTTCCTCTTCTTGTAGCAGTCCATTTAGCATATCTTGCAGTGCTGGCTTGGTGGAGGTGTATTCTTTGAGTCCTCTTTTGTCTAGGAAACTCCTTATTTCACCTTCCATTTTAATTCAGAACCTTGCTGGGTAGAGTGGTCTTGGTTGCCAGCCTTTACTTTTCATTACGTGGAATATTTTTTCCACTCGTCCTGGCATGCAATGTTTCTGTTGATAAATTAGCTGCTAGCTTTATCAGAGCTACCTTGTATGTTATTTCTTCTTTCTCCCTTGCTGCTTTTAAGATTCTCTCTTTGTGTTTAAAACTTGGCATTTTAATTATGATGTGTCTTGGAGTAGGTCTCTTTGGGTTCATCTTGATTGGGACCCTCAGTGCTTTGAACTTGAGTGGTTTTTCCCATCTCCAGGTTCAGGAAGTTTTCTGTCATTATTTTTTCAAACAGGGTTTCTATCCCTTGCTCCTTTTCCTATCCTTTTGATATTCCTATGACTTGAATGTTGTTGTGGTTTATGTTATCTTGCACTTCCCTTAAGCTCTCTTCATATTTTTTTAGTCTTTTATCGTACACCCGCTCTACCTGTGTGTTTCTTCCTACCTTGTCTTCCAGGTCACTAATTTGGTCCTCTGCTTCATCCAGCCTGCTTTTTATTTTGATGAAGTCCCATTTGTTTATTCTCTTTTTTATGTCCCTTGATCAAAGAAATATTTTCAAACCCTTTGGTAATAGGGTAAACATCTTTTTCAGGATCAATTTTATAAGCATATATTTCAAACTGTATAATGTGAACTCAGTGTCTCTGAGGGGACACTGGGACTCCTAACTTTCTTTAGCCACCCAGATGTCTCCCCTTCTTCCTATCCTTTGCATGCAGTTTGCCCCATGGGCTTTTTCTGTATTCTCTTCTTTTCTTTCTTTCATAGATAACTTCAGTTACTACCTCCTATGGATAGTATCTGGAAAAATAGTGACTAAATAGCTAATTAATATATTTACCTATCCATTTATTTAAATATACACACACTTATTTAAAAATCAATGACATACTAGGTATTCAAAAATAAGACACACTGGCTTCAAGAATTCCATGATTTTGCAGTCTACAGAATATTTTAAGGGCTTTGATAAAGATCAAGCCAGGCTCTTTTGTAAGGTATAAGGAGGATTTTTCTAGCTACTCATAGGACAAAATGTGTGCACCTAATTACACATTAAAGCTAATTTATTTTTATGCTTCATCAGTCTAACTATACTATAAGATCCCTAAAGTCCAGAGAAACATCTTAGTTATCTTTTTTCCATTTTATTTTTTTCAATCTTCTACTCTTGTAAGGATGTAAGACTCACTCATTTTCTTGTTGAATAAACTATTCCGATTTGCTGGCACTGACGCTGATGCTGGCACACCCTTTACTGCAGATGACATTTTTGTTTTGTCCGAAAGGCAAATAGTAACATGTAATATGAACCATTTGCATCTCATATGAATGAGTTTGTTAGATACTTTCCTTGGACTTTGCAAATATACACAACAAATGATTTATGGAGAAGGGAGAAATCATGAATGATGAGGAAAGAGATAGCATAGGAAGAATTCTGAGACCTCACTGCTGTTCCTGACCAGGATCTAATATCCTGGTTCCAGGAGATGCCTTTTGGCACTTAGGTAGGATAAAGAGTAAACCAAGACAAGAAGGAGAGAAGCCCTTGAAATTCTAAGTATGGTTTCCACTATCTGGGAAACAAAGCCTTTCAAACTCTGCTTTCATCCTAAGGCCTGAAAGGCTGGAAAGGGCTCACAGAGCCCAAAGAAAGAGGCCCATTAATATCTGTGGGTATTTGCTACACCACCACCCCCCTAGAAACCTGGCACCACTTTTACCTGTCAATCTACATTTAACCCTTACACCTCCGCCAACTATATTGTCATCAAAACAAAGGCCTGGGTAAGGTTGCCACCCCTACCTTTGACTGCCCTTGCTTTGATCACCCTTACCCTACTTTGCCCTGAACTTATGCCTTTGATCCTTTTCACCTTGGCAAGACCGTTCTCTTCCATGAGAACGTATCACCATAAACCTTGCTTGCATTCTAATAGATTTGCTGATCTGTAATTCTTTATGGCATTGTCAAAGAGAACAAGGTTTCTTCCACTAACATAAAGACACTCAAAACCTGTGAGTGTTATTTATTCTTAAGAAGGGAAGAAAACAAGAGAGAAAAGGCTAATAGTTCTGGAAGATAAACTTTCCCAAAGAATTCCTGTTCTGTATAAAACAAAGCTTCTACCTCAGAAGATGCCTACCTATGTTTCAGAAATGAGTACAAATAGACTATCAGCATACCGAAAAATCTGAAGTAAAGTTTTTCTTTTGAGACATGAAGTCTTTAAAACTGACCTAAACCCTTGAAGGGACTTCAAATACTGAAAATTTAGGAATAAATAATAGCATAATAAATGTTTTAGTAATCAAGAAATAAAGAATTACAGCTTACTCTTTACTCATAACGATATTAAATAGTTATGAAAATGTCAAATAATTAACTGAATTTTCCTAATTATAATCACCTATAAATTTAATAAAAATTATTAGTGTTTCTATTTTTAAAAACATCCTATTAGGAGTAATAATATAATACTGATTAATTATTTTGTTTTAAAACAATTAGACTAAAATATTTTTGAAGTTATTCATTCATTCTATGCAGTTGACATTTTAATGTATAAATATGATAACACTCTTTAAGAATGCTTACTTTTTGCCTTGATATATATGTGTGTGTGTATATATAATATATATACACACACACACAGATATATGTGTATCTGTTTGCAATTGTGTTTGATATAATGCAATTGTATTTGAAAGAGAATAATAAAATGTAAAACTTTATGTTTAATCACCACTGTCAAAAATCATTAGGTAATGACGACTGGAGAAGAGAATGTGTAAAAGATACAAAGGCCCATGGTTAAGACATAATTTTTCTAATAGTTTATCTGATTTTACGGTGTCATGGTATCATATGAAGGTTAACAGGTCAGATACCAAATGGACTTTTTAAAAAATGTTAAGTGATCAATTTGCACTCATAAAAGGGTTAAGATCACTGGAAGCAAAAGTCCTCTTTGATCATCATATAGGTAATCACTAGCTAGAGAAACAATAAAGGCTGACTCTCATGCACTGGCTAAACAGAGTAGATCAAAATACTTCCTTAAAGACAAACTGCCCCAAACTAAAGGCAGAATATAATCCCATCAGAAGTTATAAGACTAGAATTTTGATACTAGAAAATATTGTTTGAAGATCTGCTTCATTAATCCTGGTGCCCATGTGTGCTTCTCTGTAACCCAAACCACAGACCTCCTTCTGCACTGCAAATGAGCATAAATGAAGCCAGGGCACGACTACTGTGAGATTGTGTTGGGGAGCAGGACAGCTCCTTGACAAAGCTGATTTGTTTCTTAAGTTACACTTTTTACTGTTGATAGCTTTGGCAAAGTCTGTGTTTAAAATTCATGGTGTTTGTAAGTATGGCATACTTTATTGGTCTTGTGTCTGAATGCCCAGAAACATGTTTGGGGTTGTAATAAATAAAAACAAGGGACTTGTTTCAGTTTTCTGATATAACTAGATTTTCCCGGCAAAATAAGACACCTAATTTTTTCTTTTTTTCTTTTTTTTTAAATCCTCTCCCAAGGATACATTTGTATTGATTTTAGAGAGAGGAAGAGAGGGGGAGGGAATGAAAACATTGATGTGGGAGAGAAACATCAATTGGCTGCCTCCCATACATATGTGACTGGGGATGGAACCTGCAACCTAATTATGCACTGACCTGGGATTGACTCTGCAAGCTTTTGGTCTATGGGACTTTGCTCCAACCAACTAAGCCCCCCAGCCAGGGCAGGACAACTAATTTTTTTTACAGGCAAGTTCAGTGTTAGTAAAATTTTTAGGGGTAGTGCTCTTTGTGCAAAAAAAAAAAAATTTTTTAATTAAAAGAAAATCCTACACTGAATGTTCTTATTAGGTTAAATTCTTTTTCAAAATGTAAGCACTGTTTTTAAGTGGTACAAATTTTCCAAGAAATTGGAATGAGCAGTATTGAGGAATCACAGTGACTGAAAATGAATTTGCATATCGTGCCTACCTCCAATCATTGGGCCAACTACCTTGCATTCATTTTTGGTCATGTTATGATAATGGTTATATCTAGTTAGTGTCAAAATATCCAGATGCAAAAGAAAAAAGCCAGTCAGTCAGATTGCTTTGTTTATCAGCAACTGAAGTTCTGAATGGGAAGCATCAGCAGACTGCATGTTCATTCATGGCATCTGAGTGTCTGGCATTTTATAGCCATGGAAACACTAAGTGAGGAATTTTACAGCTGTTAGTGTAACATCCTGTTTTTCATCTTATGCTTCACAGAAATGAGTTTCATTTACACAGTAATTTTTGTATCATATTATACAATGGGTGCAGCAAGCTTCAAAAGTAAGAATACTGTTGCGGGAAGGAGGACAAAGCACTGTGGAAGCAAAGACTCCAGCAGAGCATGGAACAAGAGGATAATGGAAATCACAGTTCCTTCTGAATGCTGACAAAGAAGATCATCTGATAGATATGAAAAATCTCATGGAAAAATTGAAAAAAGTAAGAATGAATTTGTAGAAAACTATATAAGTGAAAATAGTAGGGATTTATTGATGCCAGAGATGGGGCATAATGGAAAAAATACAATAAAAAAATAAAGTGCATGAAAATTTAAAAAATAAGTGGGGTGGGGGGAAGTGGTGGTGGGAAAATGGAGACAATTGTATTTGAACATTAATAATTTTTTAAAAGGAAATTTAAAAAGTAAAAGAAAAGAAGTCAGAGTACACTACTTAGAGTTACAGCAGCAATGGATACTCCTCACTTAACTAAGTCAACTACAATAAAATTAAATGTGTATATCTATATCTCCACTGCAATTTATCTTGACTATTTCATCTTTGAAAATGTTAATGACTTCATGTTAAAGCTATGATTATTTTTAAAGTCTCAAATAAGAACACCTCTTTTCTCAAAAAAACCATATTTTGCCATGTATAATGTGTTCCAGTGTATAATGCACACCCATATTTTTGTGCATATTATCATAATACCCATGGTATGTATTCATTATACCTATGTATAATGTGCAACCTTATTTTTCCCTAAAAATTTGGGCAAAAAAGTACACATTATACATGGCAAAATATGGTCCATGTATTTCTGTGACAGCTTTATTAAGTTGTTGACATTTAATGGATAAGTGTGGCGTGTACTTGACTCATGTTAACTTTTATCTGACATACTTTCCCCATCTGCAAAGTAGAAACAAATCCCTTACTTTACCCTGCCCACAGTTCTATATTTTCTGATCTTTATTTCCATGCTGGAAATATATTAAAATTTGAGAAATGTTTTGAGCTGCAGGAATTTGAAATCATAAGATTTTTATTATAAAATTTCACACATGAAAGGCATTGTCCTTGTTAAAGGATAACATTGTCCCAGGATAAAATTATCTGATTTAAGTCAGATAACTGCTATCATATCTTACTCACAGGGCTATGTAGTATGTCATCAATAAACTTCTTTTTTCCACTTAATGTGAATTCATGAAAGATTCTTATGGTATGAAACAACATACCCATTTAAATGGCATTATAAAGGAAAATAATTTTTTAAAACAGAAAACATCAAGTATTTTTAACTTAGCAATAGTGGAAAAGTTTTAAATATATAAAAACCAAAATTCTGTCATAAATAGCTATTTATGTAAAAAAGAGTTTGTCCTTAGAAAAATATCATTATTTGCTCTTCTTGGATAATTTTTTTAAAATAAGAATGAGACCCCATTTATTTAATGGGTGTTAATTGAGTAATCAGTTAAAGGCTCCACATTACATTCACATCTGTGGGTGAAGAATAAAAGAATAGTAAAACATTCTCCCTATCAGTGATAAATTGCAAGATTATGAGATCAGGATTACTATGTTATAAGACCTAAATAATATTTACTTGATTTAACAAGTTTGCCTCTCTAAGCCTTACATTTTGCACTTTTAAACAGGTAAAGAACATAACTGAGTAAATTTTAAATATCAGATTAGCTTCCTTCAATGATTCATGAAGGGACAGCATCCAACTTAGATAGAAAGGTCTGAAGAACTGTACAATGGGAGAGACTTTTACAGGCTAGAGTTAGCAGGATCAAGGGAGTTATGGTTGATATTTGATGACTGGTTACTACAGGGTTACTTTTTTAAAAATCTATTTTACTGATTATGCTATTACAGTTGTCCCAATTTTCCCCTTTTGCCCATCTCGCGTGGTGCCTCCATTCCTTCCCGCCTTAGTTAATGTCTGTGAGTCATGCATATAAGTTCTTTGGGTACTCCATTTCCTATACTATTCTTAACATCCCCCTGTCTATTTTATACCTGCCAATTTGTACTTCTTAATTCCTGCACCTTTTCCCCTACTCTCCCCCTTCCTCTTCCCAAATGATAAACCTCCAATGATCCCCATATCTATGATTCTGTTCCTGTTCTGCTTATTTGCTTAGTTTGTGTTTTAGATTCAGTTGTTGATAGTTGTGAATTTGTTGTCCTTTTAATGTTCATAGTTTTGATCTTCTTTTTCTTATATAGTTCCTTTCAACATTTCATATAATAATGGCTTAGTGGTGATGAACTCTTCATTTTACCCTGACTGGGAAGCACTTCATCTGCCCTTCAATTCTAAGTGATAGCTTTGCTGGGTAGAGTAATCTAGGTTGTATGTCCTTGCTTTTCATCACTTGGAATACTTCTTGCCAGTCCCTTCTAGTTTGCAAAAGTATCTTTTGAGAAATCATCTGACAGTCTTACAGGAACTTCTTTGTAGGTAACTCTCTGCTTTTCTCCTGCTGCTTTTAGGATTCTCACTTTATCTTTAACCTTTGGCATTTTAATTAGGATGTGTCTTGGTGTGATCATATTTGGGTTCAACTTGTTTGGTATTCTCCGTGCTTCCTGGACTTCTATGTCTATTTCCTTCACCAAATTAGAGAAGTTTTCTTTCATTATTTTTCAAATAAATTTTCAATTTCCTGGTCTTCCTCTCCTCCTGGCACCCCTGTGTTTTAGATATTGGTATGTTTGGAAATGTCCCAGAGGCCCTTATTCTATGCTCATATTTTAAAATTCTTTTTTCTATTGTTATTCTGATTGAATGCTTTTTTCTTCCTTATGTTCCAAATCATTGATTTGATTCTCATTCCATCCACTCCCTTGTTGGTCCCTTGTAGATTTTTGTTTATTTCAAAAATGCGACCTTTAATGCAACCTTCATTTCTGTCTGTGTCCTTTTTATGCTGTTGCTCTACTCAATGAGTTCTTTGATCATCCTGATAGCCAGTGTTCTGAACTCTGCATCTGGTAGGTTGGCTATCTCCATTTTGTTTAGTTCTTTTTCTGGAGTTTTGTTCTGTGTTTTAATTTGGGCCATATTTCTTTATCTCCTCAACTTGGCAGCCTCCTTGTGTTTGTTTCTGTGTATTAGGTAGAGCTGCTTTGACTCCTTGTCTTAGTAGTGTGGCTGATTGTAGAAAAGGCACCTATAAATTCTGTGGGGCAGAAGCTTAAGTAATCACATAGGTGAGACAAACTGTTTCACTACTTTGTGGCTCTGTGTGGGGGAAGGCTCAGAGATGGGGCAATGCCACTGTCTGGCCTCTGGAGATTGCCTGGGAGGAAGCTCTCTTCCGGCCCTTGCCCTATTGTCAATCACTTCCTTTTCTCCCCTTTTCCCCATATGCCACTTGTGCCCTTCCAGGTTTTGCCCTGGTGCTGAATCCCAGAGGAGGTGGGTCTGTATGAGTCCTAAGTCCAATGTGGGCCCTTTAAGATGAGTCACTTGATAATCCTCAGTTTCTTATGCTACCCAAACCCCCACTTGTTTTTACATCAGGATATTGGAGACTTATCTTCCTGGTTCTGGAACCCTGGTATGAATGTTCTGGTCTGGAGATGGTATCACTTGTTCCAAAGGAAAAATCCCTCCTGATTTTTATTCACCACACATAAATGTGGGACAACCCACTCCACCACCTCCCCATGCCACTCTGTGTCTCCATCCCTCCTACCCATCTGGATGAATGTGGCTTCTTTAAATCCTTGGTTGTCAGACTTCCATACAGCTTGATTTTCTGATGAATCTAGGTGATATTTGTTCTGTAGTCTAGTTGTAATTTTTGCTGTAGTTGTGTGTGGAGTTGAAGCATGTTTAGCTATACCTCCAACTTGACCAGAAGTCATAGGGTCACTTTTCTTATATAGAGCAAAAATAAGTCCTATACCTAAGTCAGGAACTAGTGTTGAACAGGCAAGTATGACAGATTGAACTATGCCTTCCTTTTCTGGGAGTTCAGATCATAGAAATTTAGTTAGATATTTGTATGCTGACATGGAGTTAACATATGCCCTTTCATCCTGGGCCTAATCTGGTTACTTTAACAAAAATATGGATAGTTAGATCTTCCCATATCACTGTATTAGGATTCCCAAGTACTGGTAACTAAAATGAAACATTTTTTAATATGGGAACTCAGTTTGTTCCAGAATTTCTTCAACAGTTCCAGGATACCTTCAAAGCTCCGAGACTTCTGTGACTTGATTGCTCTTTAGAAGCAAACTAGCAGGTACTCATTATGTTTCATTGGTCAAAGCTGGGCCTTTCTGGTGGTTCTGGGTAGAAAACTGAATGAATAGCTGACAGGATCCCTGTGCTGAGTCATTCCCCATATGGCAGGAGCTACCTTTCTGAGGCAGAGCACTTTCCTCCACGTAGAATCAACCTGACGGAGCATAGCCCTGCCCACAGGTATTACTCTGCCCCACTCTGTGGTCCTTAAGTCCTGCTTCTGAGGAGTACAACTGGAGGACATCCACTGATTAACCCTACACAAAGCCTGCAGTCAAAGGCAGATCCCCCAGACCTGGTACTGATAAAAGCCAGCCTTGTTGCACAGCCTGGTTCTTTATGCACAAACCCAGGCCCAGCAGAGGGAGGCACAAGTTGTGGATCACAGATAGCTCCAAACAAGTTGCTCAGGGCCGCTAACAGGCAGGGTTTGTCTTGTGCCTGCACCAGAGTCTTGCAGATCTACCTATTACATAGAAACAAATATAAAGTGGAGGCCAAAACTGGAAAACAACAAAGTAGGCCCCAAATGAAAAAATAAGAGAATTCTCCAGTAGAACTAGGTGAAATGAAGGCAAGCAATTTATCAGATAGAGCGTTAAGAGTAATGATTATAAGGATGCTCAACAGCATGAAAAAGCACATAGAAACCATAAAAAAGGACCAGCCAAAATAAAGAATGCAATATCTCAAATAAATAAAACACTGGAAAGAAAATAAAGTAGGTTAGATGAAGCAGAGGATTGAATCAGCAATTTGGAAGACAAGGTAGAAAAAAAAATCAAGCAGAGCAGCAAAAAATAGAAAAAGAAAAAAAATTTAAAAAATGAGAGCTTAAGAAACATTTGGGACAAAATGAAGCATAACTACATTCACATTATAGGAATACCAGAAGGACAAGACAGTAAGAAGGGGATTCAGAACCTATTTGAAGAAATAATGACCAAAAATTTCCCCTACCTGGTGAAATAAAAAGACACAGAAGTCCAGAAACTCAGAAATTCCTAAACACATTGGACCCAAAGAGCCTACAACAAAACACATCATAATCAAAATGACAAGGCTTGAGGACAAGGAGAGAATCCTAAAAGCCACAAGAGAAATGCAAGTAGTTAGTTACCTACTGAGAAGCACCAATTAGATTGTCATCTTATTTCTGAACAGAAACATCTCGGACACCAAAGGAGTCAAGTGAAAGATTCAGTGATAAAAGGCAAGGACCTGCAAACAAGGCTACTTTACCCAAGGCTATCATTTAAAATCAGAGAAATAAGGAGCTTCCCAAAGAAGAAAAAGTTAAAGGAGTATGTTAACAGCAAACTGGTATGGCAACAAATGTTAAAGAGCTTGGTTTAAGAAGAAAAGAAAGAATAAAAAACAGAGGAAAATAGTCCAATTATAAAATGGCACTAAATACTAACCTATCAATATCACCTTAAGTGTAAATGGCATAAATGCTCCAGCCAAAAGACATAGGGTAGCTGAATGAATAAGAAAATAAGACCCATATATATGATGCCTGCAAGGGACCAACCTCAGATTGAAAGATACACAGAGTAAAAGTAAATAGATGGAAAAAAATTCATACAAATGGAAAGGGAAAAAAAGCTGGGGTAGCAATATTTTTATCTGACAAAATAGACTTTAAAACCAAGGATATAGTAAAAGACAAAGAAAGACATTACATCATGATAAAGGGAAGATTCTAACAAGAGGGCATAACCCTAGTACATATTTTTGCACTCAGTATAGGAGCACCGAAATATGTAAAGCAAATCTTGATGAACAAAAAGGGAGAGATCGACAGAAATACAGTCACAGTCAAGGATATTAACACCCCATTGACCTCAATGGATAGATCTTCCAGATAGAAAATTAACACAGAGACAGTGGCCTTAAACAACAACCTAGATTGAATAGATTTAATTGATATCTTCAGAGCATTGCATCTGAAAGCAGCAGAATATACATATTTCTCAAATGCACATGGACATTTTTTTAGGATAGACCACATGTTAGACACAAAACAAGTCTCAATAAATTCAAAATAATTGAAATTATATCAAGCAACTTTTCTGACCACAGTGCTATTAACTAGAAATTAATCACAAGAAGAACACTGAAAAATACGCAAAGACATGGAAGCTAAATAACAAGTTATTAAACAATGAATGGGTCAACAAAGAGATCAAGGAAGAAATCAAAAGATGCCCTGAAAGAAATGAAAATGAGAACACAACAATCCAAAATCTGCGGCACACAGGGAAAGCAATCTTCAGAGGGCAACTCATACCATTTACAGGCCTATCTCAAAAAACAAGAAAAAGCACAAATAAGCAATCTAACTATACTTACAGGAATTTGGGGGGAAAAAACACAACAAACGAAACTCAAAGTGAAGAGAAGGAAGGAAACAATAACTGTCAGAGCAGAAATAAACAAAATAGACTATGAAAATGATGCAAAAGATCAATGAATCCAAGAGCTCATTCTTTGAAAAGATAAACAAATTGACTAACTTTTAACCAGACTCATTGGGAAAAAGGAAAGGACCCAAATAAATAAAATCAGTAATAAAAGAAGAGAAATAACAACTGACACCAAGAAATACAAAGGATTGTAAGAAAATATGAACAACAATGCCAACATACTGGACAACATGGAAGTAATAGATAAATTCCTAGAAACACACAATCTTTCAAAACTAAATCAGGAAGAATCAGAGAATATGAATGGATAGACTGTACTAGTGAAATTGAAACAATAATAAAAAAACTTCCAAGAAACAAAAGCCCTGAACCAGGTGGCTTCACAGAGGAATTTTACCAATCATTCTGAGAAGAAATAACACCTCTCCTTCTCAAACTATTTCAAAAAATTCAAGAGGAAGGAATGCTCCCAAGCTTATGTTATGAGGTCAGCATTATCTTAATTCCAAAACCAGATAAAGACAATACAAAGAAAGAAAATTATAGGCCAATATCCCTGATGAACATAGATGCTAAAATCCTCAACAAAATATTAGCAACTCAAATACAGCAGGGCATCAATTAAGATCATATATCCTGATCAAGTGGGATTTATTCCAGGGATGCAAGGTTGGTACAACATTTGCAAATCAATAAATGTGATTCAGCACATACACAAAATGAAGGATAAAAACCACATGATCATATCAAAAGATGCAGAAAGAGAATTTGATGAAATCCAGCACAGACAGGAGAATCAGATACACAGAAGAATCAGCTTCAGCACAACATACTTGGTAAGGTGTGTGGTGGAGACTGGAGAAGGCTGGCTGGTCACCCACAGGCTGCAGTGCCAGAGGGGTAATTAAGCAGCAGGTTAGACCCCCCTGAGAAGAATGGGGTCTAAACCCTAAATGAGGATTCCCAGTCCAGAACACCAAAACCCAAAAAGTACACAGATAACAACCAGCAGCGAAAAACACCAGGGTTGCTCTCTGCCAGAGACAGATAGCTGGAGACAGAAAGAACCATTTAAAGGGCCAATGCACATATTTTCATTTGCTGTCACTTACCCAGGATTCTGGAAAAGGCAGGAGCAAAGTGGGCTGCAGACACCTAAGAAGAGACTGGAGATGGAAGCTTTGGGGAGGGTGTGGAGAGAGTAGCTGCAGGGAACCCAGTACTTAGTTATCCCCCAAATGGCGGCAGCCTTCGTGCTCAAGCAGACCCCTCCAAACCGAGTGTTGTTTCCCCTCCAGCCTGAAGGGAAACAGCCCTGCCCCCAAGAGAGATTCTGCCCCAGCTCTGTGGTACTTATGCCTGACTACTGAATGCAAGGTGGCTAATTAACAACTGAAAGAGACAGCTATGGACAGTGGATCTCTGGCAGTCACAGAGCAGGCTGCTTAAGGTCAGACTTAAATATCTGATAGTGCCAGAGGCCGATCCAGAAAGAAAAAAACAGTGCTAAATACTAAAGGCTACCAAGATGAAATTGACTCTGGTCTTCTCCATGATTAGTGATATTTTCTTTCCTGCATAGCTTTCTAACACTCATTTCCTGTCCAGCAAGGTTGTGCATATTGAGCAACTAGAATTTATACTATAGTTTATTTCTCTCCTTTCTTATAATAGTCTTAATCTCTTTATACCCTTATTAATACTGATTCATTGGCTGTTGATAATGAGACTTCAGGTGGGGGGGATATTTTTGTGGATGTGGGTATGTTGCCTGGGCTTTGTGATTTTCATCTGGCATCATCCGCACAACAGCATATAAGATATGGTGGGCAGAGTGACCATCAGTCAACCCCCTGGACCTAAGTACCCACCAAAGAAAGACCCAACAACAATCAAAACCAAAATATATCCAGAGAGCCAACATAAATGGCATCCTGAGAACAGCAAGTTCAGGAGATCAAGGAGACTGCACCACTGAATTCCACAGGTCTCATGCCATAGAAGTTCACACCACAAAATCAGGAAGTCAAACAGATCAATGTAAGAAGCAGAGGAAAACAAGAAGTCTTTCAAACAATGGGAAGACAAAGAAACAAACCCCAAATGAAAGGAAAGGAGGAAGGCTCAGAAAGAATGCTAAATGCAATAGAGTAAGTCAACTACAGATGTTGATTTCAAAGCAATAGTTATCAGGAAGCTCACTGAGCTCACTGAGAATTACCAAAAATTACAGGGAAACTATGATGAACTCACTGCAAACTATATTAACATGAAAAAGGAAATAGAAACTAACAACAAGGACAAAGAGGAAATGAAGAATATAATTTATGAATTGAAGAACACAGTAGAAGGAATCTAAAGCAGGCTAGATGAAGCAGAGGATCGAGTCAGTGAGTTGGAGGACAAGACAGAAAAAACAAACAGAAAGAGCAGGAAAAAAAAAAGACTCAAAAGTGTTGGCGAAGATGTAGAGAAAAGGGAACCCTAGTGCACTGTTGGTGGGAATGCAGACTGGTGTAGCCACTGTGGAAAACAGTATGGAATTTCCTCAGAAAACTAAAAATGGAGCTGCCTTTTGACCCAGCAATTCCACTGCTGGGATTATATCCTAAGAACCCTGAACCAATCCAAAAGAACCTATACACCCCAATGTTCACAGCAGCACAATGTACAATAACCAAGTTTTGGAAGGAACCTCAGTGCCCATCAGTAAATGAGTGGATCAAAAAAACTGGTACATTTACATGATGGAATACTATGCAGCAGAGAGAAATAAAGAACTCCTACCCTTGCAAGAGCATGGATAGAACTGGAGAGCATTATGATAAGTGAAGTAAAGGAGGCTATGAAAGACAAATACCATATGATCTCACCTTTAAGTGGAACTTAATCAGGAAAACGAAGAAGCAAGCAAAATATCAGCAAAGACAATGAAATTAAGAACAAACTGACAGTAACCAGAGGGAAACAGAGAGGGAGATAATGGGGGAACGAATGGGAAGAGTTGTCAAGGAACATGTATAAAGTACCCATGAACATAAGCCAAAGTGGGGAGGGATTCAGAGTGGGAGATGGGGGTGGTTTGGGTGGGGGAATTTGGTGGTGCAAAAATGTAGACAACTGCATTCGAAGAACTATTTAAAAAGTAAAAAAAAGAAGAGAGGAACTAAATATATAAAATTCCATCAAAACTAAATTATAACAGAAACATTTTTCTCCATCTACATAATAACAAAATAGTTTCCACTTGTACTTCCCACAAAGTTTACAGACTTTGCGACAAAATTTCTGTCATTGTTTTCTACTTATCTGCTACCACCATTATTAGTAAAAATATTTGTTTGATACCTACTTCTAAGACATTCTATTGAGCACCAAACACAGTACAATCTATAAGTATTTATGATCAAAATTAGGAGAAAAATATTAAGGGAATTGTTGAAATGAAGAAAGCCTTGAAAAAATAAGTTAAGTATTTATGGTAAAAAGAAGTTATCGAGCCCTGGACAGGTGGCTAAGTCAGTTGGAGTATCATCCCATACAACAAAATGTTGAGGGTTTAACCCCTGGTCAGGGCACATACCTGGGTTGTGAGTTCAAACCCCAGTTGGGATGCATATAGGAGGCAATCAGCAAAAGTTTCTCTCACACATGGATGCTTCTCTCTCTTCCTGTACCTTCCTCTCTCTCTAAAATCAATAAGTGAATCATCTGGTGAGGATTTAAAAAGTCTTTTTAAAAAAGGAAGATACACACATGAAAATTAAAAATAGTTGACATTTTATTATAATGTCAAAGACTTTACTCCATAAGATTTTTTTGGTAAGAGGTTTTGCAAGGAGCTTAGACTGGGAAAAATAATTACTATGTTCAGGTGTTAATAACAAAAAAGCTAATAAATAAATGGGCTTGAATGTGAGAGAAGTCTATTTCATGCTCATGTAAGATCCAAAACTAGTGTCTCAATTGGCAAGTGAGTTTCTTCAAGCAATGATTCCAGGACCCATGGCTTCTCCCATCTTGTGTTTCTGTTATTACCCAAGATGTGGCTGCCAAAGTTGCCATCTCGGGTTCATCATGTCATAGACAGACAATGATCATGAAAGCAGAGGCATGATAGGAATTTAATAGGTCATTTCTGAAAGTTATTCATATCATTTACTATCCCATTCTATTGGATAAATCTCAGAGGTAGGGCTGTGCTTAACTGTAGGAAGAGACTGGAGAATACAGTCTAGGAAGGAGAGGAAATTAGTTAAATAATCGGCTAACCAGTCTTTACCATAAATATAATAAAAATTTTACATTAACCTTACTTTTAAAAAAATTTCAAGCTAATAATATGTATATAGTATAATGCTTTGTAGCTATAATAATACAATAAAAATGTTAATGGTAATAGCAATAATAATGATAACCCTTGATGAGTCATTACTACATGCCACACAGTGGTAAGGGTTGTATAAAAGTGTATCATTTAAATTTCACAGTATCCCCCATAAAGTAGATACTATTATTATTGTTACTATCATTTAGATGGGGGAAATTGAGGCATAGAAGAAGTTGCCCAAAGTCGTGGGATGCAGACAGTAAATAAAAATAATAGAACATAAATGAATAGAAAGTTGGCATTTCAATTCAACTAAAAATGCTTTACTTAAAAACTTTGTGATGATAGCTTCAAATTCCATTTTATCAATATTTTACTTGTGTTCAAAAAACTTCCTTAACAAATTCTTACATAAGCATATGTTTAAAGTAATGCACTAATGTTCAAGGTTACCTGCTTGAAAAGCTAATGTGATGGGAACAAAAAATTTTAATAAACCAAAGCTTCCTGTCTTCCTCTCTATCGAATACTACCACATTTTTCTTAGCACCTAGACATTGTCAACACAGCACTTTCTAATGCTATGTTCTTCCTGTTGTGTATTCAAGGGTAGTCAGTGCAGAGAAAAATCAAAAATATATAGAACATTATCTTTCAGCAAAGAAAAAGAAATGGAGAAAAAAACTTGGGTGGATTAGTAAAAAGAGAACATCTTAGTAAATATGGTAACTACGAGAATATTGATGGAAAGATGTAAGAATAGACAGAAAAGTTAATAGCAGATTTGAGAGAGAGAAAAAAAACAGAGATGGAAGAATGAGAATTTAAGAAGTTTTTGATGTAAATAACTGATTAAATCTCTATTAATGGCATCCAAGCAAATTTTTTTTTAATTGTAGCTACTTTTAACTTACATTGCAATTTATGGTCTCTGCTTCTTTCATCATGATCCCAAAATGACCATAACAAGCTCCACATTGCATTTGGGTTACATAGAGATCACAGAAACACAGAATCTTAGAGTTGGAAGCAATTTTAAAGATATGTATTCAAAGACCTCTTCCCATATAAGAATTTATGCTTTTTATCTCAAAAAAAAATCCCCTGTTACTACTTCAATTAACTTTATAGTAAAATATTTATTTCCTGATGAGGCAGATCATTTTGTTTCTAAAAAGTATCAATAAATGCTTTATTATACTAAATCAAATCTACCACCTTTATATCCATCAATATGCTACAGCTTCTGCTGTCCATAAAATCACCTTACTCAAATCCATTCTCCATAAAATAATTTATCATATATTTGAAGATATTTGTTATCTTTCTAAAAACTTTATTTTCTTTGATCTAATGCTAGAGTTGTGCTTGGACCTTATTCATCACCTGCTAGTCACCCTTTGAATTAGGTTTACTTAAAAACAAATTATTCCTGACTTCTCAGGAAAATCTTTCCAATTTCTACTGCCCCATGTATCTGAAAACATAAAAATAAGAAACAGATGGAATACTCAAAATAAGACGATTTAAGAAAGGTTGATTTACAAAGGAAATTTTCAAAGGCATGTGTGTGGAATTTAACTGGGGCTGCTAGCCTGGTTTGTACTACCCCAAGCCTGAAGAAACAGGCAGAGAAACTGGTTCTCAGAATGTGGAAGGAGAAAATTACACAGAATGAACCACCTGGAGGAAGCAAGTGCCTTCTATGTAGGTATACTGCCCACTCACAGGAAAGGAACCAGGAAATCAGAAACCCATACTTGACCTCACACTCCTCACTCCCACCATGCTCCTGAAGGGGGTTCAGGCTGACTCAACTAGAAAGTAAAAAAAAAGATCAGCTTCCCAGAGCAGAGAGCAGATGCACAAGTATGGAAAGAGAGGGTCTAGAGAGGGAAACAAAAGATATCTGCTACATTTGATAATATTGCTATAGATATCCACCAGAATAAAATCAGCTGTTCTGCTGTGAGGTGATCAGAATCTTTCAAACAGTTCTGTCACTCAAAGAGATTGATGGTGTATGCTTCCTGAGAAGCAACAAATACATTTTTCCCTCCAGTTAATAGAACCCCAGTCATATAGGAAAACTCACTAAAAGTAATGATAATACAGAGCCTACATATGTATTGTTATGATTTTTCTGACATTTCACATGCCTAAAGTTCTTGGTTGTCCCATATTGAAATTTTGCCCTATAGCGAAAAGTGGCAATGTAGAATCTGATCGTGGTGGCCTATTGCAGCCATTGATACTGACTATTACAACAAACAATACTAAAAAAATAAAAACTCCTAATAGAAGTAGGTGGCTTTGTTCTTTCTGCAAATGAAAGGGAGGAATGGAAGGGTTCCAAGACAGGAAAAGAGAAACCAGCTGGGGAATTGATGGGAGAATTGGCTGCATTCCATTAGTCTTGTAGCTTATCTTTAGGAAGCTTTTGAACCAGTATGGAGCACAATAGACCCCATCACATACCTGATGCTCTGCTTGATAATAGCCCAAGACTTAAGAAATCTATACTGTACACATAAAAACACTGAAATACTTATATTTACTAAAAAACATCTCTCTGAATAATGGTTTTTATACATTCAAGGTCATTATTTATGAGTTCAGTCATTTATAGGAAAATTTACTCTTGCCCATCCACTTGCCTTAAAAGAGCATAAATAAAGAAAACTGAAATAATCCAATGAACCTCATGTACCTATTAGAGTACTTTCAAAAGTAAAAAGAAGATATTCCATCATAGAAGGTGAGATTGCTTTGCATGTAGGATCCAATTTACTGAAACAGAGTTTCAGAGATACAGCAGGAATAGTTGTCCACATTCCTGAGGTGACTTGATGATGGTGCTGCCTAGTAAATTGCAAGCACTTCTCTGCCTAAATAAATACTTCCATTGTAGTTCCACTCTGGTCGAGTCTAGGGCTCAGTAGCTCATAATGTTCCCTCAGGTCAAGTACCGTATTTTTTGGACTATAAGATGCTCTTTTCCCCCCGAAATTTGGGAGGAAAATAAGGGTGCATCTTATAGTCCAAATGTAGCTTACCTGGCTCGCTATGGGGGGGGGGGAGGTGAGGCAGGGTTTTTTTCCCCTATTTTCCTCCTCTAAAACGTAGGTGCATCTTATAGTCTGAAAAACACGATATATCTTATTTTTTCTTGCACTTCTCTCCTGAGACTCATTTCAAACTTGTAGTAATCATTTATGTTAGCAAAGATGAAGGACCTCAGAACTGGTAGGCTTTAGTGCTAAAGAGAAATTTGGCAGCTATTTACATGACTGGCTTGGGAGTGGTATTCTCAGTTACCCTTCACAAGACCTTGCTCTCCTTCTGTTCAGATTAAAGTTACAACATAAAATAAGAATAATGCCATCAAGTGTAAAAAGGAAGTCAAGTAAGTTGATATCCAAAAATGTACTCTACTAGAAAGCATAGCAGGTATTGGACACCAGTCACCAACTTTCATTCAAGTCTGAAAATAAGTTATTTTAATGTTAAGCATTGCTGGAAAGGTGTGGGAGACTGATGTGGATATGTCAACATAAAATCATGGTTGATAGATGCAGACAAATGGGAGTATAAACTTCAGTTAGCTCCTATCACCAGAGGAGCCCAACAATATCTACACGGACCTTAAAGCTTAACAATAAAATATCAAATTGAATCCTCATTTTCATTGTGAGCCAATCTGTTATAAAACAATGAATTGGCATGAAACATACCAAGGCCAATGAGTTCAGTTGAGCAAGAGCTTGTCAGCATACTCATACTTTATCATCCGTGAAGAAAGTAACTCTCCATGACGTTAAGGATGCTCAATTTGATGGACTGTCACAGTTAGTTGACACTGGCCTTCTCCTAGGTCATAGATTCTCTGTCACATCCTGCCAGTTTAAAGCAGGACCAGATGATTACAGTGTTTTACCTTACAAGCCCCAATGGGAAACCAAAGCTGAGTTTAGCTGTATAAACTGCTGCACAGAATCAGAGATGCCATTTGAAAGAGATTGCTAGAGGAGATGACCAGAAGAACAGAAAGTGAAGAACAGAAAGTGACAAGTATTGTGCCCTGATATCAAGTAGAAAAGCTTACACACTCATCAAACCAAAAGAAAGTAATTAATAAGAACTTCAAAGAATTTTGAGGCTGCAGATCATTTCATTCTTTGGTGACTTGAATGAAACAGAAAATCCATGTCCTCAGTAGTCACAGGGAAGAAAAGGGCCCACAAATATACAGAATTTTGGACAGATCATGTTAAAGCACATAATTACATCATTATTTATTGTATATTATATTTTAGACATTGATAACCTAGAGACAAACCTAGAAAAGAATAAGGCCAAACAAGCATATGAATTGTCATGAAGTTTATTCATAAAATAAATTTATTTTATCAGTGGGGAAAATCTTCCCTGAATGAAAGGTCAGAGAGTTTCAAGCCTTTTCTAATGATGGTTAGACCATGCATAAACTGTAATAATTTGAATCTCCATTGATATATAATAGTCATATAACAATTGCTATAAATTTGAAGCTTCTTCTTTAGTTTGTTCCTGCTGCAGAAGGGAAGCCTGCAGCTGGGGAAGGCATTATGGACCACTTCATTCTTTCCCTGTCTTGAACTTTCTATCCCTCCTAAGCCAGCTTGGTCACTTGAGATTCAGTGTAGCAGAACTGGAAGGAGAAGAAAAGGATGCAGGAATGTTCTCACCTGATGGATACTGTCATGGTGACCCAGCATGAGTGTTCTGTGGGCTTGGCAGGGGTTTAAAGTTTACCCTTCCTCTAACGAGTGTTCTTAACAGATTCCCCATTCAGTAGGCATCTCTCTTCTCAAACTCATTTAACGTGGTGAATGGAGCTCAGTTCCAGTTGGTTGCTTTGGACACCTTCTCCACATCATTGGCATTCAGAGGTCCACCTCCAACTTTCTTCTACTAAAGCACTCTTATGCCCCTTGGAGTGTCCAAGGCAGCTGCCTCATGCAAAAGTGCTATATCAGGCTGACAGGAAACCTTCATACCTCCTTTGATCTAATGACATTCTGGAGTACAGTTACTTCTCAAACTATAGGTTCCTTCTCCTAGACTCTTAACTTTTATTTTATTTTTTTTTAATCCTCACCTGAGGGCATGGTTATTCATTTTAGAGAGAGGGGAAGTTAGGCAAAGAGAGGGGGAGAGAAACAATGATGTGAGAGAGAAACATCAATCAGTTGCCTCTCGCATGCATCCCTACTGGGGACTGAACCCACAACCCAGACAAATTCTAAGAGATTTAGGAGCTCTGTCTCAAACAGTTCTATCCTACCCCTGAGGAAAATACAAATGTCTTAGGAGCTCTGTGTCTAGGGACCAGAGTCAAAGAGGTAATTTTAGAACAAAAGACTCCCCTACACCCCTATTTTCAAGGGGTTCTAGGAGCTCTAGGTAGAAACTGGAGGCAGAGACATACGTGTAAGCTTCTTGTTATTTTACAACCCTAAATGAAGATTGATATTTAATCATTAGAAACCTGTTATTTGCAGAGAGAAGAAAGAAATTTGTGTCCAGTTCAAGATCTTTACTGTTCCTCTCAATGTACACCCCAAGTCCATATGGAAGCGAGGCCTGTTTTAGGGCTTTTCTAAGATTTGGGAGCATTCCAGGTTGTGGAAGCAGCAGTTTATTGGACTTCAACCCCTCCTCATCTTTTTGTGATTCTGAAAACAGTGTCAGAACACAATTTAACAACAAATTAGGGACCACAATTCTGCCCCCAAGAGACTGTCCAGGAGGCTAATGAAATGTCTCTTCTGGCCCCTGAGAAATGGCAATGGAGTCTCACACTGGGGTGTCCCAGAGCTGTACAAAAAGAAAAGAGAAATGCTTCCTTTTCCTCCTCTTTATGGCTAAATGGCCAGCCACTCTCTGATCAAAAGTTCTCTAAAGAATATATTACTTGTCTACTTACCTTACAACCCTCTCTGGCTGAACAAAGAAGTATGGTGGATAGTTTGAGTAGCGTTACCTAATCGCAAAGGGAATACATTAAATTAAAGAGACTAAATACCAGCAGCCCAAAACCTAGGGAGCAAGTAGGCACTTCACAGAAAACCTGGGGAGGGCAGTGGCTGGGTACATGGACAGGGACAATGCCAGAATGAGTGACAATATGCAGGGACCAGAGCCAGTATACTTATGGCAGCTAAGCAATTTCAAACTACAAAAGGAATTTCAGGCTTCAAAACTCCAGCTCCCAAATAGTGTTATAATTAGTATTATTTTCAGATTAAAGAAAATACCACTTTTGTGTAACAAATTACCTCCATTTTAAAAGCAAAAATAATATATTTCACTTTATAAAAAATGCCCAAATGGAAGCATTCTTACATTAATTATTTCACTCTATTCAAAGACCATATCCCTGCTTGCTTTTTATTATGCCTTCGAGCCTCTACTTTGAAAAAGTCGTTAAGAAGCTGGAAGATATTTTTTTTAAATGAAAGGAAAAAAAGAAAAATAAACAATCTTTGAAGCAAGTAGAGACAAAATACAGAATACATAGATATACATGCACATATTTCTTTTTTTGCCCCCTAAATGGAACACGCATTTTCTTCTATCTCCCTTATTGGCACCAGAACATGAAGCATCTTTCTTTCCTTGAACATCAACAGCAGCCAAATGTTGCCCTTAGAATTGAATCAGATTCTGTTCTGTGGCTTGATTGGCAAGAGTTTTCATAAAGGGGGTGGGGTCCCCAGAGGGCACATACATAATTTTTCTAATGCATTTCACCTAAGTCTGTTTCTGAACCATTTTGTGTAAGAGTAATAATTAGCAGCACATTGCAAAAGATAAAACGTCATCATCATCACTCGTGGGGTCTGTAGTTGCTCTTGTAAAATTACCAACAAAAATTATTTTACTGTGGGAACAAAGGGCATATGTGAAGTATTGTTACAGATTTTAGATTTGGGGGAAGAAATTTTTAAACCTGAATGTTGCATAAAACCATGAAAAATAGAATTTAAAATGGATTCTCTCAGCACTTCCCTTCACCCAGTTTACGGTGGCTGAGATAAATGTTGTCACTTTGTGTGAAGAATCACTGAGCACAGGCCTTTCTAAATGCAGAAAATTGAAAAACTGAAGTATTTGAGTTGAAAACATCAAAATAATTAAGATGTCCCCTTCAATTTAGCTTCAATCTCTAGAAATTGATCTCCAAATGAAAAAAATATATAGTCCCATCATTAGGAGCTTTTAATATTGAAATATTAAAATTATATTCATATTAAAAATCATCTTTGACTATTTCTAAGGGAAACCAGTAATAAAAAGGTGATGTGTGATGATATTATTTGTACTGGAATTTAAATGTTGACAATACGCTGTACATGTCAGGAGAGGCTGGACGATTTTTACCAGATCTGGAATTGTGTGCTGCTCTGATCATGGTGTTCAGCCATGCACAAAGGTAAGATCAGTGCAGCAATATCTTGTTTTTCTGGAGCCCAGGTTTCTGACGGTATCACCTATCCAAAAACATGGCTATGAACCAGAAAGCCTCAGCTGTATGACTTAGCCAGTGGGTTCCAGGTACTCTTGTTAGGTGTCAGGCAAAGCTTCCTGATTCAGATTTTCCTCCCAATCCTGACAGTGCCAGCAATCTGATTAATCAAACTACAGCACATTAGTCAGTGCAAATTAGAAATGGGGGTGGGGATGCCCCAGAGGCAAGGACAAAGCTGCAGATGTGAGAGACAGCCACAAGACAAAGCAGTTAAAACTACTGTACAGTAATTGATGGTCATTAAGATGAGCCCAAGTCATCAGGGAAAGCTAAATTATGCTCTCATGCTCCACTTAAGAGAGAAGGATAGTGTATAGAAGTCCCCAAACCTGGCTAAATGTCAGATTGGCCTACGAAACTCTGGTTTAGTAGGTCTGAAGTGAGTGTACCCAAGAATGTGAATTTTAACATGTCTCAGGGAATACAGATTTAGCTGAAATACAGAATACTATCTGGGAGTTTCTAATGTAATAGATAAAGACTCTATGGCACATAGAGAACTTTTCCAAGGTCACCTAACTAGTAATAAGTTAAAAAGCCAGCATTCCAATGCAGGCCAACTCTAGCAGATTCTTCCAGGGTTCTTCTGCATCTTTTATCTCATTAGAGCCTTAGGTTGGCTTGATTCTGGGTTTTTGAGTGTACTAAACCAGTGGTTCTCAAAATGCATTACCTGGAAACTTGTTAAAAATTCAAATTCTCAGGCACCACCTAAACTTGGGAATCAGAAACTCTAGGAGTAAAGCCTAGCGATCTTTTTAAGCAAACTTTCTGAGAGATCCTGAAATCTACTGCACTAAATCATTTCAGATGGAATTTAAATAAAGTTAAAACAACAGGAAGCATAAAGTACCTCACTTGGCAACTCTCAGAACTGCTCAACCTTCTTGGTTACTAGAAGATGTATTTCCAGAACTGTCTTTCTGTGCATTTGAACCTTTGGGTGGGAGTTCCTTTCTCCAAGTCTGAGGCCCCTATTGTTTTTATGTCTCTTTCTTTAGGCCATTGCTTGAAAACCCTTTCTCAGGAAATAATCTCTCCAGGAAACCTTATCATTTAGTGTTCTTAATTAAAAAACACACACACACACACACACACAAACCAACTCTGGAGTGACTTGATCAGGAAAAAAGTTCATTGGAAGGATACCATATAGCTCACAGAGTCAACCAGAATTCTGGAAAAGAGACCAGTAACTCTAATCAAGGAACTAAGGGAACCTGTTTAGCAAAGAACACATCTGAAGTCACAGCCCATGACACTCCCACAACTTCTCACTCTGCAAGATTCTCCCAACGCAGCCATACAAAAGAAGGTTATCTTACCTTTTGCAACAGCATGAATGGACCTGGAGATTATTATGCTAAGTGAAATAAACGAGTCATAGAAAGACAAATACCATATGATCTCACTTATACATAGAATATAATGAACAAAATAGAAACAGAGGAATGGATACATGGAACAGACTGACAGCTGTCAGGGGGACTGGATGAAAGAAGGTGAAGGAATTAGCCAATGAACATTTTATATATATATGTGTGTGTATATATATGTGTGTGTATATATATATGTGTGTGTATATATATATAAAGTATACATATATATAATATATTGTATATATTTTATGTATAATATATATATTATGTATACATATATATCCCATGGACACAGATAACAGTGTGGTGATGGCCAGAGGGTAAGAAGAGTCTGGACTGGGAGTAGGGATGCAAAGGGGAAGAAATTGGGGTCATCTGCAATAGGATCAACAGTAAAATTTTTTTAAAATCCCATCCATAATCTCTAAGTATCCACACCTTTTGGCATCACTCACTCAAGATTCAATATTCTGAGAGAAAGTATTCAAGTTCCAGCAGCTAAAGAAGAGGGACCCAGACTCTATATATAGTAGAGTGGTCTACTACAGTCATCTAGTGCCTCACCTAGATGCCCAGGATACAGTCCATGTAGACCAAAAGACCATATAAAACTAGATTTTTTGGTTTCTTAGCATTGTATTCCTGTTTTTTTCTAGTGGAAGTGAATTCAAAAAGTTTCTGAAAACTTTAGGATGGTAACTGATATTCTATATATTTTTTTTATTTTCAGTTATTTGCTAAGTTTCTTACCCCATAATCTTTTAACAACGGAAAGGCAAACCAATTCTCAGCACTGAGAATCCATGCATGCCTTAGAATAAATTAAAGCTTATCCCTGTCATCTGTGTTTTAGAAAACCAAGATCATTCTTACCACAATTGGTAACTGTACTTAATTTTAAATCTGTATATGAATAATTTGAGCATACCATCTTTGGCATCTTTCCTATTTATTTATTTATTGAGCAAATGTTTATTGAGAGCATATTGGGGCCAGAAATGGTACCAGATGGTAAGAATATAACAGTGGTTAACTATACTTTACCCTCAAGATGCTTCTGGTCTGTATTAAGTGTTTTTAATCTGGGATCCATAAATGAATTTCAAGAGTTTTATACCTATTGTTAGATGAATAAATAAAAAAGATACGGTATACATACACTATGGAATATTACACAGCCATACAAAATAAATTCTTTCCATTTGCAACAACATGGATGAAACTAGGGGATATTCTGCTAAATGAAATAAGTCAGAGAGAGAAAGACAAATAACATATATGATTTCACTTGTGAAATATACAGAAAAAAATAAACAAAACAAACCAGAAACACACTCATAGAAAACTGATGATTGCCATTATGGAGGGGGTAGTGAGCTAGGTGAAAAAGGTGAAAGAGATGAAGAAGTATAAACTTCTAGTTATAAAATAAAAAAGTCACAAGGATGTAATGTATAGCACAGGAAATATAGTCAATAGTATCATAATAACTTTGTACAGTGAAAGATGGCTACTAGATTTATCACAATGATCACTGTGTTATAAGGTGTATAAATGTTGGATAACAATGTTGTACACCTAAAATTCATATACACCTAATATTGTATGTCAACTATACTTTAATTAAAAAAGATGTGTGCTATCAGTATAACTATAACCTCTACTGAAATAAAAGATCTAGCTGCTAAAATTACTTATCAATACTGAGCAATACCAATTTTCACTTATTTTTCTTTCAATCAATATATGTTGGAAAGGGAGGGATGGGTAGAGATCTCCCATGTTTCAATTAGTTACTGGATTGATCTTGGTTCCACTCTCCTTTGTACCCCCTGAGTTTTTACCTCTCTGCTCCCATGTATGGCAAGCCAGAAGTGAGAATTGATGCTTTCCCCACAAACAGCCATTAATCAATAATGATGGGAAGGAAGGTATAGCCTACCTCCCTCTCCCAACTGGTGAGACAGCTCTGAGGCCTCAGTTCTGCAGTGACCTCTAGAGTTCCCCACTGGGATTAAATTCCTTTACCCAGAGTAGTAATTGCTTGATAAAGCCCCCTCTGCTTCTTTCTCTCCTCCCCTGTCTCTCTTTCCCACTCCCCGACACCATGTTTCCTGGGAACAGTTCCCAAATAAACTACTCTCAGTGGAATCCTGTCTCAGGCTCTGTTTCTGAGGAAACCCCAACTAAGACAGAATCCACAAGCCATGAGATTTTTTGAAAACTCACTGGTCTAGCCCTGGCCAGTGTGGCTCAGTTGGTTGGAGCATCATCCCATAACCAAAGGGTTGCGGGTTCAATTCCAGTCAGGGCACATATCTAGGTTGGGGGTTCCATCTCAGGTATGGGCATGTACAGGAGGCAAACAATTGATGCTTCTCTCTCACACTGATGTTTCTGTCTCTCCCTTCTCTCCCTCCCTCTCTAAAAACAATGGAAAAATGTCCTCAGGTGATGATAAAAAATGTTTTTAAATTAAAAATCACTAGTCTAGTGGCAGACAAAAAGCCAGAAACTTCAATTCAATGACAGATGGGGAAGAAAAGGGAATTTGTAAAGAAAGAGGAAATGACATAAAATCAGTACCATATGAAAACTTTAAGAACTTCACTAGGTAAAGCAAAGCACTTAATCCAAATATTTTTAATGTTTTCAGTCTTTTCCCTTAATATTATGTTATTTCCTAAATTCAAACCCTCAGCTCAGAAGAGAAAATTTGCAAGCATTATTTCTGCTTAATGAGGGAGAAAGTGGCATCAGCTTCAACAATATCGAAAGGCAGTGCCTCATCCAAAGCTCCACTTTGTGAGACACTGGGGAGCTGTCCTGCCTTGCCACGACAAACCAGCCAGCAGAGCAGGAATCTGAACATTACAGATTTGCCTGTCTGCCTGCTCTGTGCTGAGTAGGGTCTAATGTGATAGGAACTGTTTGTTATATTATTTACTATGTGTCTCTAATCTAACCTTTTTATGTGTATGGGCTTCCTACTGAGTGAGGAGACAAATCTACTCCCAGAAGAGACGTTATAAGAATGTTAGCTGAAATATTGAATAACGATAAGTTCCTTTGAGTTCCTTGCATGTTCTAATCCACCATGATGAAACTTTCATGTTTTGTCAGCTATTGTAATTTTGCTTTCACAAATGCAATACGAATTCTTCCCATATAAGTGACTTTCACATTTAGCAGAAACTTTTCAGGGAAATTCTACTATTGTGATTTTAGATGGCATGTGTTATAGGAGCTTTATAAAACACACACACACCTAAGAGGTTTATATTTAAATTCTTTTCATTTTAGTCAGCTGTAGACAAGTTTTAGTCTACGTTTTTAAATAATTGATTCCATTATATTTGATAAAATATAGGTTAGTTCTGAAGGCAATAGCACTTACATAAAGAGCTTTTTTATTTTTATTTTCCAAAAGCTTGTAAACCTAAAATAATTTTCTTGCCCCTGTAAGGCAAGTAAGAAGTTCCAGGATTTCCAACTTTAATATAAAAAAAATACTGAGGCAGAGAACTGGGTAGGATCATATCAAAGAATTAAAAGGGCAAATGTTCTCTGTTCAACTGAGCAAGTTGTTACGTCTTGGACACTTGTCATCAGCAGCTATTGACATAAGGAGAAATATCCAGGCTTGTAATAATTGCAGAGGTTAGAAGCTGTAATTAAAACTACATAAAATTAATGGATGGACTTAGAAAGATTCATGTGCCTTGAAATAAAAGTACTTTCAACTAGTTGAGATTTATGTCTGTGACTTGTCAATTTTGTGTGGGGGTGTGTTCTTTTTAAAATGAGGTAAGAATGCAATTATTCAAGTGTGCAAATGTTCCCAATTTCTCTGAGCTACTAGTTTGCACCAAAGAAGGACAAAAGAGGGCCATTTCAGCCACTAAACTGTAAGTCTATATAATGAGCCATGGTCATTTTTAAATGACTGTATCATATCTATGACAAACCACAGATGCTCTGCCAAATCAGTACCTTAGCATTATACAGATTGTTCTGCCATTTCCCAATACAAGAATTCATTACTTAATTTTCTTAAACTGAATTCTCTTAGTTTCAGAGACCTATCCAGAAAAGAAGATGAAAGTGACCACCTGGGTAGTATACTTGAAATAAAAGAAGGTTTCCCCCCCAAGACAAGGGTACCATGAATAAAGGAGGGTGTGAATACAGTGCAGAGAAGGTAGATCTCACACCCCAGGTGAGAACTGAGAGTGTTAGACCCAGAAGGAAAAGAATGGAATAATTCACATTTCTAGCAATAATAATTATTGCCCAATAATTTTTTAACCAGATAGAATTTCTCCAGCTACTCTCTACCTTTGATCTCATTATTTTCTGATTTACCACTCTTGCTAATTTTCTTAGCCCTTGGGAATCTTAGACATTCTCTATATAGTGATTTCTTAAAAGGGTTTATAAAAGACTATCTTAAAGGATGAATCAGTCATATTATCCTGGCTTTTAAGTCTCTGAAATAATAAATGGGTGTTAAACTTTTTAAAATATTCATTATCCTCTGTAGTTTTTATTGTGAAATCAAACACACATATGTAAATATCTTTACTTGGATCTCTTAATGGCAAGCATTTTATGATATTAAGTGTACATGAATAGTAATACTGTGGAAATAAAAAAAAATTTCTTACCCCCTCTCCCAGTTAAGAAAACACATTTTACAGATGGAACAAGGTGGTTCAGAATCTGACTGGAATTTCCGGTGAAGCTGTGTTGGAATTGTTAGTGCAGGAGTAATCACGCCTTACTAAAAGAGGGAGCTATCTTCACATCTTAATTTGCATAATTGATCCAGTATGAAATAGGCCCTGTAGCAGATGAGCACTCTGGGGATTCCATGTTTGTCTCAGTATGTTCAGTGTCTGGGAGGCATTAGCTATCAAATAGATGTGTACGTGCATCACCCTTCCTTGTGGCTTCCTTGAGAGCTCAACAAACCTTCTTAAACTAATGACAAAATAATCCAAGATATAAAAATGTTTCTTTTGGACAAATTTGGTGTTATAGTAATGGAGTGTTTATGATTCAGTCACCCTCTTCCCTGCCACTGCTTTATTTAGAGAAATAAATAAATGTGCAGTGTAAAGAAGCAGGCAGCTGCAAAAGTTTCCTACCAAGATGAAAGTAATGAAACTCTTACTAAATGTTGCCTGGCTATCAATGATTAAAAGCATCTGGATTCTTGGAGCTGAGGCTCACAGAAGCACTATTGTCCCCATTTTTGGTCTGAATATTTTAAGGTCAGATTGCAATTCAGAAACAAGCAGGTGGAAATCTCAAAAGTGAAATGGTTATATTAAACTATGTTGTTGGGAAAACTCCGTGGTGGTGGTTGGTTTTCATTTTCTATGAAGCTATTTATGGTGCATGTTTAGAAACCAGAATCTTGTAGAGCAATAGGACCAATTGTAAAATTGTAAAATGGCCCTGTTACTCTACATATGTAAAAAAGAAAAAAAATTAGGAGTTTTCAGACCATGCATGGTGGCCACCCACTTTGAAAAATATACAACTATAAATCTATCTACCAGTAAACAAAACAATTAAATTATTTATAGTGTATCTTTGACCAGATGGCTCAGCTGTTTGGAGCATCATCCCATAAATGAAAGGTTGTGGGTTCAATTCCTAGTCAGGGCATGTACCTAGGTTGTGGGTTTGATCTCTGGTTGGGAGGCAATGAATCTCTCTCTCTCTCTGTCTCTCTCTCTCTGTCTCTCTGTCTCTCTGTCTCTCTCTCTTCCTCTATCTCTAAAATCAATACATATATCCTAGGTGAGTATTAAAAAATTATTGTGGCACATTCATAAAATGTATTAAAAGTGACTTTGATGAACACAAAATTCAGGGACTCATCTGAAGCCTCAGAAATTGGCAGTTCAATTGTGAGGAGAGTGAGCCAAGCATGGAAGGTGAGTTTACTCAATGCCTCAAACCAGAGAACAATAGTAGACTGTAACTGAGGAGGAGCAAAGAGGAAACAGGCTTGCTTGGGTTGTATGTGCAGAGGCCAGACAATGGAGGACATTGTTTGCCTATCGGAGAGCTTAAAATATATCCCATAGGTAACGGAAATACTATATTGCAGAAGTAAAAGAACCAAAAATAAGGTATCATCGGACTTGTCAATTAGAAATAGTTCTACATATGTAAGATAACTTTTTCAGAGGCATAATTAAAGAAAGGAAAACAAGTTAGGGAGATTTTTCCTACTGCAGTGACTAGGTGAACAGTGATGGCATTGAAAGCATTCAGTAGGAAGAAGAGCAGGTTTCAGGGTAGAGTAATGGTTCACATTGTACCTGCTGAGTTTGAAGTATTCTTGGAATATTCACATAGAGGTGTTTAGTAATGCTTGACTGTACAAGTGAAAAAATTTAAGGAAAATACTTGAAATATTGACTGAGGTGACTTTATCAGCCCTGAGGTGACAGTGGTATACATGAAGGTGAGAATTAAATGACTAATATATATACAATACCTAAAATAGTTTCAGGTACATAGTATGCACTAAATAAATGTTTTCTCTTAATGATTGCTCGAATTATACTCTCTCATAAAGTTTCTTTCCTTGAAAGGACTTATTTATTTTTGTGATTACATACTTACTTGTGTGATTAATTGATTGAATATCTTCTTCACTACAGGGCAAACGCCATGAAGGCAGGGGCTACATCTGTTATAGTTTGAGAAGTTTTTAATTTTTTGGAAATAATTTTAAAGTTCCAGAAAAGTTGCAGAAAATTCTTGTATATTCTTTCCACAGTTTTCTCTAATGTTAACATCTTACAGAACCATAGTGCGATAATCAAAATCAAAAGATAAATACTGATAAACAATACTCTTAAATTAACTGAACCATAAACCTTACTTGAATTTAGACAGTTTTTCCACATTTGCCCTTTTTCTCGTTTAGGATCCATTCCAGGATATTACATTGCTTTTGGTTGACATATCTCCTTAATATTTTTCAGTCTCTGAGATTTCCTCAGTCATCCTTTATCTTTCATATCTTTCATATCTTTCATGAACTTGATTGAGACTTTTAAAGGGTTCTGGTCTTCAATATTCCCTCCATTTGAAATTAGTATTTTTTCATGATTATTGTTACATTTTTGGCAAGAATCCCACAGAATTGATGTCATAGCTTATCAGCGCATCCCATCAGGAGTGCATAATGTCCATATGTGTAGTTACTGGTGGTTAACTTTGATCGCTTGGTTCGGGTGGTCTCCTTGATTTTTTACTATAAAGTTACTATACTGTTTTTTTTTTTTTTTATCACAGTTGTGTCTTCAACTCTTAGTATGATGCTTGACACATACAGATTCCTAGCAATATTTGTTTATGAATGAATGAGTGCTGACCAATTAAATCTCTCTCCTCAAAGTCAAACAGCTTGATGATGCACTGCCTTTCTGTTTTCCCAGGTCAACACAGCCCCTATTATAGTAGAGATGACTTTGTTAGTGTCCCAGATCATTCTTGAAAAGAGCAAGTAGGTTCTCCACCCCTCCCATATGATATCTAGTCTGTTGTTGATAAATGAACAGACTTATCATATTCATTTATGGGATTGGGGCTCCAACCCACTTTGTGTCAAGGATACTGCATGGGGGTAGCTGGGCTGGAAGGTCACATGTTGTGAAAGTCAGAATCAGAAGAACCAAAGGTCAACTTTTCATTTGTTTTTGCAACAGTTTTCTTTGCATATGGGTAAGTGTAGGAATTCTATGATGACAAAAACTTTACAGGCATGAGCTCCAGTAAGCTCTATCAGGCTTTTCCATAAATGTTGAAGCCTTTAGAGATCATTATTATAAATGTTACGAATTTCTCCATTTTTGCAGTTGAAGAGCAAAAAAAAAAAAAACCCTAAAATACTCTTGCCCCAAATCCTCATTTACTGAGTAATTAATCTGAAGTGAAAGCTAATTTCTTTGCTTACTTTGACAAATATTTTAGAATAAAGGGGTTATTTTAATTTTTTAACTGACATGCTAATCTGTTTTTGATGACACTAATCTTTTTTGGCTGGAGGCAGTGGCTGAGTGGCCTCCACATCACCATAGTTCAATCTAGACTCCCTGGAGCCAGAGGTTCAAATCCCAGCCAGGTCACCCCAGAGGAAGGCTGATAAATTGAGTGCCTTGTGATGCAGTCCTGACAGGGTGGTGATCTTTCAGCAGAACCCTTGAAAGCTTAAGTTCTCTCTGGACATTAATGATCCCCAAATGAAATAGACTACAGTGTCCAAAGCATATTTCTCATTAGTCCTCTAACCCCAAGAGCATGAGAGAATATTTATGATAGAGGGGGAGGTTAAACGTGTTGAAAAAGATAAACTGTGCCAAACTTTAGAAGATCTCTAACAGGTGTAATGGGATACAAATCCACTGGAGCTGTGACAGCATACACATCCACACTTCTCACAGCATTGGTGGAACCCGAGCTTTTCAAAGTTAAATATTCTGAAGCAGAGGGTAAAACATGCTTAGAAAGAGGAATAAACAAGTGTGTTATGGAAATGTACCCCCTACATTTCCTCTTAATTCTATGTCTCTTCTGATTGCCACTTTGACCACCACCTAGACTTACCAGGCAAGCACATGAGCTAACATATAACCAAGAGATATAAATATGCTACAGTAAGAAAAAAGTCAAGCTAGCTTACTAGAGACCTGGGGTGAGGAATGCAGTTGGTTTGGCTTCCCAAATTCCACCAATGAAAGCAGTGTAGTTTACATTGTTCTTTCTTTGATCGTATGACAATTTACATACAGGTCTAAATATTAAACAGGTGACATGCAAATACATACACAGACAGATTGAGTGTATGCACATTTACAAGTATAATCTGTTGATAATCTGTTTAGGTTTAGGTATTCTACCTGAAATGATTAACAAAGTAATTGTTCATAATCAAAACTCTAATACAGCCATGTAATTTATGGGCTTTGAAAGTAGCTACTTTTTTTCATTTTGGAAGATGGCAGCGAGATAGGTGGGAGTGGAGTCCACTTCCCCTTGGCACCAGTGAAACACCTAGCTGATCTGAGGAACAAAGCGAACAGCCAACGGTATTCCAGCATATACGAAGATTGGAGAACAAAGATAGCAGACATTGAAAGATCTGATGGTGAGACAATAAAACCTGGAGCTCTGAAAAGACCAGAGTTAGACCGTGTTAGACCCATAAATGTCAACTCAAGACCAGTGAGCACAGGAGATTAAGGTGACAGCACCACTGAATCCCATTGACATTCTACCATAGAAGTTCATAACATATACCCAGGGAGTCAGAACAGATCAATTTAAGAAGCAGAGGCTAACAAGGAGAGTCTCACAAAGAATGGGAAGACAAAGAAACAATCCCAAAATGAAAGTAAAGGAGGAAGCCTCAGAAAGAATGCTAACTGAAAAAGAGGCAAGTCAAGTATCAGATACTGAGTTCAAAGCAATGGTTATCAGGAAGCTCAATGAGGTCACAGAGAACTACCAGAAACTACAGGGAAACTACAATAAACTCACTGCAAAGTATATCAACATGAAAAAGGAAATAGAAACTATCAACAAGGGCCAAGAGGAAATGAAGAATACAATTTCTGAACTGAAGAACACAGTAGAAGGAATGAAAAGCAGACTTGATGAAGCAGAGGATCAGCTCAGCAAGCTGGAGGGCAAAGTAGAAAAAAACACCCAGAAAGAGAAAGAAAAGGAAAAGAGTCTTAGAAAGAAAGAAGAGGGGTTAAGGGAAATGCAGAACAACATGAAACGCAGTAATACACATATAATAGGAATATCAGAAGGAAAAGAAGAAGAGCAAGGGATAGAAAACCTGTTTGAGAAAGTAATGATGGAAAATTTCCCTAATCTGATGAGAGAAAAAGTCACCCAAATCCAGGAAACACAGAGAGTCCCAATCAAGAGGAACCCAAGAGGCCCACTGCAAGACAAATCATAGTTAAAATGGCAAAATTCGAAGACAAAGACAGGATCTTAAAGGCAGCAAGGGAGAAACAGGAAGTAACATACAAGGGAGCCCATATAAGGTTAGCAGCTGACTTCTCAATGGAAACACTGCAAGCCAGAAGAGAATGGCAAAAAAATATTCCAAGTAATGAGAACAAGAGGCCTGCAACCAAGACCATTTTACCCAGCAAGGCTCTCAATCAAGATAGAAGGCCAAATAAACAGTTTCCCAGATAAAAGAAGTCTAAAAGAATACACCTCCATCAAACAAGCTCTGCAAGAGATGCCAAAGGGACTGCTTTAAGGAAAGGAAAGAAAAGAAAAAGACAAAAGAACACAGGTATGAAAAAAAATGGCAATGAATAACTACCTATCAATAATAACCTTCAATGTAAATGGATTAAATGCTCCAATCAAAGACATAGAATAGCTGAATGGATAAGAAAACATGACCCACACATATGCTGCCTACAAGAGACCCATCTCAGGACAAAAGACCTACACAGACTGAAAGTGAAGGGCGGGAAACAAATTTTCCAAGCTAACGGACAGGAAAAAAAAGCAGGGGTAGCAATACTCATATCAAACAAAATAGACTTCCAAAGAAGGGCCATAAAGAGAGACCTAGAAGGTCACTTCATAATATTCAAAGGAAGAATCCACCAAGAAGACATAAACACTGACAGTATATATGCACCCAACATAGGAGCACCCAAATACACAAAGAAAATCTTGGAGAACTTCAAGAAAGATATTGACACCAACACAGTTATAGTAGGGGACTTTAACAGCCCACTGTCAAAAATGGACAGGTCTTCCAAACAAAATATCAACAAAGATATTGTGTCACTTAACAATACCCTAGATGAAATGGACTTAACTGATATATATAGAGCTTTTCATCCCAAAGAAGCAAAATACACATTCTTTTCAATTGTACATGGAATATTTTCGAAGATAGAGCACATGATAGGACACAAGCAAACCACAACAAATTCAAGAAAATTGAAATCATATCAAGCATATTCTCTGACCACAAGGGACTGAAACTAGAAACCAACCCCAAAGGAAAAAACCCAAAACTCAAAATCACGGGGACTAAATAGCATGCTATTAAACAATGAATGGATCAAGAATGAGATTAGGGAAGAAATCAAAAACTTTTGGGAAACAAATGAAAATGAACTCACAACAACCCAAAACCTATGGGACACAGCAGAGGCAGTCCTGAGAGGGAAGTTCATAGCAATACAGGCCTATCTTAAAAAGATAGAAACATTTCAAACAAACAACCTAACCCTATGCCTACAAAAACTCGAGGACCAACAACAAAGACAGCCCAGAACAAGTAGAAGGAAGGAAATAACCAAGATCAGAACAGAGCTAAATGACATAGAGGCTAAGAGCACAATTCTAAGGATCAATGAATCCAGGAGCTGGTTCTTTGAAAAGATAAACAAAATCAACAAGCATTTAAGTAGTCTCATCAAGAAGAAAAGAGAGAGGATCCAAATAAACACAATTAGAAATGATAGAGGAGAGATTATAAATGATACCACAGAAATACAAAGGATTGTAAGAAATTACTACAAAGAACACTATGCCAAGAAATTTGAAAACCTAGGTGAAGTGGACACATTTCTAGAAAAATATAAACTTCCAAAACGGAATGAAGAAGAAGCAGAAAACCTAAACAGACCAATAACAGCAGAGGAAATTGAAGCAGTCATCAAAAAATTCCCAACACACAAAAGCCCTGCACCAGATGGTTTCACAGGAGAATTCCACAAAGACTTTAAGGAAGAGCTAACCCCTATCCTTCACAGACTATTAGAAAAAACCCACACTGATGGAAGACTCCCAAACTCTTTTTATGAATCCAGCATCATCCTAATCCCCAAACCAGGTAAAGACACAACAAAGAAAGAAAACTTCTGATCAATATCACTGACGAAAAAGATGCTAAAATCCTCAACAAAATATTGGCAAACCGCATCCAGCAATACATTAAAATGATCATAGACCATGATCAAGTGAGATTCATCCCAAGGATGCAAGGATGGTGCAATATTTGCAAATCAAGAAATGTAATACATCACATAAACAAAAGCAAAGACAAAAATCACATGATCATATCAATAGGTGTGGAAAAGGCATTTGACAAAGTATAGTACCCATTTATGATAAAAAACACTCAGCAAAGAGGGAATAGAGGGAGCATTCCTCAACATAATAAATGCCATATATGACAGACCCACAGCCAACATCATACTCAATGGACTAAAACTTAGAGCTTTCCCACTAAGATCAGGAACAAGACAAGGATGCCCTCTCTCAACACTCCTATTCAACATAGTATTGGAAGTCCTAGCCAGAGCAATCAGACAAGAAAAAGAAATAAAAGGCATCCAAATTGGAAAGGAAGAAATGAAACTGTCACTGTTTGCAGACGACATAATAGTGTACATGGAAAATCCTATAGACTCCACCAAAAAACTACTCGATATGATAAATGAATTTGGCACAACAGCTGGATACAAAGTCATTAATCAGAAATCAAAGGCATTCTTGCGCACCAACAATGAAACATCAGAAACGGAAATTAGGGGGAAAATCCCATTTGATATGGCAACAAAAACAATAAAGTACCTAGGAATAAACCTAACCAAGGAGGTAAAAGTCCTCTACTCAGAAAACTACACAAAACTGAAGAAGGAAATCAAGGAAGACACAAACAAATGGAAGCATGTACCATGCTCATGGATTGGAAGAATTAACATCATCAAAATGGCCATACTACCCAAAGCGATTTATAGATTTGATGCAATCCCTATTAAAGTACCCATGACATATTTCACAGATATAGAACAAACAGTTCAGATATTTATATGGAAACATAAATGACCCCAAATAGCTGCAGCAATTTTGAGAAAGAAGAACAAAGCAGGAGGGATCACAATACCTGATATCAAACTGTATGACAAGGCCACTGTAATCAAAACAGCCTGGTACTGGCATAAAAACAGGCACATGGACAAATGGAACAGAACAGAGAGCCCAGAAATAAACCCAAGTCTTTATGGTCAATTAATATTTGACAAAGGAGGCAGGAGCATAAAATGGAGCAAAAACAGCTTCTTCAACAGATAGTGTTGGGAGATCTGGACAGCCACATGCAAAAAACTGAAACTCGATCACCAACTTACACCATACACAAAAATAAATTCAAGGTGAGTAAAAGACTTAAATATGAATTGTAACACCATAAAAGTCCCAGAGGAAAACATTGTCAGGAAAATCTCAGACATTCCTAGCAGCAACATCCTCACAGCCATGTCCCCTATAGCAAGGGACATAAAGAAAAGAATAAACAAATGGGGCCTCATCAAAATAAAAAGCTCCTACTTGGCTAAATAAAACAGCAGTAAAATGAAAAGAGAACCAACAGTATGGGAAAACATATTTGCCAATGATACCTCAGACAAGTGTCTGATCTCCAAAATATATAAAGAACTCACACGACTCCACTCCAGGAAGACAAACAACCCAATTAAAAAATGGGCAAAGGACTTGAACAGACACTTCTCCAAGGAAGACATACAGAGGGCCCAGAGACATATGAAAAGATGCTCAGCATCACTAGCCATAAGACACATGCAAATTAAAACCACGATGAGGTACCACCTCACACTGGTCAGAGTGGCCATCATAAACAAATCAGCAAACAAATGTTGGAGAGGATGGGGAGAAAAGGGAACCATAGTACATTGTTTGTGGGAATGCAGACTGGTGAGGCCACTGTGGAAAACAGTATGGAATTTCCTCAGAAAACTAAAAATGGAACTGCCCTTTGACCCAGCAATTCCACTAAGAACCCTGAACCCTAAGAACCCTGAAACACCAATCCCAAAATATCTATGCACCCCAATATTCATAGAGGCACAAATGACAGTATCCAAATACTGGAAGCAACCTAAGTGCCCATCAGCAAATGAGTAGATCAAAAATGTACGGTACATTTACACAATGGAATTCTACGCAGCAGAGAGAAAGAGGGAGCTTATACCCTTTGCAACAGCATGGATGGAACTATAGAGCATTATGTTAAGTGAAATAAGCCAGACTGTGAGGGACAAATACCATATGATCTCACCTTTAACTGGAACATAATAAGTAGAAAAAAAAAAAAGGAAACAAAATATAACCAGAGACACTGAAGTTAAGAACAATCTGACAATGGATAGGGGGGAGTGGGGAGGGGTTAGTTAGGAGAGGGGATTACAGGAACTACTATAAAGGACACATGGACAAAATCAAGGGGGAGGGAGGGGGGTGGATGGGGTGGGGTGGAGGGATGGGGAGAAAAGGCACACAACTATAATTGAATAACAATAAAAATTTAAAAAAAAAGAAAATGTTCCATGTGCATTTGAAAAGAATGTGTATTTTGCTTGTTTGGGATGAAAAGCTCTACATATATCAGTAAGTCTATTTCATCTAGGGCGTTGTTCAATGGCACAATATCTTTGTTGATATTTTCTTTAGAAGATCTGTCCATCTTTGACACTAGGGTATTAAAATCCCCTACTATAATTGTGTTGGTGTCAATATCTTTCTTGAAGTTCTCCAAGATTTTCTTTATGTATTTGGGTGCTCCTATGTTGGGTGCATATATACTGTCAGTGTTTATGTCCTCTTGGTGGATTCTTCCTTTGAGTATTATGAAGTGACCTTCTGGGTCTCTCTTTATGGCCCTTCTTTGGAAGTCTATTTTGTCTGATATGAGCATTGCTACCCCTGCTTTTTTTTTTCCTGTCCATTTGCTTGGACAATTTGTTTCCAGCCCTTCACTTCCAGTCTGTGTAGGTCTTCCGTCCTGAGGTAGGTCTCTTGTAGGCAGCATATGTGTGGGTCATCCTTTCTTATCCATTCAGCTATTCTATGTCTTTTGATTGGAGCATTTAATCCATTTACATTGAAGGTTATTATTGATAGGTACTTATTCACTGCCAATTCTTTGTACTTGTGTTCTTCTTTCTCTCTCTCTTTTCCTTCCTTTCCTTATAGCAACCCGTTTAGCATGTCTTGCAGAGCTTGTTTGGTGGAGGTATATTCTTTTAGACTTCTTTTGTCTGGGAAACTCTTTATTTGGCCTTCTATCTTGATTGAGAGCCTTGCTGGGTAAAGTAGTCTCAGTTCTAGACCTCTGGTTCTCATTACTTGGAATATTTTTTGCCATTCTCTTCTAGCTTGGAGAATTTCCATTGAGAAGTCAGTTGCTAACCTTATTGGGGCTCCCTTGTATGCTACTTCCTGTTTTTTCTTTGCTGCCTTTAAAATTCTTTCTTAGTCTAGGAATTTTGCCATTTTAATTTGATGTGTCTTGAAGTGGGCCTCTTTGGCTTCCTCTTGATTGGGACTCTCTGTGTTTCCTGGATTTGGGTGACTTTTTCTCTCATCAAATTAGGGAAATTTTCCATCATTACTTTTTCAAAAAGGTCTTCTATCCCTTGCTCTTCCTCTTCTCCTTCTTGTATCCCTATTATGCAGATATTATTGTGTTTCATATTGTCCTTCATTTCCCTTAACCCCTCTTCTTTCTTTCTAAGACTCTTTTCCATTTCTTGCTCATTCTGGGTGTTTTTTTTCTACCATGTCTACCAGTTCACTGATCCGATCCTCTGTTTCATTGAGCCTGCTTTTAATTCCTTCTAATGTGTTCTTCAGTTCAGAAATTGTATTCTTCATTTCCTCTTGGCCCTTGTTGATAGTTTTATTTCCTTTTGCATATTTATATAGTTTGCATTGAGTTCATTATAGTTTCTCCATAGTTTTTGGTAATTCTGTTTTAGCTGATGAAGTTTCATGATAACCAATTCTTTGAACTCAGCGTATGATAGTTGACTTGCCTTTTTTTCATTTAGCATTGTTTCTGAGACTTCCCCCTTTCCTTTCATTTGGGGATTGGTTCTTTGTCTTCCCATTGTTTGTGAGAGTCTTCTTGTTAGCCTCTGCTTCTGAAATTTATCTATTCTGACTCCCTGGGTTTATGGTATGAACTTCTATGGTAGAATGCCAGTTGATTCAGTGGTGCCGTCTCCTTAATCTCTTGAGCTGGCTGGTCGTGGGCTGTGATTTATGTTGGCCTTCTGTATGTCTTTGGGTTTGGATTGTTGTTGAGTCTTTTTTTGATGGGCGTTTCCCTCGAGCTGGTTAATTGAGGGTCACTCTGTCCACCACGTCTTGTATTCTGTTTTGCAGATGTGGACAGTTTGTGTTGAAGCTAATTCTTCTGTGGGCACAAGGTTTTGAGGCTTCTCTCTAGCTCTTGTTCAGTTGTTTGTTCTGAGTAATTTCTCCACTCTTTATTTGTATCTCCAGATCAGTCTTGGATTGAGGGTAGTGTGGCTTCCTCTCCCTTCTTCACCTTCTTCCATAGTTATCTGTTTGTGGTTTTTTGTTGGTCAGTTTTCTCTTCCAGCAGGTGTATTGATGTTCACTGCTACCACCTTGCAAGTTCTCTGGAGTAGCAAAGTGAAATTTGTCTTACTGTCTCATTTATTAGAATGACCCTTGTTTGGGTCTAACTCTGGTCTTTTCAGAGCTCCAGGTTTTATTGTCTCACCTGTGGGAAAAGGAGAAAGGGAAAAAAAAGGGAAGGAAGGGAAAAGGAATAGAAACGGCAAGGAAGAAAGGACGGAAGAAGTAAAAAAAAAAAAAGGATCAGAGGAAGGATAAGAAGAAGGAATTTTAACAAAAGTTAAAATAAAAAAATAAATAAAAGAAACAGGAAGAAGGAATAAAAAAGTAAAGGATGGAAGGAAGAAGGAATAAAACAAGAAAGAAGGACAGAAAGGAAGAAGGAATTTAGTGGGGGCATGGGGGAAGAAAAAAGAAAAAAAGTCTTCTGCTGGGTTTAAACTGGTCAGGTCAGTTCTGCTGGTCTTCCTGTCTGTGAAAAGGGAGGGGGTGGGTGGAGGGATTGGTTTCACTTTTCTCCCTTCCTGAGCCACACTCTTTGCTGTTGTCTGGCCTCCAGTCCAGCTCCTCAGTGCCCTTCTGCTCCTGACCTAAGCCATTAGTACACCAGTTGTGCTGTCCTTGTGGTGCACCAATAAGGGGCAACTCACACTCCACCTTCTTGCTCTTTGCTGTCCTAGATGCTAGAGGCTCTGGGTGCTCCTTCAGGGTAGTTCAGCCCCCTACTGGGTCAAGTCTTTCTGGAGACTGCAGTCTCCCCTAGCTCTGCAGCTCCCCTCTGCTGGGCGTTTTGCCTTCCTTCTAGAGAGCGAGTAGGCCCTGCAGGGTTTTGTGCGCAGGGGCTAGGTGGGAGGTGGTCAGTCCCCCTTGCTTCAGGCATGGTCACCCACAGGCAGCCAGGCCTTTGTTTGGGTTGTGCATGGATCCCAGGCCTTAGGCCTGTGTACCCAGGCAGCTGGGCCGCTGATCTGGTTGTGCACCTGACATGGGCTTCAGGTGTGTGCTGGGGCTGCTTTTCCAGTGTTCACAGTCCAGTGGCTGAGGGGGTGGGGGCACAAGAGGCCACCGCTGCTGCTGAGAATTCTCTAAACAGCCGCTGAGTGCCTCTATTTTCTCTTTTTCTTTTCGAGAAATTCCTCCTATTCAAGCCCCCTGGTCCAAACAAGCCCCTGGCCTCTCCCACAGCCCAGCCTGGCTCTCTCCCAAGAATCTTGCAGCAGATCCTGCGCCCTGGCTGGGGGCTTCAGCCACCGTGGTCCCTGCTCTGGTCCCAGGGACCTTATTGTACTTAAGCACTCTAATTACCATCTGATTTTTCAATGTCTTCTACAATTTTTGGTCTCCGAACTTGATATATGCTGCAATACCTTTGGCTGCTCGCTCTGTTCCTCATATCAGCTAGGCGTTTCACTGGTGCCGAGGGGAAGTGGACTCCACTCCCACCTATCCCGCTGCCATCTTCCTTCCCAAGATTTTTTAAATGTATTTAGCTGCTCCTATGTTGGGTGCTCGAAAATTTCAAGTTATATTCTTTTGGTGGATTGATCCCTTTATTATTATGTAATGTCCTCAGGTGCCCCTTATTGTCATCTTTGTTTTGAAGTCTATTTTGTCTGATTTAAGTATTGCTATCACAGTTTTTTTCATTTCCGTTTGAATGAAATATACTTTTCCATTCCTTTCCTTTCCTTTCAGTGCGTGTGTTTCTTTTATTCTGAGGTAGGTCTCTTGTAGACAGTTTATGTATGGGTCTTGTTTTCTTATCCATTCAGCTTGTTAAAGTATTTTGATTGGAGCATTTAAGCCATCTACATTTAATGTTGAAAGGTATGTATTTATTGTCCTTTCTTTCTTTATAACTGTTTCTTTTATATTTCTTCTTTCATTCTTCCTCTTTCAAAAAAAAGTCCCTTTAACATTTCCTGTATTACAGGTTTGGTGGTAACAAACCCCTTTAACTATTTTTTTTTTGTCTGGGAAGCTCTTCATTTCTCCTTCGTTTTTTAAAAATATATTTATTGATTATGCTATTAGAGTTGTACCATTTCCCGCCCCCCTCACTCCACTCCATCCTGCCCACCCCCTCCCTCCCACATTCCCCCCCTATAGTTCATGTCCATGGGTCATACTTATAAGTTCTTTGGCTTCTACATTTCCTACACTATTCTTACCCGCCCCCTGTCTATTTTCCACCTATCATTTATGCTACTTATTCTCTGTACCTTTCCCCCCCTCTCCCCCTCCCACTCCCCTATGGACACCCCTCCATGTGATCTCTATCTCTATGGTTCCGTTCCTGTTCTAGTTGTTTGCCTAGTTTGCTCTTGTTTTTGTTTTAGGTGTGGTCATTAATAACTGTGAGTTTGCTGTCATTTTTACTGTTCATATTTTTTATCTTCTTTTTTTTAGGTAACTCCCTTTAATATTTCATATACTAAGGCTTGGTGATGATGAACTCCTTGAACTTGACCTTATCTGAGAAGCACTTTATCTTCCCTTCCATTCTAAATGATAGCTTTGCTGCATACAGTAATCTTGGATGTAGGTCCTTGCCTTTCATGACTTGGAATACTTCTTGCCAGCCTCTTCTTGCCTGTAAGGTCTCTTTGGAGAAATCAGCTGACAGTCTTATGGGAAGTCCTTTGTAGGTAACTGTGTCCTTTTCTCTTGCTGCTTCTAAGATTCTCTCCTTCTGCTTAATCTTGGGTAATGTAATGATGATGTGCCTTTGTGTGTTCCTCCTTGGGTCCAGCTTCCGTGGGACTCTCTGAGCTTCCTGGACTTCCTGGAAGTCTATTTCCTTTGCCGGAGTAGGGAAGTTCTCCTTCATTATTTGTTCAAATAAGTTTTCAATTTTTGTTCTTCCTCTTCTCCTTCTGGCACCCCTATAATTCGCATGTTGGAACGTTTCAAGATGTCCTGGAGGTTCCTAAGCCTCTCCTCATTTTTCTGAATTCTTGTTTCTTCCTTCTTTTCTGGTTGGATGTTCCTTTCTTCCTTCTGGTCCACACCGTTGATTTGAGTCCCAGTTTCCTTCACATCACTATTGGTTCCCTGTACATTTTCCTTTGTTTCTCTTAGCATGGGCTTCATTTTTTCATCTGGTTTTCGAACAAATTCAACCAATTCTGTGAGCATCTTGATAACCAGTGTTTTCAACTGCGCACCCAATAGGTTGGCTATCTCTTCCTCGCTTAGTTGTATTTTTTCTGGAGCTTTGATGTGTTCTGTCATTTGGGCCATTTTTATTTTTGTCTTGGTGCTTCTGTTGCTTAAACAGGCAGAACTTTAGGTGTTCCCCGCGGGCGGGGTAACGCTGGTTGCTGCGCTGTGATGCTGTATGTGGGGGAGGGGCCGAGAGGGAGCAATGGCATCCACTCCCCTCTCCACCAGACTTCAGTCCTTCACTCTGATACCCACAATCAAACTGTGCCCCTCTGGTGCTGGTTCCCGAGTGGGTGGGCCTGTGCACGCCCCAGGCCCCTGTGGGTCTCTCAACGACCTCTCTTGTGAGGCCGGGAGTCTCTCCTGCTGCCGTCCCAACCCCCACAGGCATTTTCAATCAGAGTTTTGAGGCTTTATTTCCCGGTGCTGGAGCCCTGGGTTACGTGGTCTGCTTTTCTCCCCACCGTTTGTCTGGTTTATCTGTGCGTGAGTGTGGGGCCGCAGGGTGCTACCAGCCGCTCTGCCTGCCATGTTCTCTGCCACTCTGAGTCCGGCCCTCTTGGTTTTTCTGAGCAAATGTGGGGCCGCAGGGTCTGCTAGTGCTCGGACTGCCTGCCCTGTTGGTCCCACACTCCGCCATTCTGGGTCCCACCATGGCCACGTGAGTCCTCTCCGCCCAGCTGCCTGTCTCCACCCCTCCTACCAGTCTGGATAAATGTTTATTTTTTATTTCCTTGGTGTCGGACTTCCTTGCCGTTGGATTTTCTGTCAGTTCTGGTTGTGTGAGGAGGCGCAGTGTGTCTACCTATGCTGCCATCTTGGTTCTCCCTGTTTGCTTTTTTATTTTTTGATAGGGTAAGGAATGTAGAAAGAAAGGGAAACACCAGTATGTGGTTTCCTCTCACGTGCCCCCTACTGGGGACATTGCCCACAGCTCAGTCATGTGCCCTAGAATGGGAATCAAACTTGTGACCCTTTGGTTCACAGGCCAGTACTCAATCCACTGAGCCACATCAGCCAGTGTGTATTTTAATTATGATGTGTCTTGGTGTGGGCCTCTTTGGGTTAGCCTTGTTTGGTACTCTCTGTGCTTCCCGGACCTGTGTGTCTTTTTCCTTTCCAAGTTAAGGAATTTTGCAGTGATTATTTCTTCAAACAGTTTCTCAGTCCCTTACTCTCTCTCTTTTCCTTCTGGTACCCCTACAATGCAGATGTTGTTATGTTTTATGTTGTCCCAGAGGTCCTTTTAGACTACCTTCATTTTGGGGGGATTCTTTCCTTTTTACTACTCTAATTGAATGTTTTCTACTACTTCATCTACCAAATTACTGATTTGATCTTCTGCTTTATCCAACCTAATCTTGATTCCTTTCTTGGTAGCCTTCATTTCAGATATTGTGTTCATTTCTGATTGGTCCTTTTTTTTTGTTTAGCAGATTTTATGTCTTCTTTTATGCTTACTGTTTCTTTTTTAAGTTCTCACTGAGTTCATCCTTTCTCTACCCAAGTTCACTGAGCATCCTTATAACCATTGTTTTGAACTTTGTACCTGGTAGATTTTTTGTCTCCATTTCATTTAGTTCTTTTTCTGGGAATTTGTCTCGTTCTTTCATTTGTGGCAGGTTTCTTTGTCTCCTCATTTTGGTTGCCTGTCTGTATATGTTTCTATGTATTAGGTAGATCTGATATGCCTCCCAGTCTTGGTAGGGTTGCCTTATGTAGTAGTTGTCCTGAGGGTCTCAGTAGTGCAGTCTCCCTTATCACCCAAACAATATGCTCCAAGAATGTCCCTTGTGTGGGGTTATGTGAGTCAGCCCTTCTATTGCAGTTGAGTCTTGGTTGTTGTTGGCCACTCTGTGTGTGGAGTCAAACCTCATGCTGGCTGGCTGTAAGGACTGATTTTCACCACAATATAAGAGCTGCTGTGCTGGTGCTGACTACAGAAAGTAGAATTAACCCTAGTAAGGTCTGGTTCCTGTAATGTCTCCTTTTGGATGTACTACTTGTCCACTTAAGTTAGTCCTTTTCTGATATTATCTGAAGGCTCCCACCAGTTTCAATGGTCTGGGCCTCTTGGGAAAGACTCCAGGGCAAGTCAGTGTCAGACACTGCCTGTGACTAGGCCTGGTCTATCTCTTTGGAGCTTCAAAGTGATACACAGTTTGCCTCTTCCTCAGCTGGGCCTGATTGTGCATGGGAGGGGCCTAAGTGTGCACCAAGTCAGCCTTCCACCAGCACTAAGCCCAGGGACAGATTAGCAAAAGGCCCAAGGGACCCTGAGATCCACCTCCACCTGCATCAACCTGCCAGCTGCCTATTAGGCTCAGTCTCTGAAAGAGCCTTGGGAAGTATGTGAGTTGCATGAGGTAGGTTCTCAGTGATTCACCAGATAGAGGTGAGTGTTATTCATCAGACGATTCAGATTCAAACTCAGTGCCAGTGCTGATTCTGAGGCCACTGAGCAAAAGTTTTAGGACACACTAAGACTTGCTGCCACCTGCCAGCTGTCCACAGGTCTTTGATGGGGCAGGGTCTCAGGGAGTTGTCAGGGCTAGGCCAACTGAGTTCATCAGACCCAAACAGACCAATATTTGACTGTGCAAAAGGAGAACTCTGCAAAGGAATGGTGGCACAGCTTGGACATGGGAGGGGAAAATGGCCCCCATCCTAGAACCACACAACTCAGTCTGTCCCAGCTTCTGCCTGGATCTCCTCAAGAGCCCTAGCTCATCAGGGCAGGGACGTTGGGAGCCTTAAGTGTGGGGTGAGTGGATATCCCTCGTGGGAGGTGCTGATCAGGCTTTCAGAAAGTGGGGATAATGGCCCCTATCTCAGAGCCACACAACTCGGTTTCTGATACCCCCTAAATTGCCCAGACCTCTACACCACATGCCTAGGCAGCTGACTCCATCACAGGGCATGAGCTCTGGAGGGCAGAGTGACAAGGAGTCTACAAAGTGGGCCTACTATACTCTCTGCAGGGTTGAAGTGTATGGAGGGGTGTACTCCACTCAAGAAAAATGGCATTTGTGGTGTGACAGAGGGACTCAGCACAGGGAGCCTTCAGCTTTCTCCTGGGAGCCACACAATCCAGTGTAGGACTCCTTACACTGCTGTAGCCCAATCCACCCTCCCTCCACCAGAGTCCAAGGTGAGTGGCTGTAAAAGAGATTTTGCTTATTTGACCATTTAGAGGGGCCTGGGTTCCTAGCAGACTCCTATCTTTCCCTGGTAGACAAAATCCCTGCCAATTTTCACTACTAGATGTTATGTGGGACTGGGCCCTCACTTCCTAGTTCTGGCACTCTGAACTGGAGAGCCCCACATGGGACTGAGACGTCTCGTACCTTAGGGAGTACCTTTGCTGAGATATCCGTCCAGATTTTCAGCTGCTGCATAAGGATGCAGGGCCAGTTCTTTTTGTGTCTCCACCCTTCCTACCAGCCTTGATGTGGCTTATTCTGTAAATCCTTGGTTGTAAGATGTCTACTCAGCTAGTCTTCAGCTGGTTATTTAGGTTAATTAATCTATATTTTAGTTGCCATTTCAGTTTGGTCCTGGGAGGATGGTAGTGTAACTTCTACCTACTCCACTGACATCTTAAATTCCCACAAATTATCTTTCTTTCAATCATCGCATATATTTCTTTTCTTATATAAAATTCTGTTTTCCTTATATAAAGTTCTGACAGACACATATAGTACATATTAAAGAGTAGTAGTAATAAATATCTTTCTTTCAGTCCCAATTCTGAAGGAAATACGGGTAAAGTTTTACCATTACGTATAGTTTCACAAAGATTTTTGGTATAAAGAAAATTCTCTTTAATTCCTAGTTTACTAAGAATCTGTAAGTGGTAGCTAATGTTTTTTTTGCATCTGTCAAAATAATCAGAATTTTTCTCCTTCAAGCTGGTAATTGCAAAGATGGATTCTTTGATGATAACCATCGTTGTAGGGATTAATTCTATTTTATTATGTCAGAATTTCAGTCCACTTGGCTACCCTAACTGATATTTATTTTGAAGAGATGACTTTGTCTATTCAGTGGAGACTGAGTTAGAGGAAGGCTATGAAATCAGTTGTATTTATATGTGTTTATATTATATTTTTACAATATAGTCTTTCTTTTGTATTGATCATTATAAACTGTCCCACCCTATCTTCACTAAGACTTCTTACTTCAATGTATATTTTGTCTGATATTAATATAGCCTTTCCAGGGTTTTTATGCTTACTGCTTACAATATATATTTTTTTCCTCCAATTTACTTTCAATCTATTGGTGTCTTTTTATTTTAAATGTCACTCTTGTAGAAAGCAGAAAATTGGTTCTTTTTTAAATCAAATCTGATAATCTCTTCCTTTTTACAAGAATGTTTAGTCCATTTATATTAAGATAATTATTGATACGGTTGTAGCACATCCAATGTTTTATAGTTTTGTATTTGTCTCTTTTACTTGTTACTTGACTTCATTTGAGTTGATAAGATTTTTTCAGTATTCCATTTTAGTTTATTCTATTGGCTTCTTAGTTATTCCACTTCGAAAAATTTTAGTGGTTGCTATAGAGATTACAATCTGCCCCTTAAATTTATCCCAATTAACTTAGAGCTAGCACATAATTATTTAAAGTAGAATATAAACCACTTACAATGGTTTTAATTTCTGTTTATATACTCTGGTAAGTGTAAGTCTAAGTCATCCTCCAAGACTACTGTCCACTGGTATGCATGCCCTGCATAACCAGCTCTCTTTGAATAAGGGCAGAACTTCTGAATGTGATAGAATTAGGTTATTAATCAGACGAATTTTAGGTCATCAAAAAAGGAAATCATTTTGGTGAGGCTAACATAATCAGACGTACCCTTAAAAGGGAGTGTGACCTTCATGAAGTCAGAGAGATTAAAATATGACAAGGCATACAGGCAACACATGGCAAAGATATGAGGAGGGATCCCCCAAAAACAGGATTATTTTCTGGCAGGTGAGCCTTTCATTGTACAGGCTTCCCTTGCTAGGTGAGTATTCTAGAAACCCATCTGTATTGGTGGACCAGATGGCATCGTTGTGAGAGTCTGTGTTTGGCTTTTTTGTTGGTTTGTTTCCCTGGATGAAAAAAGTCCTTGAAGGGAAACCTTTTGCCAATGTGGAAGAGGTGAAACAAAAAACAGCAGCAGCTGTTTTGAACTTGCCAATCAATATCAACGAGTTCAAAAACTGTTTTGAGTGGTGAAAAAAATGTCTTGATGGGTGTATTGCATCAAATGGTGAGTACTTTGAAGGTAACTGAAGTTTAAACACATAAGAATAAGTATACAATTACTTATAAATAAATTCCATTTTGGGGGGTCCTCCCTTATATACGAGGCAGCTAGGATCTGAGATGGCCAGCTCCCATAGAAGAACAGGTATCTGAATTCTATAGCTGCAAGGAATGCCAATGATCATGTGACATTTAAAAAAGATCCTGAGCTCTAGAAAGGAACACAACACATCTGATGCTTTGATTTCAACTTTCAAAAATTTCTGTAATCAGAAACCCCAGTTCAGACTTAAAACTGTGGAAGTGTGATAATAAATGCATGTTGTTTTAAGTCACTAAATTGTGAGGATTTGTTATGCAGCCATCAATTTTGCAGCTGTTGTTATATATTACATTATAATTGTTATCCCATCAACACAATACTATCATCTTTGGTTTAAAGGGGATTGCGTATTTTAAATAGATTGACAAAAGAAAAGAAAAAACAATCTTTTATATACAGGAGTTGGCAAAAGTAGGTTTACAATTGTGAGTACATAAAACAGAGTTTATTCTTGTATTATTATTTATTAATTTTTGTGTTATTTTCCATACAAATAACTATAAACCTACTTTTGTGATCCCCTGTATACTAAAATATTTATCATCTCCAGAGTTCTTCATTCAGATAAAGATGGAGATATAGATAATATATATAGATAGATAGATTGAATATATGTAATTTTCCTTCAGATTTAAGAACTTCCATGATCATTGCTTATGTTGCTAGTCTAATGGTGATGAATACTTGCAGGTTTTTATTTTCTCACATGTCTATACTTTGCCTTCATTTTTGAAGGATACCATTGCATGATGTATAATTCTGGTTGACATTTTTATTTTTTATTCAACACTATGAATATGTCATTCCAATCCCTTCTGACCTCTATAGTTTCAGATGAGAAGCTATCCATTTTTATTACTGTTCTTCTCTGTATGTGAGCTACCATTTTTCCAAATGCTTTCAATATTTTCTCTTCAATTTAGGTTTTCTGCAACTTAATTATTGTGTATATAGGAATTATTTTCTTTTATTTAACCTGATTGTGCCTCTTGAATCTGTAAATTAATCTTCCTCAAAAAATTTGTGTTGTTTTAAGCCATTATTTCTTCAACTATTTTTCTGCTTTTTTCTTTCTTTTTCTCCTGAGATTCTGAAAATGTATATGAAACTATATATAATCATGCATTATACACCTAGTATATTATATATTCTAATTACATATATTAGGAACTAGGAGCAATCTTTAAAAACAAGAAACTACAGAGAAGGTGATCCTTGTTTCTTTTAAACTGTTTCACTGTAGTCACATTTTACAGACACAGGGGAAGAGACTAAAAAAGCAACAAGGAAATCATAAAATGAATAAAACATACACTGTACATATGGGACTGTATATAACATATATATATATAAGACAACATTATATATTCCTATATATTTTTAAGGTTCTGATCATTTTTTTCTGCAACTTTATTCTTTTCTTCAAATTTGGTAATTTCTCTTGCTTTATCTCAAATTTATAAAATATTTATTTTGCTGCTGTTTAAATCATCCAGCAAATTTTTATTATATGTATTATACTATTCAGCTCTAGAATTTTTATTTATTTTATTGTTTCTATGTATATATTTAGATTCCCTGTCTGTGTATTTATCAATATCATATTTTCCTTAAATCTTTTGAAGTGTTTTCATTATTACTGGATAATTATAGAGTTGATTTAGCTTTTGAAGTTAATAGCTAATTTAAAGTTTTTGTCTAGTTAATACAACATCTGGGTCCTGATTATTTCCCTGAGTGTGAGTCAAATTTTCCCATGTTTTTAATGTCTGGTAAATTTTGGTTAAAAGTTGAACATTGTTTACAATATAGGGTAAGAGCTCTCCTGTTCTTCTTTTTTTTTTTTTTTGGAATTTTTAAAATATATTTATTGATTATGCTATTACAGTTGTCCCATTCCCCCCCTCACTCCACTCCATCCTGCCCACCCCCTCCCTCCCACATTCCCCCCCTATAGTTCATGTCCATGGGTCATACTTATAAGTTCTTTGGCTTCTACATTTCCTACACTATTCTTACCATCCCCCTGTCTATTTTCCACCTATCATCTATGCTACTTTTTCTCTGTACCTTTCCCCCCCTCTCCCCCTCCCACTCCCCTATGGACACCCCTCCATGTGATCTCCATCTCTATGGTTCCCTTCCTGTTCTAGTTGTTTGCCTAGTTTGCTCTTGTTTTTGTTTTAGGTGTGGTTGTTAGTAACTGTGAGTTTGCTGTCATTTTTACTGTTCCTATTTTTGATCTTCTTTTTCTTAGGTAAGTCCCTTTAATATTTCATATACTAAGGCTTGGTGATGATGAACTCCTTGAACTTGACCTTATCTGAGAAGCACTTTATCTGCCCTTCCATTCTAAATGATAACTTTGCTGGATACAGTAATCTTGGATGTAGGTCCTTGCCTTTCATGACTTGGAATACTTCTTGCCAGCCCCTTCTTGCCTGTAAGGTCTCTTTGGAGGAATCAGCTGACAGTCTTATGGGAAGTCCTTTGTAGGTAACTGTGTCCTTTTCTCTCGCTGCTTCTAAGATTATCTCTGTTTAATCTTGGGTAATGTAATTATGATGTGCCTTGGTGTGTTCCTCCTTGGGTCCAGCTTCCTTGGGACTCTCTGAGCTTCCTGGACTTCCTGGAAGTCTATTTTCCTTTGCCAGACTGGGGAAGTTCTCCTTCATTATTTGTTCAAATAAGTTTTCAATTTTTTGTTCTTCCTCTTCTCCTTCTGGCACCCCTATAATTCAGATGTTGGAAGGTTTCAAGATGTCCTAGAGATTCCTAAGCCTCTCCTCATTTTTCCAAATTCTTGTTTCTTCCTTCTTTTCTGGTTGGATGTTTCTTTCTTCCTTCTGGTCCACACCATTGATTTGAGTCCCAGTTTCCTTCGCATCACTGTTGGTTCCCTGTACATTTTCCTTTGTTTCTCTTACCATATGCTCCTGTTCTTTTAAGAATTATTAAGTCTTGTTTGATTATTGTAGGAAGCATTAAACTGTGCCTGGATTCAAACTGCAAGCCTTGACACATCATAGATATACAGTTGTTGATATCCATTTTATGGCTTTTTTTTTTTTTTGCCCTTTTTTGGTCTGTTTCAGTACCTGCAAAGTGTGACTATAACCAAGGAGTTGAATAAAGATAAATACTGCTTCCTCTGTAATTCCCTGTTTCTAAGGATGCTCTCTAATTCCCAGCTGTTCAAGTTGCTCCAGACTTTGGCTCTACTCTAACATCTCAAGTCTATACATTTCAACTTTCTACCATTTGGGCTTCAGATGGTTATAGGATTCACCCAGTTAAGAAAAGTATCAGACTCCCAGATCTTAATCCATATTGTTTTATCTTTTAATTCTACATTTATTTCTGGTCTCTGTCCCAGTGATTTGGATTGTTTATGCTCTTATTTGGGATATATTAGGTTCTTGCAATTGTCATATTTCCCTCCTAAATTTCCAGCCCTTTTCTTAGGCTTGTTATTTGGTTGCTGATTCCTTTAGCCAGTTAGCTAGAGTTTTCTCCCACCATTGTCCTCAGCCTTAGCCACAAGTTATGCAAAATTGTTAAAACAGAAAACCAAAAATTCAGATTCTTATCTCTTACAGTTGCAATATTTGAAATTAAACTCTCCTCTGGTTTCTGTCTACTTTGACATTTTTAGTGCATTTAAATAGTTTTAAAATTGTTTTATACTATAGTTTTAATCTGAGGAGGTGAGCATAAACATTTCACTTTTCCACCATTAACCAGAAGCTGACTTTCAATTATATTTTTAAAAATTTTAAAGCTCTTCAATTAACATTTTATGTGTCTAAAATATTATTTTGATTTAATTTTAATTATATTTTTGCTGGATCTAGAATTCTAGCTTAGCAACTTCATTTTCCTTTCAACTTTTTAAAAAATGTTTTTTCTTAGCCATCTGGTTTGCAACATTTCTAATCAGAAATCAGAAATTTTTATCATTGTTCACCTGTATATGTATCTTTTTTCTCTAACATCTCTTAAGATTTTTCTCTTTATCAGTTGATTTCAGCAATTTGATTATGAGGTACTGAGGTGTTGTTTTCTTCTGTTCTCCTCCTTGGAATTATTGAGCATTTTGGATATGCAAGTTATCATTATTCATCAAATTGAAGAAGTTGGGCCATTATTGCTTTAAAATATTTTTCTTCCCCAAAGTATTTCTGCGATTCCAACTACACGTATATCAGACAGCTGGGTGTTGTTCCACAGTTTCCTTATGTTTTGGTGTAAGATTTTCTTTTGTTTTGTTTTATGTTTTATACCTCTGTATACTTTAGTTTGCTGGGATCCTATTACTATGTCTTCACACACATTGATCTTTTCCCCCTCTGTTACATTCATCAGTGAATTTTTTATTTCAGATATTGTAATTTCATTTCTACAAAATGTTTGGGGTTTTTTTCATAATTTCTATTTCTCTACTGAAATTCTTCTTTTTTCTCCTTTATGCTTCTTCTTCTAAACCCTTAAAATGTTTATAGTAGCTGTTCTAAAATCTTCATGTGAAAATTTCATCATTTCTATAATTTCTAGGTCAGTTTCAATTGACTAATTTTCTCTTCATTATGGATAACAGTTTTCTGTCCATTTCTATATCTAGTAATTATTTATGCTGAACATTATGGAGGGTATTTTGTTGAGTTTGTAGATATTTAGTGTTTGGCCAATGGCTCCTATGCAGTTCTTAAGAGCCTCTCTTTTTTTATTTTGCCCCACTCCTTTTTGTCAGGAATGCTGTCCCCATATATTCCAGTCATCTCAGGAGCCTCAAACTCTAGTCTTTATCTTCTCAGTTCAGCAAGATTATCTTAATATGTTTGGGTTTCCACACCCTACAATAGATTCTGCAAAGTGCCCCTAATACAGAAAGAGTGGTTATGGGCCCCACCTTGTTTCCTTACTGACTCTTGGTCATCACAGTTCAGTTCTGTGCTGCTTTTTTCCCAACATCTGTAAATAGTATTAAATATATTTACGCAGTTTTATACAAGGGAGAGCTAGTCCAGTATAGTTATTTTGACATGACCAGAAACACAAATATCCTAAAGATTTTTAATGTGTCATCTATAGGAAGAAAACAGCTATTCTCAGAGCTTATTGTGGGAGTAAAGCTATTAGGATAGTTAAATTACTTCAGTTTGGGGGAGAGGAGTATATTGTAGTTATAAAAACAAGGCTGTCCCTGGACAGAAAATCCTTGGATTAGATAAACTCTTAGGGCCTTCTGAAATTCTAGATTCCATATTTCTATACTTACAATATGTTTGGATTCTTTGTGTTGCAAATAATAGAAAACACAAGTCAAACTGAATTAAACTATAAGTAAATTAGTTGGTGGTATTATAGGTCTCAGAACTGATTTGAACAAGAGACTTCACAAGATTCATCTTTCCACCTTCCGAGTCAATACAGTGTTAGAAAGTATCAGTTTAAGCTAGGTCTGATTCTCCTCCTTGTCATGTGATGACTATTAGTGCTTCCTGGCTACATGCTTGTTCATTTAAGTCCAGAGGGGAACTATTTCTTTTTCAGATATTCATGTATGCCCTCTAACTGGACTAGCTTGGATCATACATTCACTCATGAGCCAACTAATTAGCAATGGAAATGGAAAAGCTTTGACTAATGCATTTCTCTAAACTAATCATGTGACTAGGTGAATGAAATGACTTTTATTGGTTTAAACAAATTAGAGCTTATTCTTTGAGGTAGGCCTGGAGTTGGAAGCATTCAAACCACCTGGCTGCAACTTAATGGAGGAAAGGTACAGTAAATATTAGAATGATAGCTGTAATGCCCATTTTAGTTACATTAAAAATGTTGGAAATATACATGTTTCTGTTGATAGCATACATACTAAAATGTTTTGAATAGTACAAATCACTTTCTAATTCTTAGATGTATTTATCAAAATGATAAAGGGGCTCAATATACATATTTATTAAAAACAGCATTTAAGATATTTTATAAGAATAGATTTGTTGGAAATCCATATGATGAAATGTGTTAGTGGCTATAGCTGAATTAAAAGAAATTTTGACGACTTTTTCTGGGGGTTCATTTTGTGTGATTTTCTAATATCCTGCATTAAGTATATATTTCTTACGTAGTTGTAGAGAATAAGTAAATCCACTAAGATGATGCTTGTGGAGTTGCAAGAGGAAACAGTTCATCACTAAGAGAAGTAATCAGTGTTGTAGTTAAGAGCATTGATTGCAAACTCAGCTAACCTAGGCTCATGGCCTGGCTTCACCACATCCTACCTTTCTAAAATGGAACTAATAACATGGTACCACTAAGTGAATGTATCAAGCATGTTAACAATCCTATTCATAAATAATATAAATTTAAGCCTTGTATTAGTGGAAGACAGGGATTCTTTTCCAACTTTCACAAATGAGGGAACTAATTTCCCAAATATGTAAATGGCCAAATCAACATAACCAGTAAGAGGAAACCGCATCTGCCTAGCTGTAAAACCCTTTCACTTTATCTCTACTTATGTGGATCTGAAACTCCAGTGCACATCAGAATCACCAGAGGCACTTGTTAAAATACAGCTTTTGGGGGTCCCAATCTCCATAATTATGGATTCAGTAGGTCTGGGTGTGACCTAAGAATATCATTTCTAACAAGTTCTCTGGTAATGCTTATGCTCCTGGTCTGAGGACTGCATGATGAGGTCCACTCTTCTACACTACATTTTCAGTGATTGTGCACACTCAACAATACAAAAATTTTAGCATACTTTCATAAACATACAAGCATTAACTGTTCCTTATTTTGGTGTTTATTTCCTAATCACTTGTCTTTGTGATTTTTGTGTTCTAGTACAGTTCCCAGGTTTATAAAGATGCTTGAGAAATTCTCCCTGTGGTCATTATTGCTAGCACTTTCTCCAGTCCAGTGCCCTAAATGGTCTTCTAGTGGTCTAAAACAGTCAATGTCCTTCCCACTTCATAATTTAATTATAGATAATAAATAAACTACAAAATAAAAGTTGTTATCATACCAATGTATTTACCAGGGTTTTGAAAGCATTAAAATAATTTATCACAAAAATCACTTCACATGAATAAAAAGCTCCCTGTAAGCTCTTGGTTTCATTTTACACTTGATTTTTCTCCCTTCTTTGTAGCTATACGGCTGGGTTGGAAATAAATTTGCCTTTTGGGGTTTTATTATCTAAAGGACAGCTTTCTTCTTTGATTATGGTACTGAGTTTTTCTACCAAACTCAAGGTCTGGTCAGGAAGATCACATGCAGTCTGGGCCAGATATTCTATACACATTGTATTGAGTAGCAAAATATATTATTACTATATGTATGTTTCATTTCTCAGATAAGTTTTGATGTGATCAGCTTAAAAGGACTAATGTGGTCATCTCAACAGTGTTCAAATCACATTCTAGTTATTTAACATCAAAATACCCTCTATTTGGTATATGTCTGATGAGAAAGCAAGATTCTTCTTCCTAAAATTATTTCTCAGAATAAGAAGCAATCTCCCTGTGTATCTTGTATTATAGTGGATTTCTGCTTACTTTATATTGAATTAGATAGTAGTTAAAGCAAATGTCCTCATGATATAAAAGTGGATACTTGTGCATGTGAATCCACTTATGTTTGGACATATATGGGACTTCTATCACTTTTATTTCCAGATTACTTCAGACCTAAGAAACTGAAATAGATTAGTAATTAAGATCCTTTGATTATGGAACAGGAACCCAAATAAGTCTCACTCGCTTAAGCAATAAGCAGGATTGTTTTAAGAATGCAAGGTATCTTCATGAATTCCCAGAGCAGAAGAGACTGAGCTTCTTGAAGGAACTAGAATAAGGAACTGAACACACATCAAGAACCCAGGCAGCACTCTCTTTGTTTCTTATTTTGACTTTTGTGCTCTGCTTAAGTCTCTTCTTTCTGCATATCAGCTTTCTCAAGTTCTCTTGTGTATGGGAGAAGGATGACTCCTCCACAGTTCATGAGAATACATTCTCCATTCAGCTGGCTAGCCTAGATGCTCAACTGCCTCTCATTCCCATTCCAAATTCTAACATAAAAAACCTAATGGGCTCATCTTATCCCAAATATCTAAGAGTACATAATAGAAATATGGTTACCAGGGACGGACTTTAAGGAAGTAAGAAAGTTTTCATAATTTGGTCATTATGAGTTGAAAGAAAGATACAAATAAGTTACATTTTGAACAATTTTTAAAAAACAGTGTAGTTTTAGTAACTTTGTATTTGGTGTCAAGTATAACTTTAGAGAAAGTATATGACAGTAAAAGTAGAGGAAGTGGTTGCATTTGTGTCTTTTGCTGCCCCACATCACCTCTCCCACTCCTTTTAGCACCATCTTACTTTTCCATTAGATTATAACCTTTATAAATTTCCTCAAGTCCTGGTAATACTGTAAATATCATGCCTCTTCCCTGTGCCAGAGTGTCCTCGAGGCACATGTAACCTATGCTGGCCAGAGAAACATGTCACCCAAATGTGATTGGTTCAGGGATAAGCATGTCATCAATCAGATTCTTCCTGAAATTTGATATGGGACACAAAGGGGAGGGATGTTTTCTTTTTGGATCATAAGCAATAAGGATGTGACTTTAGGGTCATCATCATTCCTGCCTAAGGCACAAGAATTGTTGAAAATAAAGCAAACAGCCCTAAAGAAGGAACACCAAAAAATATCATGTGGTCCCTAGGGGCCCACAATATCTGAAGTGTACTTTCAAGTTATAGAAGCCAATCAAAGTACTTTGTTGTTGCTATCATATTTAAGGTAATTTGGGTTGGGTCTCCAGTATTTGCCACTGAAAAAGTATAATGAAAGTGGTTATGTTATGTGTCTGGGAATTGACTATAAGTTATTAACAAGAAGTACAACTCCACAATCTTTTATTCAAATCCTTTGGTATAAATATCTTTTAGAATTCAGAAAGGCAGAAAGATGCATATCCCCCATATCATGTAACAAAACCCCAAGAATCTGAGGTTCTGGGCAGCACACCATAAGAAAACATGTTAATTTTTCCTCAGGAAAATGTAAGAATAGCCACAACAAACAAGATAAATGAAGCCTACTAATCACATTATGTTAGCTCAGGTCCAGTTATATGTTTTCCTCCAATGGAGGTGAAAAAATTAATTTTATTTTCAGAGTGCTACATTTTGGAATTGTAGATAAGAGATTATGGATATATTGATCAGTTTAAAGTTTCAACCAGATAATAGTCATTGCTGTTCCCTGGCTTCACTTCTGCTGAGCCACATTCAGGATTTCTACTGAGTGGAACCTACTAACCTCTTCCTTTTTTTTTTTTTTTTACTTTTTTATTTTTATTTTTTTAATTTTTTTATTTTTTATTTTAAATTTTTATTGTTATTCAATTAGAGTTGTATGCCTTTTCTCCCCATCCCTCCACCCCACCCCAGCTGAAGCCACCTCCCTCCCCCACCTCCACCCTCCCCCTTGGTTTTCTTCATGTGTCCTTTATAGTACTTCCTGTAATCCCCTCTTCCCACTGTCCCCCCCCCCCCCAACGCCCTGGCTATTGTTAGATTCTTCTTAACTTCAATGTCTCTGGTTATATTTTGTTTGCTTTTTTCTTTTGTTGATTATGATCCAGTTAAAGGTGAGATCATATGGTATTTGTCCCTCACCGCCTGGCTTATTTCACTTAGCATAATGCTCTCCAGTTTCATCCATGCTGTTGCAAAGGGTATAAGCTCCTTCTTTCTCTCTGCTGCGTAGAATTCCATTGTGTAAATATACCATTGTTTTTGGATCCACTCGTTTGCTGATGGGCACTTAGGTTGCTTCCAGTACTTGGCTATTGTCAATTGTGCTGCTATGAACATTGGGGTGCACAGGTTCTTTTGGATTGGTGTTTCAGTGTTCTTAGGGTATAATCCCAGCAGCGGAATTGCTGGGTCAAAGGGCAGTTCCATTTTTAGTTTTCTGAGGAAATTGCAAACTGTTTTCCACAGTGGCCTCACCAGTCTGCATTCCCACCAACAGTGCACTAGGGTTCCCTTTTCTCCGCATCCTCTCCAACATTTGTTTGTGGATTTGTTTATGTTGGCCATTCTGACTGGTGTGAGATGGTACCTCATTGTGTTTTTAATTTGCATTTCTCTGATGGCTAGTGATGCTGAGCATCTTTTCATATGTCTCTGGGCCCTTGTATCTCTTCCTTGGAGAAGTGTCTGTTCCAGTCTCTTGCCCATTTTTTAATTGGGTTGTTTGTCTTCCTGGAGTAGAGTCGTGTGAGTTCTTCGAGATCAGGCCCTTGTCTGAGGTATCATTAGCAAATATGTTTTCCCATACTGTTGGTTCTCTTTGTAATTTGGTGCTGTTTTCTTTAGCCATGCAGAAGCTTTTTATTTTGTTGAGGTCCCATTTGTTTATTCTTTCCTTTATGTCCCTTGCTTTAGGGGATGTGTCTGTGAGGATGTTGCTGTGTGGAATGTCTGAGATTTTCCTGCCAATGTTTTCCTCTGGGACTTTTATGGTGTTACAACTTATATTTAAGTCTTTTATCCATCTTGAGTTTATTTTTGTGTATGGCGTAAGTTGGTGATCGAGTTTCATTTTTTTGCACGTAGCTGTCCAGATCTCCCAACACCATCTGTTGAAGAGGCTGTTTTTGCTCCATTTTATGCTCCTGCTTCCTTTGTCAAATATTAATTGACTGTATAGACTTGAGTTTATTTCTGGGCTCTCTGTTCTGTTCCATTGGTCTATGTGCCTGTTTTTATGCCAGTACCAGGCTGTTTTGATGACAGTGGCCTTGTCATACAGTTTGATATCAGGTATTGTGATCCCTCCTGCTTTGTTCTTCTTTCTCAAAACTGCTGCAGCTATTCGGGGTCGTTTATGGTTCCATATGAATTTCTGAAATGTTTGTTCTATATCTGTGAAATATGTCATGGGTACTCTAATAGGGATTGCATTGAATCTATAAATTGCTTTGGGTATTATGGCCATTTTGATGATGTTAATTCTTCCAATCCATGACCATGGTACATGCTTCCATTTGTTTGTGTCTTCCTTCATTTCTTTCTTCAGTGTTGTGTAGTTTTCTGAGTATAGGTCTTTTACCTCCTTGGTTAGGTTTATTCCTAGGTACTTTATTTTTCTTGTTGCTATATCAAATGGGATTTTTTTCCTGATTTCTGTTTCTGAAGTTTCGTTGTTGGTATACAGGAATGCCTTTGATTTCTGAGTATTGACTTTGTATCCAGCTGTTTTGCCAAATTCATTTATTAGGTCGAGTAGTTTAGTGGAGTCTATAGGGTTTTCCATGTACACTATCATGTCGTCTGCAAACAGTGACAGTTTCATTTCCTCCTTTCCAATTTGGATGCCTTTTTTTGCTTTTTCTTGTCTGATTGCTGTGGCTAGGACTTCCAATACTATGTTGAATAGGAGTGTTGAGAGAGGACATCCTTGTCTTGTTCCTGATCTTAGTGGGAAAGCTCTAAGTTTTTGTCCATGAGTGTGATGTTGGCTGTAGGTCTTTCATATATGGCATTTATTATGTTGAGGACTGCTCCCTTTATTCCCACTTTGCTGAGTGTTTTTATCAGAAATGGGTGCTGTATCTTATCGAATGCTTTCTCCGCATCTATTGATATGATCATGTGATTTTTGTCTTTGCTGTTATTGATGTGATGTATTATGTTTATTGATTTGGGAATATTGTACCATCCTTGCATCCCTGGGATGAATCCCACTTGGTCATGGTGGATGATCTTTTTAATGTATTGCTGGATGCGGTTTGCTAATATTTTGTTGAGAATCTTAGCGTCTATGTTCATCAGCGATATTGGCCTGAAGTTTTCTTTCTTCATTGTGTCTTTATCTGGTTTTGGGATTAGGATGATGCTGGCTTCATAAAAAGAGACTAACCTCTTCCTGATACCAGTCAAACTCATATGAACTTAGTCATAATGGAGCCACAGTAAAGCTCAACAGAGTCAGGTATCTTGTACTGGAATTCTCCAGCTCCACTTATACTTGCTCTGTGACCTAGGAGTCCTGTGGTATAGGTTAATAAAATAGCATATGCCAAGCATTTAGTATACACTGAAGAAACATTTGATCTATTGTCCTTGTTTCCTATCTTTTCAGTCATCCAGACAAATTACTCTTCAGTTAGTCTTCCAGCTGTTTTTGCTCAAGTGTGACTATTCTCTGATTCACACTCCAAGGAATCCTCTGAAATAATTTGGCCCAAGCAAGACACTATCCCTGGATTGAAATGGTACACCAGGTTCACCCCAACTAAGCAATAGGAAAATATCTGAGCCCACATCTTCTGGATTCCTCCTGCCATTGGCCAGTGGTCAAAATAATTGTGATATGCTGAACAATGACTCCTTTCTCTTTAAAACCTCTGAGCTGCTTTCTAACTGTCTGATCCTTGCAGAGCAACAACCCCGGCACACACCCAACAAGGACTGGTAAAGTAGAGCCACCAGAGTACACTTTACTATAAATGCATTCTTGCTAAGACAGTCACCAGAAAAAATTAGTTCTTTCCCATGGAAAAATATAATATTAAATCAATCCAGCATTTGCCAAACTTTATTCTTTTGCAAGCCAAGGTCAAAATTTTGCTATACTTGCACAACTGCCTGCACTATATTTGTGGGCAAATGATAACTATTGCCTATAAGAAGTCTGTGTACTTTTGCCCACTGCATCTTGATATCAGAGTCAGCAAGGAAAACACAAAATAGTGAAGCAGTGGGTGAAAAAAATGAGAAAAGGAAGAGAAAGAACAGTTTCAGTCTCAGTTTTGGCCATGTGTGTTGGCCCTCCATAGCCAGCAAGATCCTCCAGGTAGTCAACATGGGGCAACTAACCTGCATGTGACCCCCTTCTGTCACAGGAAGAAGTGTAACTAAAAAACACGTGGGGTCTTACCACTCACCACCAACAAGCAAAAACTCTGGAGGCAGAGTTCAGTAGAAAGGAAAAGGAACCTTTCATTCAAAGGCTATACAGTTTGAAATAATGGTAGGTTTCTACCTTGAAGCCTGTTTACTCTAAGACATCCAAGGAAAATCACCCTGCCACCCTCTGCCAGCTCAGTTTAAGGCTGTACCAGGAGCCTGTTCTCCCACCCAAAAATACCATCCTCTAAGAAATGCAGGTGGCTTGGCTGGTTTTCATTACTGTCTGCCTTCAGGCATCTTTCAGAGTCTGTGCATCTGGATGTTCTACTCCTGGCATGCTGTCTTCTTCCTCTGACCACTGTCCTCTGGTGCATCTGTGTGCCTGCCCAGGTAGGACCCATGCAATGCAGCTCCAGTCATGAGTGCTGTCCTGGCTTCCCCTATAGGGGAGGAGCTTAAGGCTTGTTGCTTGGCCACATGACTTCCAAGGCCCACCAGTCAAAGCTTCCTTCCCTTCTGCCCTATCAACACAGTGCCTACTGTGCTCCTGGCTGGGCAGACCCATGGAGCACTCAGGGAGGGGTACCAGGAACATTCCCAAGCCCCACAGTCTTTAGGGCCTGCTGGCCCACAAACTTGAGCCCTCAGAAACCAGTAAAGAGGGTGAGAACAAAGAGAGTTCTGTTTCCACACCCTTCATGTTATATGGTCAGGCCCCAAATCCTCTTTGCAGCAGAAGCATGTAGAAGGGTATTTCTCTCTGTCATCCTGCACTATCTGGTTGCTCGGCTAACAGCTCATGCACAGTCCTCCATGCTTCCCAACCTGTCCCCCATCTCCAGGACGTGGGGTACAGCTTCTTGCCCTGCTCCTGGGGTCCCTGATCCTCTTTGCCCAGTGATCCAGCCAGAACCATCCCCTCATTACAATTCCCCCTTTTTTAATATATTTATTAATTATGCTATTACAGTTGTCCCATTTCACCCCCCCACTCCACTCCATCCTGCCCACCCCCTCCCTCCCACATTCCCTCCTATAGTTCATGTCCATGGGTCATACTTATAAGTTCTTTGGCTTCTACATTTCCTACACTATTCTTACCCTCCCCCTGTCTATTTTCCACCTATCATCTATGCTACTTATTCTCTGTACCTTTCCCCCCTCTCCCCCTCCCACTCCCCTATGGACACCCCTCCATGTGATCTCCATCTCTATGGTTCTGTTCCTGTTCTAGTTGTTTGCCTAGTTTGCTCTTGTTTTTGTTTTAGGTGTGGCCGTTAATAACTGTGAGTTTGCTGTCATTTTTACTGTTCCTATTTTTGATCTTCTTTTTCTTAGGTAACTCCCTTCAACATTTCATATAATAAGGGCTTGGTGATGATGAACTCCTTGAACTGGACCTTATCTGAGAAGCACTTTATCTTCCCTTCCATTCTAAATGATAGCTTTGCTGGATACAGTAATCTTGGATGTAGGTCCTTGTGTTTAATCTTGGGTAATGTAATGATGATGTGCCTTGGTGTGTTCCTCCTTGGGTCCAGCTTCTTTGGGACACTCTGAGCTTCCTGGACTTCCTGGAACTCTATTTCCTTTGCCAGACTGGGGAAGTTCTCCTTCATTATTTGTTCAAATAAGTTTTCAATTTTTTGTTCTTCCTCTTCTCCTTCTGGCACCCCTATAATTCGGATGTTGGAACATTTCAAGATGTCCTGGAGGTTCCTAGGCCTCTCCTCATTTTTCTGAGTTCTTGTTTCTTCATTCTTTTCTGGTTGTATGTTTCTTTCTTCCTTCTGGTCCACACCATTGATTTGAGTCCCAGTTTCCTTCGTATCACTATTGGTTCCCTGTACATTTTCCTTTGTTTCTCTTAGCATAGGCTTCATTTTTTCATCTACTTTTCAAACAGATTCAACCAATTCTGTGAGCATATTGATAACCAGTGCTTTGAACTGTGCATCTGATAGGTTGGCTATCTCTTCCTCACTTAGTTGTCTTTTTTCTGGAGCTTTGAAGTGTTCTGTCATTTGGGCCTTTTTTTTTTTTTTTTTGTCTTGGCGCATCTGTTACTTTAAGGGGCGGAGCCTTAGGTGTTCCCCGGGGCGGGGTAATGCTGGCTGCTGTGCTGTGATGCTGTATGTGGGGGAGGGGCAGAGAGGGAGCAATGGCGCCTGCCTCACTCTCCTCCGGATTTCAGTCTTTCACTCAGATATCCACAATCAAACTGGGCCCCTCTGGTGCTGGTTCCCCAATGGGTGGGCTTGTGCACACTCTAGGCCCCTGTGGGTCTCTCCAACGACCTCTCCCGTGAGGCTGGGAGTCTCTCCTGCTGCTGCCCCAACCCCCACGGACGCTTTCAATCAGAGGTTTGAGGCTTTATTTCCCGGAGCTGGAGCCGTGGGTTGCACAGTCTGCTTCGCTCCCCGCCGTTCGCCCAGTTTATCTGTGTGCAAATGTGGGGCCCCGGGGTGCTACCCACTGCTCTGCCTGCCCCGCTCTCCGCTACTCTGAGTCCGGCCCTCTTGGTTTATCTGCACAAATGTAGGGCTGTAGGGTCTGCTAGTGCTCGGACTGCCTGCCCCGTTCGTTTCACACTCCGCCAGTCTCAGTCCCGCCACAGCCACGAGAGTCCTCTCCACCCTGGTGCCCATCTCCGCCCCTCCTACTGGTCTGGATGAATGTCTATTTTGTATTTCCTTGGTGTCGGACCCCCTTGCCGTTCAATTTTCTGTCAGTTCTGGTTGTGCGAGGAGGCGCAGTGTGTCTACCTATGCCACCATCTTGGTTCTCCAATTCCCCTTTTAACACTTCCGAACTTTGTAATCTTACAAAGACGTCTGGGTGGAGGTTTCATTCTTCTGTAGATACTTCCTGCTGGCTAAGAACATAGTCTTATCTACCCCCGGTAGAGAGATCCCTACTGAAAGGGGATCTGGAATGAAGGGGAGCTTTTATGCAAGGGAAAAGGATCTTGCCTCGTCCAGGTCAGTCTGTTGTCCCTGAAAAGCAGTGTGCACAATGTCCAAAGGATAGGATTGCTGCACAAGTTAGCAACCTTTTATTCTGGAAATGACAAATTTGGAAAGAGGGTTAGAAGGCACAATCAGAACCGTAACAACTAAATGACAAAAGTAGGGATTAGTTCTACAGTGTTCTTGATTAAGAAACAGTTGCTTCCTTGGAGGAAAGTGTGCAAGGTATGTCACACCTGTCCAAACACCTACTGACCACTACATGTAGCTCAAATTAGGCTGAGGTAAATATTCTGAAATCCCCCCTTTAACACTTCTGAACCCTTTCTGTGAAAACCATTAGGGAAGAAAAAGAAAGTAGTTTTAAAGTGAAACTAGTAGGCCACCCCATACTTCACCAACTCAACCATCTAGTCCTGCCAAACTGTTGAGTCTCAGGAGGTGCCAATGCAGATAGACTTTAGTGAGACCTATACTGTGTCACCAAACACCAGTAAATGAGGTCATAGGCACAGAGTATGAAAACAGAAGGAAGAGCACACAGGTTAATTCACACAACAAATTACAAACCTGTCTCTGAGAATATACCTTTTGAGAAGATGTCCAGTTGCAAGGCTTTTACTGGAGTTATATCAAGCAATGAAAATTTGCCAAATCTTTCATGCCTATAAATTAAACATCTCTGATATCATCAGATTCTGAGATAAACCAGTTCAGTTTCCAAGTGAAAACTAAACTTCAAAAACAGCTACACTAGAGTTCTATATCCACAACTGAGCATCATGATTTTTTTCTTGAATCCCAATTCCTCCCTTTAAGATTGCCCTTATTGTCACCAAAGAGACTTCCACTTTTTAATTTTGCCTCCTCATTTGCATGAGCACCACATGAGCAGCAATTGATTACATAGGATCTTCAAATCTGCTCTGCTGAAACTTCCACAAGGAACCTTTAACTTGAGCCTTAGTCAGCCCTTCAGGGCACAGAGCCAAACCACACACCTGCCTTATGACATTGCCTTCAGTACCTGTACTCTTCAAATCCTTGAGGTTCCCATCATGTCTTAAGGTTCCTGCTTACCATCTTTCAGGAAAGCAACCTTTGTTCCTTCCCTTGATAGACTGCCATGAAACACACGACCAAACAATGTACTGAGTCATTTTTCCACAGGGCTTTCCTTAGCTTCAAAAGTCAATCTCAGTTCTTCAAGGCTTTCTGGTAACAGCCAGAGCCCAGGCATCCCTCCTTCACTCATGACATTCCAGGAAAAGTCTTGATTATTAAAACCACCAATTGAAACAAGTCTTATTGGTTTCATGCAAAGATGCTTTGCGTCATCACTCACTCATTAAGAATGCCAAATTCTAGAAGGATTAGGTATGGAGAAAAATACAAACAAAAAGTAAAATCCTTGTCCTTCCAATATCCACCAAAATAGCATTTCCATGCCTTAAGGTATTCATTGTTTTCTTTCTAACTTAATGTGAAGTTTTAACTCTCAGAAACTCCACTTTCCTTTCAGAACAGAAACAAAGACAAGTTTCAAAGAAAGGGGGATTAGAACGTGCCTTAGAATCTTGCCTCACACCAACTGGTCCCACCAACCAGTACCATTGAAGATCCCTTCTAGGTCCAAATGACCTAAAGACCCAATGGAAGAGACATTCTCTCACCCCACAGTGTGCTAACTAATCTTATAGCAGATAAGGAGGATTCCCGGTATAAATCAAACAGTGGCATTCCCCCTAGTTCTCACAAGATCAGAAAGCAAGCATAAAACAGAGAACTAAGGTTTCTTTCCTTTAAGTTAAAATTATCACAACCTTCTGTACTCATTCATATTTAGCAATAACTCACTTTTAATCCTTGTTTTTTTCAACACTGGGAAGGACTATAATCTAACTCAGTATCAAGCAACTAAAAGTCTCCAGATTTGCAAACACATAAGTAAAGTAAAAGGAACATTGTCACTTTTCATTGAGGCCCATTGTCTTCTTCTGAAAGAAATTTCAAATCTCCTTCCAGAGTACAGGTCCAGCTTTCCCTTTCAGCATCAACCACAGCAACAGGGTTCAAATTTTCCTCAGGTGGTGCCCATTTTATCTTTGTGTGGTAGATCCAAGGCTTGATTTCTGTGAGATTCAGTGAAGAGTATATTGTCAGTAGGACGTCATAGGGACCAGTCCATTGTTCAGCTAGTTGCTGTTCATGGCCTTGAGTCTTCCAGGTTTTTAGTAAGACTCAATCCCCCAGCTGGAGTGGGTGTAGAGGCTCATCAGATGGGTAGGCAGACCTGCAATGAACAAACTTTTGCAAAATAGTGTTTGCCCTAAATGTTGCACATATTGTTTAATATTTGACTTGTGCTCCAAATCTATGGGGGGCACTACCAACACTAAGATTTGGAAGGGTCTCCCATAAACTATTTCAAAAGGACTTAAGCACATTTCTGGGTGCTACCCTAATCCAGAGAAAGACAATGGGAAGTGCCTGGTCCCACTTCAGATATGTTTTCTGGCATGTTTTTGCCAGGGTCTTCTTTATTGTGTCATTCATTTTCTTAGTCTTTCTCATAGATTGAGGTCTGAAAAATGCATATGACTTCCATTGTATTTGTAGTGCCTGTCCAACCTTCTGAAAAATCTCTGAAGTGAACAATGGCCCATTGTCACTCTGAATGCTGTGAGGAAGTCCAAATCTAGGAATTATTTCTTTAGGTAAAAGTTTTGTTATTGCAGTTACTTTATCAGTTCCAGTAGGTAACGCCTCTAGCCATCCAGAAAAAGTTTGAACAAAAACTATTAAAAATTTGAAATTCCCCCTGGTTTTAGGCATTTGTATAGTCTACTTGTCAGTCCTCAAATGGACATAACTCTTAGACTGTTTCTGGCACACATCTGGCAAGCTTGGGTAATCCTCTGATGAGTCCTTTGCAAATGATGGCCCTTCAGATGTGGCCTACTGAAGTCCATCAAAGCATCCCTTCCATAATGGGTCCCTTCTTGTAGATGTTTTAGGATGAGATACACTAGAGGCTCAGGGAGAAAGATTATACCATGGCTGTTGTTCTTTCATATGGAATTGGGATCACTGTTAGAGAATCCCCACTTACAGGCTCATTCCTCCTCTCATTCTGTGTAATTGGATTTAAATTTTGAAAAATCCAAGCAAGGGATAAAACACCCTAGAGATTCCAGGTTGAGGAACCATGAAGACGTGAGGATCCCAACAAAGCAAGAAGGGCTGAAGTGGCTGAGAAGGGCAAGTATCAGTTCATTAATACAGCAATATACAAGACATGGAGGGCAGAGTGACTCTCAATCAGTCATCCAGAGGGAAGAACCCACCAAAGTATGACCCAACAACAACCAAAACCAAATTACAACCACATAAAAGGCGTAGAGGGCAGGAGAAGACCATCGAGCACAGATGATCAAGGAGACTGCACCATTGAGTCCCACAAGTCTCCTACTACAGAAAACCACAACACAAAGACAAGGAGTCAAAGCAGATAAATTTAAAGACAAAAACAAGAAGAGTTACCTAAAATGGGAAGACAAAGAAACAACTCCAAATCGAAAGAAAATGAGGAATCTCCTGAAAGACTGCTAAATGAAATTGAGGCAACCAAACCATCAGACATCAAGTTCAAAATTATGGTTGTAAGGACACATAAAGAGCTCAATGATAACTTCAAAGAACTCCAGAGAACCTTCAAGGAACTTACTGTTAACTACACCAGCATAAAAGATTACATAGAAACTATCAAAAGAGACAGAAGGAAGTGAAAAATACAATATCTGAAATGAAGAATACAGTGCAAGGAATTAAAAGCAGGTTAGATGAAGTAGAGGATTGAATCAGTGAGCTAGAGGAGGAGGTAGAAAAAAGCCCAAGACATAGCAAAAATATTTAAAAAAAGCTCAAAAAGAATGAAAACGGTTAAAGGGAGCTGCAGGACAACATGAAACATAATAATATCCATATAACAGGGATACCAGAAGGAGAAGAAGAGGAACAATGGATAGAAAATCTGTTTGAAAAAGGAAAGATAGAAAAATTCCCTAACTTGAGGAAAGAAAAAGTCATGCAAGTCCAGGAAGGACAGATGGTCCCAATCAAAATGAACCCAAAGAGGCCCACTCCAAGACACATCAATGAAATGGAAAAATGCAAATACAAAGACAGAATCTTAAATGCAGCAAGGGAGGAACAGAGAGTAACATACAAGGGATCTCTAATAAGGCTATCAGCTGACTTCTCAACAGAAACACTACAAGCCAGAAGGGAATGGCAAGAAATATTCCAAGTAATGAAAAGCAAAAGCCTTCAACCCAGACTACACAGCAAGGCTCTCCTTTAAAATGGAAGGTAAAATAAGGAGTTTCCCAGACAAAAGAAGGTTAAAAGAATACACTTCCACCAAACCAAGATTTCAAGACATACTAAAGTGACTGCTTTAAGGAGATGAAGAAAGATAATGAGAGAGACAGGAACACAGTTACAAAGGGGGGAAATGGCACTGAATAAGAACCTATTAATAATGACCTTAAAAGTAAATGAAATAAATGTTCCAATCAAAAGACAAAGGGTAGCTAAGTTGATAAGAAAACATGGCCCACATATAAGCTGCCTAACAAGAGAACCACCTCACAACAAAAGGCCTACACAGGCTGAAAGTGAAGGGTTGGAAAAAATATTCCAAGTAAATCGACAGGGGAAAAAAAGCCAGGGTAGCAATACTTATATCAGACAAAATAGGTTTCAAAACAAAGGCCATAAAAAGAGATAGAGAAGGTCACTTCATATTACTAAAGGGAAAAATTCATCAAGAAGACATAACCATTGTAAATACATATGCACCCAATGAAGGAGCAACAAATATATAAGGAAAATCTTGAAGGACTTCAAGGAAGATATAGACAACAACACACTTATACTAGGGGATTTTAACACCCCACTGTTAACAATGGATAGATCTTCAGAAGGATGAATCAACAAGGATATCGTGGCACTGAACTACATCCTAGATCAAGTGGACTTAATTAATATATATAGAACTTTTCACCCCAAAGCAGTAAAAAATACATTCTTTTCAAATGCACTTGGAACATTCTCAAACATAGACCACATGATAAGACACAAAACAAGCCTCAACTATTCAAGAAAACTGAAATCATATCAAACATTTTCTCAGATCATAATGGCTTGAAACTTGAAACCAACATCAAGGAAAAAACTCAAAAACATTCAAATTCATGAAGATTGAATGACATATTATAAGACAATTAATAGGTTAACAATGAGATTGAGGAAGAAATCAAAAGGTTTCTGGAAAAAAATGAAAATAAGCACAAACAGCTCAAAACCTATGGGATACAGCAAAGGCAATCCTGGGAGGGAAGTTTATAGCAATACAGGACTACCTAAAAAAAGAGAGAAAAATTTCAAATAAACAACATATCCTTACATCTACAAGAACTATAGGATCAACAACAAAAAAGTCCAGAGTGAGTGGAAGGAAGGAAATAATCAAGATCAGAACATAATTAAATGACATAGAGACTTTTAAAAAATTCAACAGATCAATAAATCCAGGAGCTGGTTCTTTGAAATGATAAAAAATCGACATGCTTATAACCAGACTCACTAGAAAAAAAGCAGATAGGACCCAAATAAATAAAATCAGAAAAGAAAAAAGAGAAATTAAAGCTGATACCATAGAAACAGAAAGGATTGTCAGAAATTACTACAAACAACTATATGCCAAGAAATTTGACAACCTGAGTGAAATGGACAAATTTCTAGAAATATATAATCTTCCAAAACTGAACCAAGAAGAAGCAGAAAGCCTGAACAGAACAATAACAACTACTGAAATTGAAGGAGTAATCAAAAATCTCCTGGCACACAAACACCTTGGACTAAATGGCTTCTCAAGCAAATTTTAACAAACATTCAGGGAAAAGCAAACTCCTATACTTCTCAAACTATTCCAAAAAAATTCAAGAAGAAGGAAAACTCCAAAACTCTGTTTATGAGCCAATATTATCCTAATTCCAAAAGCAGGTAAAGACACAACAAAGAAAGAAAGCTATAGGCCAATATCTCTGATGAACATAGATGCTAAAATCTTCAACAAAATATTGGCAAGCCAGATCCAGCAATATATTAAAAAGATCATACACCATGATCGACTGGGATTAATTCCAAGGGTGAAAGGATATCCACGCATCAATAAACGTGATACATCACATAAATTACATGATAAACAAAAATTACATGATAATATCAATAGATGCTGAAAAAGCATTTGATGTAGTACAGCTCCCATTCATGATGAAAACACTCAGTAAGAGAGAACCAAGATGGCGGCGTAGGTAGACACACTGCACCTCCTCACACAACCAGAACTCACAGAAAATCGAACGGCAAGGAAGTCCAACACCAAGTAGATAAAAAAGAACCATACATCCAGACAGGTAGGAGGGGTGGAGATGGGCAACTGGGCAGAGAGGACTCATGTGGCCATGGCAGGACTGAGACTGGCAGAGTGTGGGACGAACAGGGCAGGCAGTCTGACCACTGGCAGACCCTGCAGCCCCACACTCGTGCACAGATAAACTGGGACAAACGGAACGGAGCAAAGCAGATCTCGTAACCCAGGGCTCCAGCACGGGGAAATAAAGCCTCAGACCTCTGACTGAAAGTGCCCGTGGGGGTTGGGACAGCAGCAGGAGAGACTCCTAGCCTCACAGGAGAGAGCCTCACAAGCCCACCCACTCGGGAACCAGCACCAGAGGGGACCAATTTGATTGTGGGTAGCAGAGTGAAAGGCTGAAATCCGGTGGAGAGTGGAGCAGGCGCAATTGCTCCCTCTCGGCCCCTCCCCCACATACAGCATCACATAGCAGCGACCACTATTACCCCGCCCTGGGGAACACCTAAGGCTCCACCCCTTTAAGTAACAGACACCCCAAGACAAAAAAAAAAAAAATGGCCCAAATGACAGAACACTTCAAAGTTCCAGAAAAAATACAACTAAGTGAGGAAGAGATAGCCAACCTATTGGATGCACAGTTCAAAACACTGGTTATTAAGACACTCACAGAATTGGTTGAATTTGTTCGAAAAGTAGATGAAAAAATGAAGCCTATGCTAAGAGAAACAAAGGAAAATGTACAGGGAACCAATAGTGATACGAAGGAAACTGGGACTCAAATCAATGGTGTGGACCAGAAGGAAGAAAGAAACATCCAACCAGAAAAGAATGAAGAAACAAGAATTTGGAAAAATGAGGAGAGGCTTAGGAACCTCCAGGACATCTTGAAATGTTCCAACATTTGAATTATAGGGGTGCCAGAAGGAGAAGAGGAAGAACAAAAAATTGAAAACTTATTTGAACAAATAATGAAGGAGAACTTCCCCAGTCTGGCAAAGGAAATAGACTTTCAGGAAGTCCAGGAAGCTCAGAGAGTCCCAAAGAAGCTGGACCCAAGGAGGAACACACCAAAGCACATCATAATTACATTACCGAAGATTAAGCAGAAGGAGAGAATCTTAGAAGCAGCAAGAGGAAAGGACACAGTTACCTACAAAGGGGTTCCCATAAGACTGTCAGCTGATTTCTCAAAAGAGACCTTACAGGCAAGAAGGGGCTGGCAAGAAATATTCCAAGTCATGAAAGCCAAGGACCTACATCCAAGATTACTGTATCCAGCAAAGCTATCATTTAGAATGAAAGGGTAGATAAAGTCTTCTCAGATAAGGTCAAGTTAAAGGAGTTCATCATCACCAAGCCATTATTATATGAAATGTTAAAGGGAGTTACCTAAGAAAAAGACGATAAAAAATAGGAACAGTAAGAATGACAGCAAACTCACAGGTATAAACAACTACACCTAAAACGAAAACAAAAGCAAACTAAGCAAACAACTAGAACAGAAACAGAACCACAGAAATGGAAATCACATGGAGGGTTGTCAATAGGGGATTGGGAAGGGGAGAGAGGGGGGAAAGGTACAGAGAATAAATAGCATAAGTGATAGCTGGAAAATAGACAGGGGGCGGGTAAGAATAGTGTAGGAAATGTAGAAGCCAAAGAACTTATAAGTAGGACCCATGGACATGAACTATAGGGGGGGAATGTGGGAGGGAGGGGGTGGGCAGGATGGAGTTGAGTGAAGGGGCAGACATGGGAGAACTCTAATAACATAATCAATAAACATATCAAAAAAAAAGAAAACACTCAGTAAAGTAGTAGAGGGAGCATATCTCAATATACCAAAGGCAATATACAAGAAATCTAAAGCCAACATCATACTCAAAGAGCAAAACCTAAACTTATTCCCCCTGATCAGTAAGCAACCTAAGATCTGGGACAAGTCAAGGGTGTCTGCTTTCACCACTTCTTCAACATAGTATTGGAAATTCTAGCCACAGTGATCAACAAGAAAAAGAGATAAAAGACATCCAAATTGGAAAAGAGAAAGTAAAACTATCATTGTTTGCAGATAACATGATAGTGTATAGAAAACCCTACAGGATCCACCAAAACCTACTCAACCCAATAAGTGAGTTTGGCAAAACAGTGGAATACAAAGTCAATATTCAGAAATCAAAGACCTTTTTGTATACCAAAAATAAAATGTCAGGAACAGAAATTAGGGAAAATATCCCATTTACTATAGCAACAGGAAAAATAAAGTACCCAGGAATAAATTTAACCAAGGAGGTAAAAGACCTATACTCAGAAAACTACACAACACTGAAAATGAAATTAAGGAAGACACACATAAATGGAAGCTTATGCCATGTTCATGGATTGGAAGAATTAACATCATCAAAATGGCCATACTACCCATAATAATTTATAGATTCAACACAATCCCTATGAAAATACCCATGATATATTTCATAGATATAGAATAAATATTATAAAAATTTATATGGAACCATAAATGACCCCCATTAACCTCAGCAATTTTTAGAAAGAAGAACAAAGCAGGTGGGATCACAATACTTGATATCAAACTATACTACAAGGCCACTGTAATCAACACAGTCTGGTACTGACATAAGAACAGACACATAGATCAATGAAAGAGACTGGAGAGACAAGAAATAAACCAATGTCTCTATGGTCAATTGAATTTTACAAATTGGCAGGAGCAGAAAATGGAGTAAAAATAACTTCTTTAACAAATGGTGTTGGGAGATCTGAACAGGTACATGCAAAAAAATGAAACTAGACCACTAACTTACATCATACACAAAAATAAACTCAATATGGATAAAAGACTTAAGTGTAAATTGTCACACCATTAAAGTCCTAGAGGAGAACACAGGCAGGAAAACATCAGATATCCCCTGCAGCAATATTTTCACTGATATGTCCCCTAGGGCAAGGTTTATAAAGGACTACATCAAATTAAAAAGCTTCTGCATGGCTAAAGGGAACATTAGAAAAATAAAAATGGAACCAGTCATATAGGAAAACATATTTGCCAATGATACCTCAGACAAGCATTTCAACTCCAAAATTTCTGAAAAACTCATAGGATTACACACCAGAAAGACGAACAATCCAAATTAAAAAAGGGCAAAGGAACTGCACAGACTCTTCTCCAAGGAGGGCATATAGACGGCCCATAGGCATATGAAATGATGCTCAACATCACTAACCATCAGGGAGATGCAAATTAAAAAACACAGTGAAATCACTGCACACCTGTCAGAATGGTCATCATTAATAAATAAACAAACAACAAGTGCTGGAGAGGATGTAGAGAAAAGGGAACTCTAATACACTGTTGGTGGGGATGCAGACTGGTGCAGCCACTGTGGAAAACAATATGGAATTTCCTCAAAAAACTAAAAGTGAAACTGCCTTTTGATCCAGTGATTCCAGTCCTGGGATTACACCCTAAGAATCCTGAAACATCAATTTAAAAGAACCTATGTGCCCCTATGTTCATAGCAGCACAATTTACAATAACCAAGTGCTGGAAACAACCTACGTGCCCATCAGTAAATGACTGGACCAAGAAACTGCTACTTTTACACAATGGAATACTATGCAGCAAAAAGAAAGAAGGAATTCCTACCCTTTGGGACAGCATGGATGGAATTGGAAAGTATTATGCTAAGTGAAGTAAGCCAGGTGGTGAAAGACAAATACCATATGATCTCACCTATAAGTGGAACCTAATCAACAAAACAAACAAGAAAGCAAAATAAAACCAGAGACATGGAAATAAAGAACAAACTTGCAGGGACCAGAGGGAAGGGGTGAGGGAGGTAATGGTGGAAAGAAGGGGAACATGTACAAAAGACCCATGGACAATGACAATGGGTAGGGGATGGTCTTTGAGAGCAGCGGTTTGGCAGGACAGGGGAGAGCAACAGAGTGAAAATGGGGAGAACTATAACTGAACAACAATTAAAAAATAAAATGAAGTAAAAACAATGCCAGCAGTTAAAAAAAACACCTAGGCCCATCAACTTATCTCACCACTTCATCAGCAGTTTGGTTTCTCTGGTTCATTTGGGAACCATACCTTTTTTGTCCTGGGCGGTGCATTATAGCAACCTGGTCCATTAGATTCACTGCTTGTAGCAATTGTAACATCTCTTCCACGTTTTTGACATCCTGTTGCCCCAATGTTAAGAGCTCCCTCTCCTTCCACATTGCTCCATGGGCATGGACTATAATGAATGCATATTCGGAGTCCATGTAGAAATTAACCTTTCCCTGAATCAGAAATAAAGCTTTCATGAGGGCTATCAACTCTGCCTTTTGTGCTGAGGTTCCTGGCACAAAGCTTGGGCTTCTAATTCAGCACTCCCCAACTTTTTTGTCTCCAGGGACCAGTTTCTTGGAAGGCAATTTTTCCATGGATGGGGGTTGGAGGGATAATTTCAGGATGTTTCAAAAGCATTATAGTCAAACTCACCTTCTGCTGTACAGCCCAGTTCCTAAGAGGCATGGACCAGTTCTTGTCTGTGGCCCATAGGTTGGGGGCCCTTGGCTTCTATTGCCTTATCTGTGGTGACTACATGTCCCCAGCTCATTGTTGGCCATTATCCATGAAGCTGCTCCCGTCTGTATATAGCTCCCAGTCTGGTGCTGCCAGCAGCTGGTCAAGTAGAACCAGCCTACTAGAATAAACTTGGTCAATGGTTTCCAAGCAATTATGCTGGAGAGCTGAAATTCCCTCTGTGTCTAGGAACAGGGTGGCCGGGTTCAAGTTTGTGGTAGTCTGTAAAGTAACACTTTGGTTGTCCAACAGAATGGTCTGGTATTTTCCCATGCTCCCTGTCAGTCAATACCCTCCTTTCTGTTCCAATAGAATTAGGACCTGGTGTGGTACCAATACCATAGTATGCTGCCTTAAATTGAACTACTCAATTTCTTGTAAGATCTCAATGGTAGTTTCCACTGTTTGAGGACATGGTGGCCATCACTTTATCATGTGATCCAGCTGCTTTGAGAGCTAAGCTATGAGTCTGGAAATGTTTCCCAGAGTCTGAGTGATGTGGACACCAGCCTGCAGTGTCCATGATGTTGTGACTGAGATGAGACAAATTCGCACGGATTACCAAATCCTGTGGAGGAAAAGGGATGGCACAGCCACAATCTCAAGGGGGGAATGCCTCAGAGCACCTCAGCCACTCTCTCAAGAGAAGAGCGCCCCGACCCTTGCCTTGACAGGCTTTTATTGCTTTTCTGGGCATATTACATGGAGGATGGTCCTCATTTATTATTCACAGGTTCACTTTAGGTGGTGACCTTTTACAGAAAACAAAGGAGAGGATGTTGCTAATTACATCAAAAAGGAAGGATATTTGCAAATGTAAAGGGAAAAGTGGTTAAACTGGTTACACTCTTCCTTGGAAGGTTTAGCATAGATTTTAGGAAGTTACTTTAAAGATATGCAGTAAACATTTGCTGCCTCAATTCAGGGTGAAGGAGTGTTAGCAAAAAGCAAGTCTCAAACAGCATAGGTACAATGCAGGCCTGATTCCCCACAGGAGAACCTATCAGTGGGCGTGGGTCCTGTGTGCTGGACCTGACTTTCCACTGGCTTTTCCCCGTGGGAGCTGAGCCCATGCCACGCTGAATGGTCTCCTATATTTCCCCCCTTGTTTTTAATTAGGACCGCTATAGATCCCACAAAGCTTGCTACTTGCTGGTCTCTCACACAACCAGGGGAATATCATTTGCAAATGCATCAAAGTAGACAGAGCATTATTATAATCAATACGCAACCAATAGTTCCAAAGACCCACATTCTCAGATTAAGCCCATCAATCATTGTCTGGCAGCAATGATCAAACAATAGATAACATTCAAAAAACTCTGAGGGCTTGCTTAGAGTCAGGGTCAGATGGCTAAAGGGCCATAAAACTTTGGGGAAACAAGCTCATTTCAGGCTTGGACCCTTATCATTTAAATTGAGGGTATTAGCAAAGCAGGTTTCACAGGATTTTATGCATTCTTTCTCAGGCCTGATCTCCCTGGGAAACCCGCCCTTTCCAGCACAGGGCCACATCCACCTCCAGCATTGTTTCAGACTTAGGTGGAGTGGGGGAAGTAAGGCAGCCAAGACATTAGGAGACTTCTTGCAGACAGAAAGAGGACTCAGGCTATGTCAAAACCTAGGGGTCAGGGTCCATCACCCTCTTTTTCTATAGCCCCCCAAGTCCTTCCCTGAGGGCCCCCTCGTGACCATGCCTGTCTTAGGTCATCTCTCCCTTGAGGAATCTTACCCATCATTGGCTAACCGATCATGCACTGGGTCCAGGCAGGGTGAAGTAAAGTGGGCAGAGGCCTTGCTCTTGCCAGGGAGACAAGCTTCATCTCATCAGTGGCTTAGGGTCCCAAGGTCTCTCACTCAGCCTCAGCCATGGGAGGTTACAGCTTCTGAAACCAGGCAGGGCGGTTCCCAGAATCTCCCCTTTTTTGTTTGTGAACACAATTGTAGTTGTTAAGCCAGTGAAACCTACTATTTGCTGTTCTCAAATGCAATCTTGAGCAAATAACCTCCATATACATCGTAAAGCACAAATAAGGATTAAGACAAGGAGGCATCCAAGGGCTGCCATGACCCAAACTCATATATTCAGTCCATTGAACCAGTTTTTAGGGTTCGGCCATTGTAGATTATCAAGGAGGGTCTGGAACACTTTTTGTTTGCTAAGTAAGACCTCTGCTCGAGCACGAAGAGCCTTGATGTCCCCCCTTGTGGTGGGGACACGCTTAAAGGGAACATTATGGGACTTTGAGGGGTTGTTTTCCTCTGCAGGAGGCACTTGAGCCTTGGCCCCTGTGATTGGGGCAGGTCCCCTCCTCCTCCATTGGCGGACCCAGGCCCATGAGTCACGGTGTGGGTGTCCATTTTCCTTCTGGTTGTTCAGGGTCAGCTGGGCCATCTGGTTTGTCAGTCAATGGGTTCTCACCTCCAGGTAGCGGAGATTGGTGTCTATTTCACTCACAATAAGGCTTTATTCTTTTGGCCGGTAGCCAGACAGGACCTGTAGGAATGAAAACACACACATACCCTCTTCCCCATGTTAAGAGATCTACAGGGCCCTGGAGAAAGCAATCTCCCAACTGATCTCTATATAAAACCTGAAGATAAGATGACTTTGGCTCTTCTGAAAATGTTTCTCAATTGGAGTACAGATTGATTCATCACAATTTAGAAAATTATATGTAAACATGGCTAACATAATCAAATTTGGGGGCAGGACTCATGACTCCCCCTTTTTTTGTTTTTTAAGAATATTTTTTAAAGTGTGATGAGCCTGTTCTACAATTGCCTGACTGGTTGGATTGTAAGGTATTCCTGTTTTATGTTGGATATTCCAACGCTGAAGAAAAACCTGAGTAGAATGGGCCATTGTCAGTTTTAATTTGCTGAGGCCAACCTAAATGACTAAAGGCCTCAAGCCAATGGCCTTGTATATTTATGGCAGATTCTCCTGTTAAAGCAGATGCATGTAGGGCACCAGAATAAGTATCAATAGAAATATGAACGTATTTGAAGTTCCCAAAGGGAGCATAGTGAGTGATATCTGTTTGCCAAATTATTTCAACTTAGTCCTTGAAGATTAACTCCTGTAGATGGGGGTGCCTTCCTAAGGGCTTGGCAATCAGGACATTCTTTAACAATTTGCTTAGCTTGGGAGCAGGGAATGTCCAACTGTTTTCCGAGTGCCTGGCTATTTTGATGAAAAATCTGATGAGAAGCTGTTGTTTGCTGGAAGGCAATAAGGACACTGACTAAGGCATCTGCCTAATTTTTACCATCCACCAGGGGGCCAGGAAGCCTGAATGGGATGGAATATGAGTAATGAAGAGGGGGTGTTCTCGTTTGTCAAGGAGGGGCTGTAGGTTCAAGACCAACCGTTCCTGGGGGTACAGGTCCCCAGACACCAGTGGGAGCCATAATTACTTGATCCTGTTCCTGTAAGATGAGCTCGTTGGCGATGACCAAGTCCACCCCTGTGCTTCCGCAGGTGGCTGCATGAAGGTCGGAAAATGTGCATTTTCCTGCATTCCCTGATATTGATTGCTGTTCTGAAAGCTGCAATTGGGGTTGGGGGTGCTGGAACGGGTGCTCCCTTAGAAGTTTCCCTGAATAAGTTGGCTGTTTTTGTCAAATTTAGAGCGTCATTCCTTTGCACGATGCCTGTCCTTGCCACAGCATGGACAATCCTTAGGGAAAGCTTGCAATTACCCTTTCTCCCTTGTGGTGTGGACAAACAGTCCTTGCACCAGTGACGGAGCTTTCCACAATTGTAACATCTGGGATCTCCCTTAATTGCAACAGCTAAGAGAGAAGCCTTATTATAGGGAACCTTTCCACGCATGGGAAATGTAGCCCAGCTCCCACTCGGAAAAGCCAGTGGGTGCAAGACTTGGCAGGCAGGACCCATGCCCATGGACAGGTTCTCCCGTGGGGAATCAGGCCTGCATTGTACCTAGACTGCTACGAGCCTTGCTTTTGCTAAAACTCCCTCACCCTGGATTGAGGCAGCAAATGTTTACTGAGTATCTTTAACTTCCTAAAGTCTGTGCTAAACCTCCCAAGTATGGAGTGTAACCAGTTCAACCACTTTCCCCCTTGAGCTATAACATCCTTCTCTTTGAAGTAATTAGCAGCATTCTGTCCTTTGTTGTCTGTAAAAGGTAATCACCTACAGTGAACCTGTGCATAGTAAATGAGGACCATCCTGATGTACTGTGCCCAGAAAAGCAATAAAAGCCTGTCCAGGCAGGGGTTGGGCTCTCTCTCTTGGGCTCCGTCTGGTCCTCATGCCCTCTCTCACTCAGAGATTGGCCACGCTGTCCCTTTTTCTCCACAGGATTTCTGTAGTCCATGTGTATTTGTCTATTTCCACCACAACACAGGATCTTGCTGGCCAGGATCACCTTATGCTGCTCTGTGCCAACATCTTGGCAAGCCTTGATAAACTCACTGATGTCTTTGGTGGTAGTTTGCAGGGATCCTATAATGGTCCTGCAGTGTTTGTTAGCATTTTCATAAGCTAGTTGCCACAAAAGAGATTTGGCTGCTCTGTCATTATCTATTTGGCTTTCAATAGCTTCTTGGAGGCGATCAATAAAGTCAATATATGCCTCTGCAGCACCCTGATGGATACTGGTAAAGGAAGAAATTTCCCTGGCCTGTGAATCAGGCACAGCCTTCATGGCTCTGAGACCAATTTGAACACTGTGACTAGAAGCATGAGGATCAAGCCTAGGCTGATCCACAGTGGTGGCAAAATCTCCAGACCCAAGCAACACAGGGAGGGTGACAGGATTATTCATTTGTGCATTCTTGGCTGCTGGGTGGCCAGCTCGCTGAGAGTACTCTGAATGCCAGACTGTGAACTGAGCTGGGGTTAAGGCTGTCCTGGCCAGAGCAATCCAGTCACAAGGGGCCATTCTATAGCTGTCTGTGATGGCTTGAAATAGTCCATTAGTATAAGGAGACTGAAGCCAATTTTTTCTAATGCTCTTTTTTACATCCTTGTAAAGGGAAAAAGGAAGGGGCTCATGGACATTTCTTTGACCCTTGACTATAATGGGGAAGGGTGAAAGGGCATCTACATCCCCAGCCTCTGCTGCCTGCCGAAGGCACCGTCGCATGGCCCTAACAAGATAGCTGTATAAATTTTCTGGCTCTCTTGGTCCTCCTGCAAGGAGGAATGCTCCCAGGGTTGAAGTAAGGAGTGATCGATGGCTATGAATCAGGTCCTCTGGTGAGGCTGTAGGCAGAACTTTCATAGCTGGTTCTTCCACTATACTACATATGACTTCCTCCTCTGAACTAGACTCCTTATCCTCCTTTGTGACTAGTTCTGGTCTCCTAGCCCATATGGGCAGGAGAACAGTCATGACTAGCCCCCAAGTTATTAAGTTTTGAGTTCCCATAGAAATACCACTGTCCTGTAAAGATCTTAACTTATCTCCTACATCTTCCCAAACCTTTACGTCTAAGGTTCCCTTGTCAGGAAAAGCAGGGTAGTATTCCTTCATAGGTTGTGAAAATTGAATGAGATGCTGTTCCTTCACCTTGCAACCCACTCCCTGGAGGAGCTGCTGTAACACCCACAGGTAAATGTCCATAAATCAGAGCCCACTCTTGCTATTAAAGGGCCCCTTTTTACTTTTGACTGTTGTCTTTTCAGATTCCACTACCTGTGCTGAACACTAACTAGTTAGCTATTGAGGGATATAGTGTGGTGGGTCAAAATATGCTGTTAGTGAAAGACAGTCAGGGACAGGGGTACCGGACTTTCCGAGTAACCTCACCCCGATTTTGGGTTTCGGGTACTCCCCCAGCATTTAGGACTGTGATGGGGGCTCATAGTGCTTGGTGACCAACCTCTACATGGAGCTTCCCAGATGAGCCAGAAGTTAAATAGAGCAGTGTTGGAGGTCCCTATAAGGTCCCTGCACATCTTGGGAATTGATCCCAGACACCCTTGCAAGCTTCCAACTCACGTGGGAACACCGGATTTCTCAGGCTGAGGGGAGGAAGTGACTTTTGTCTTTGGAGCTTGGCAAATGTCAAAAGCTCTCATACAAAACCTGTGACTAGGTGGATTCTCAAGATGGCGGCGCGATAGGTGGGAGCATAGTCCACTTCCCCCTGCACACGGGTGAGACACCTAGCCGATCTACTGAGGAACAAAGGGAACAGCCAACAGTACTCTGGAGTTTATGAAGATCTGAGACCAAAAAGTATAGAGGACACTGAAAAAACAGATGGTAAGGGGATTGTTTCAGGACTAAAAGGTCCCTGGGGCCAGAGCGTGGACCAGGGTGACTGCAGCCCCAGGCCTGCGCCCGCCTGCATACTGCAGGACTCCTGGGAGAGAGCCGAGTTAACAGCTCGCTCCCCTGCCAAATAAGGCTTGAGTAGCACCGAGAGAGACCTGGATGCTTGAAGTCGCAGGGAAGGGAATAAGGACAAAGTGGTAAACCCATGGAGATGGTAAACCCACAGAGACCGTGTGTACCTGCTGGGGAGAGTTGAGAGTTGGGCCGTGTTGGGCCCTGACCGAGACAGTCCCCAGTCTAACTGGAGAGGTGGGCTGTGTGAGAGGACAGGCCCTTCCTTGTATGGAGTGGCAGGATTGAGCAAGAGGATTTTCTCAAAAAGAAAAACACACTCGGGGGCAGTTTCTCCTGTAGCAGCAGCTCCAGTCTCCTCTCCACCTGGCTGCCTGGTGCTCCCTCAGTGGCGTGGGCAGCATCAAGCCCAAATTTGACGCACCAGGGACAGTGTGCACCTCAGAGGGCCTCTGGGCACACATTGGAGAGTGCACACCTCGGAGGTGCCTGAGACCACATGCAACACATTTGGGAGAGTGGGCACCACGGAAGGCCCCATGCACGCACCCCTAGCCCAGAGGCGGGTGAGTGCCTGAACCTGTGGGTCCGGGGGCTGCTGGAGAGCTGGGCTGGAGGCTGCCTGAGTTGGCTGTAGCCAAAAGACCAGCAAAACTGTCTTGGCCACTTTGAAGCCAGTAGGCTTCCTTTTTTTTTTTTTGTCTTTCTTTTATTTTTTTTAAGTAATTCTTTATTATTATTTTTTATTATTTTTTTCATTCTTTCAACACCTTCTTCTACTCTTTCCTTCCTTCTTGTTCTAGTCCTTCTTTCTCTCCCTTTATATCTCTTCTTCTGTCTCTTTTCTTTTTAATCCCACGGGGGAGACAATAAAACCTGGAACTGTGAAAAGACCAGAGCTGGACCCAAAGAGGGGCTATCCCAACAGCTGAGACAGTGAAACAAATTTCACTTTGCTACTCCAGAGAAATTCCAAGTTATTGTATATTTGTATTACTAATTTTTTCATTATTCTTATATCACTCATTTTATTAGTATTTTTGTATTTTTCTTCTTTCCGTTTAGTCTTCTTCACTTGACTGGTTAATTTGCATTGTTTGACTGGTTTCTGCTTGTTCTCTCTTTCACAGTGTATTGTTAATTAACTGCCTTTCACTTCACTTGTGCACACTATTCTAGGACCTATACCCCCTATTCTAGTTATCCAGATCACATAGATTCTGTCATATGATTGTTGCTCCATTACTATTGTAAATAATAGCTGTTCCATACATTTGTAAATACTACACAGAACCCCTCCCAGATCTCAGCCCACATCAGTGTTTCCAGGACTTTATTACTGGTGTGGTTAAATCTATTCTCTCACACACTACACCTATTTTCTACCCTTTACTCTCACTTTACCTCATAATCTGGCCTCCCACAAGCAAACAGCTTTATATAGCCAACTCACAATTGTTACCCCCCACAACAAGAGTCTTATCTTCTTTCCACCTTTTCTAAAAAGTGGGTAGGTGGGTGAATTGTCATGGTTAACACTATACATAGCCAAAGGATCTCCTATCTCTTCTCTAAGGGATGGCACTTTAAATATAGAATACATTCCTGCTGTCTTAAACCATTTCGCCTTCCCCCTCAAACTTATCACAAAAAAAGATTAGGTAGAGCTGTGAACACCAGCATATCTCCTGGAAGAGGAAACCCACAAACAAAAGAACCACCAACAGCTAAGAAAAGAAGAAGGTGAAGGAGGGAGTGGAAGCCACACTAACTCAACCCAGGACCTATCTGGAAATACAACTAAACAGTGGAGAAATTACTCAGAACAAACAACTGAACAAGAGCAAGAGAAAAGCCTCAAAACCTTGTACACATGAAAGAACCAGCTCCAACACAACCTGCCCACTCCTGCACAACAGAAAACAAGGGGTGGGGGACAGAGTGACCAGCTGGTGGGAAGGACCCACCAAAGAAAGACCCAACAACAACCAAAAACCAAAGACACACACAGAGCCAACATGAACCACAGCCCAAGACCAGTAAGCTCAGGATATCAAGCAGACTATACCACTGAATCTCACAAGTATTCTACCACAGAAGTTTACACCAAAAATCCAGGGGGTCAGAACAGAGCAACTTAAGAAACAGAGGCTAACAGGAAGAATCTCACAAACAATGGGAAGACAAAGAAACAATCCCCAAATGAAAGGAAAGGGGGAAGTCCCCCCCAAAAAAAGCAAAATGAAAAAGAGGCAAGTCAACTATCACATACTGAATTCAAAGAATTGGATAAAAAGAAGCTTAATGAGCTCACACAAAATTACCAAAAACATCAGGGAAACTACAATGAGCTCACTGCACACTATATCAACACGCAAAAGGAAATAGAAACTATCAACAAGGGCCAAGAGGAAATAAAGAATGCAATTTCTAAACTGAAGAACACAGTAGAAAAAATCAAAAGCAGGATCCATGAGTCAGAGGATCAGATCAGCGAGCTGGAGAACAAAAGAATACCCACCGAGAAAGAGCAAGAAAAGGAAAAGAGGCTCAGAAAGAATGAAGAGGGGTTAAGGGAAATGTGGGGCAACATGAAACATAATAATATCTCTATAATAGGGATAACAGAAGGAGAAGAGGAAGAGCAAGGGATAGAAAACCTTTTTGAAAAGTAATGATGAAGAATTTCCCTAATTTGATGAAAGAAAAAGTCACACAAATCCAGGAAACAGAGAGTCCCAACCAAGAGGAACTCAAAGAGGCCCACTTAAAGACACATCAAAATTAAAATAGCAAAGTTTGAAGACAAAGACAGACTCTTAAAGGCAACAAGGGAGAAACAAGAAGTAACATACAAGAGAGCCCTGACAAGGTTAGCAGCTGACTTCAAAATGGAAACACTCCAAGCCAGAAGAGCATGGCAAAAAACATTCCAAGTAATGAGAACCAGAGGCCTCCAACCAAGGCTACTTTATCCAGCAAGACTCTCAATCAAGATAAAAGGCCAAATAAGGAGTTTCCCAGATAAAAGAAGTCTAAAAGAATATACCTCCACCAAACAAGCTCTGCAAGAGATACTAAAGGGACTGCTTTAAGGAAAGGAAGGAAGAGAGAGAGAGAGAGAGGAACACAGGTAGGAAAAAATGGCAATGAATGAGTACCTATCAATAATAACCTCAAATGTAAATGGATTTAATGCTCCAATCAAAACACAGAATAGCTGAATGAATAAGAAAGCATGACCCACATATGTGCTGCCTACAAGAGACCCACCTCAGGACAAAACACCTACACAAACAAAGTGAAGGCTGGAGACAAATTTTTCAATCAAACAGACAGGAAAAAAAAAAGCAAGGGTAGCAATACTCATATCAGACAAAATAGACTTCAAAAAAAAAGGGCCATAAGAGAGACCCAGAAGGTCACTTCATAATACTCAAAGGAAGAATGCACCAAGAAGACAAAAACATTGTACATATATATGCACCCAACATAGGAGCACCCAAATACATTAAAAAAAAAATCTCGGAGGACTTCAAGAAAGATATTGACAGCAACACAATTATAGTAGGGGATTTTAACATCCCACTGTCTAAGATGGGCAGATTTTCCAAACAAAATATCAACAAAGATATTGTGGCATTGAGAAATGCCCTAGATGAAATGGACTTAACTGATCTATATAGAGCCTTTCATCTCAAAGAAGCAAAATACACATTCTTTTCAAATGCTCATGGAATATTTTCAAATATAGACCACATGAAAGGACACATAACAAGCCTCAAAAAGTTCAAGAAAATTGAAATCATATCAAGCATTTTCTCTGACCACAAATGACTGAAACTAGAAACAAATCTCAAGGAAAAACCCCAAAACACTAAAAAACATAGAGATTGAATACCATGCTATTAAACAATGAATGGGTCAAGAATGAGATTAGGGAAGATATCAAAAAGTTTCTGGAAACAAATGAAGATGAACTCACAACATTCCGAAACCTATGGGACACAGCAAAGGCAGTCCTGAGAGGGAAGTTCATGCAATACAGACCTACCTAAAAAGAATAGAAACATTTCACTTACACACCCTAACCCTACGCCTACAAGAACTTGAGGAACAACAACGAAGACAGCCCAGAGCAAGTACAAGGAAGGAAATAAAGAAGATCAGAGCAGAATTAAATGACATAGAGACTAAAATCACAACTGTAAGGATCAATGAATACAGGAGCTGGTTCTTTGAAAAGACAGACAAAACTGACAAGCCCTTAAGCAGGCTCATCAAGAAAAGAAGAGAGAGGACCCAAATAAACACAATCAGAAATGAAAGGGGAGAGACTACAACTGATACCACCAAAACACAAAGGATTGTAAGAAATTACTATGAAGAACCATATGCCAAGAAAAGTGAAAACCCAGATGAAATGGACAAACTTCGAGAAAAACATAACCTTCCAAAACTCAATGAAGAAGAAGCAGAAAGCCTGAACAGACCAGTAAGAACTGATGAAATTGAAACAGTAATCAAAAAGCTTCCAAGACACAAAAGCCCAGGACCAGATGGTTTCACAGGTGAATTCTACATAGCATTTAAGGGAGAGCTAACCCCCATCCTCCACACTTTATTTCAAAAAAATTCAAGGAGATGGAAGACTCCCGAACTCACTTCATGAAGCCAACATCATCCTAATCCCAAAACCAGATAAAGACACAACAAAGAAAGAAAACTTCAGGCCAATATCACTGATGAACATAGATGCTAAAATCCTCAACAAAATATTGGCAAATTGCATCCAGCAATACATTAAAAAGATCATACACCATGACCAAGTGGGATTCATCCCAGAGATGCAAGGATGGTACAATATTCGCCAATCACTAAGCATAACTACACCACATAAACAAAAGCAAAGACAAAAACCACGTGATCATATCAATAGATGCGGAAAAAGCATTTGATAAGGTACAGCACACATTTATGATAAAAACACTCAACAAAGTAGGAGTAGAGGGAGCATTCCTCAGCATAACAAAGGCCATATTTGAGAGACATACATACAGACAACATCATACTCAATGGACAAAAACTTAGAGCTTTCACACTAAGATCAGGAACAAGACAAGGTTGGCCTCTCTGGCCACTCCTATTCAACATAGTATTGAAAGTCCTAGCCACAGCAATCAGACAAGAAAAAGAAATAAAAGGCATCCATATTGGAAAGGAGGAAATGAAACTGTCACTGCTTGCAGATGACATGATAGTGTATGTAGAAAATCCTATAGAGGCCTAATAAATGAATTTGGCAAATCAGCCAGATACGAAGTTAATATTCAGAAATCAAAGGCATTTTTTGTATACCAACAATGAAATATCAGAAACAGAAATCAGGAAAAAAAATCCCATTTGATATAGCAACAAGAAAAATAAACTACGTAGGAATAAACTTAACCAAGGAGGTAAAAGACCTATACTCAGAAAACTATACAACACTGAAGAAAAAAATTAAGGAAGACACAAACAAATGGAAGCATGTACCATGTTCATGGATTGGTAGAATTAACATCACCAAAATGTCGATACTACCCAAAGCGATTTATAGATTCAATGCAATCCCTATGAAAGTTCCAATGACATATTTCACAGATATAGAACAAACACTTCAAAATTTTATATGGAACCACAAACCACCCTTGAATAGCTGCAGCAATTTTGAGAAAGAAGTACAAAGTAGGAGGGAGCACAATACCTGATTTCAAACTGTATTACAAGGCCACTGTAATCAAAACAGCCTGGTACTGGCATAAGAACAGACACATAGACCAGTGGAACAGAATAGAGAGCCCAGAAATAAACCCAAGTCTCTGTGGTCAATTATTATTTGATAAAGGGTACATCAGCATGCAATGGAGTAAACATAACTTTAACAAATGGAGTTGGGAGATCTGGATATCTACATACAAAACAATGAAACTTGATCATCAAATTACACCATAGATAAAAATAAATTCAAGATGGGTAAAATACTTAAATATGTCATGAAACCATAAAAGTCATACAGGAGAACATAGTCAGGAAAATCTTAGGTATTCCATCCAGCAGTATTTTCAATGATATGTCCCCTAGAGCAAGAGACATAAAGGAAAGAATAAACAAATGGGACCTCATGAAAATAAAAAGCTTCTCTACAGCTAAAGAAAAAAAGCATTAAAATAAAAAGAGAACCAACCATATGGGAACAGATGTTGCCAATGATCCCTTAGATGAAACATGTAAAGAACTCCCACAACTCCACTCTAGGAAGACAAGAAACCCAATTAAAAAAATGGTCAAAGGTCTTGAATAGACAGACACATCTCCAAGGAGGACCCAGATACATATGAAAAGATGCTCAGCATCACTAGTCATCAGAGAGATGCAAATTAAAACCACAATGTGATACCACTTGACACTGGTGAGAATGACCGTTAAACAAATCAACAAAGAAGTGTTGGAGAGAATGTGGAGTAAATGGAACCCTAGTGTTGGTGGGAATGCAAACTGGTGAGGCCACTGTGGAAAACAGTATGGAATTTCCTCAGAAAACTAAAAATGGAACTGCCCTTTGAACCCTCAATACCACTGTTGGGATTATACCTTAAGATTCTTGAAACACCAATCCAAAGAACCCATGCACCCCAATGTTCACTGCAGCACAATTTACAATAGCCAAGTGCTGGAAGCAACCTAAGTGCCCATCAGTAAATGAGTGGATCAAAAAAACATGGTACATTTACACAATGGTATACTATGCAACAGAAGGAAAGAAGGAGCTCATACCCTTTGCAACAGCCTGGATGAAACTAGAGAGCATTATGCTAAGTGAAATAAGCCAGGCGATGAAAGACAAATACCATATGATTTCACCTTTAAGTGCAACCTAATCAACAAAACAAATAAGCAAGCTAAATATAACCAAAGACATTGAAATTAAGAACCAACTGACAGTAACCAGTGGGGAGGTGGGAGAGGATAATGGGAAAAGAGTGAGGGGTTTACAGCAACAACTATAAAGGACACATGTACAAAACTAAGAGTGGGCGGAATCAGGGAGAGAGGTAGGAATGGCTATGGTGGGAGGGGGAAAGGCAGACAACTGTACTTGAACAAAAATTTTAAAAATTATATAAAATAAAAAAACAATTGTCATTGAAATATGGATTTAAAAAGAAAACCTTACAGCCTTATTGCAATATAAACCTAACATCAATTGCCATAAATAGAAGGTAATCTTAAAATTAAATATAAAAAATAAATATGGTACTGTATTGTTATCATTGCCTGTCAAATGATGAAATCTTATATTTTCTCTCAAATAACAGAGTGAAGTCATCTAGCACTAAAGAAAGATGTTCTTTTTGATTTAATAATAAGATTTGGATGAGATTTATGATGGGAACATCATTTTCATATTGAGATTCAAGTTTATTCATCCTTGTGTTGTTTAACATTGCCTTGACTTCAACGTCAGTGGTTTGCATCCTGTTCTTTGGTTAAGTATTGATTCTGTTTAGCCCTTTTATTTTAATGGTGGGGTAACAAACATATGACAAAAAATGTGCTTTTTTCACTTGCACCACTGACAATATATAACTTCTATTAAGTGCATGCAGTACCAGACACTGAGTACCTCCCATGTGCCACTTCTTTCAACACTCATCATGGCCCTGTAGCAGAGCACCACCATTCAACAGTGACTCAGAGACATTAAACTTTTGGCCTAAACTCACACACTTTGTAACAGACCTGAGTTTCTAACATAGGCAGCCAGTCTCTTTCTATTTGATACCTATGACCTTCATTTTTCATGTTCCTAGGTTTGACTAGAAGTAAATACAGAATCCTGCTTTTCTTTCCAATAATATAACTTTTAATTGGTTTTCCTGTTCAGTAATAATTTTTGTACTTCTATCCTCTCTTAGAGAGGAAAAGAATAAAAAAACCCACTGAGTCCTATGCAGAAATGTAGCTGATAAAATTTTAACATATGATATGGAAGATAAACATGTATTAAACCTAATTACATTGTGTTTTTATTTTTATTTAGTATATTTTTACCCTTTTCTTTTAAAATGGGCATCTATTAATAAGTCTGGTCTAAGAGTATCCCAAATAAGTCTTCTACAAGTATAATCTTTCTAAAATAGCAATGAGTGGAAAAGCATAATAGGCTAGATAAATAAAAGCCATCTTTCTTCTAAGCAGAGAAACTTTCTTTTCTTTCCACTCAGCTGCTTACTTCTGTATAGTAACAGACTGAGGAAGATCATGTTGCAAAATTTGGCATTTACAGAGTTTATATTTTTCAGAATATTTAATGAAAGTCCACCAAATGTTAAAATAATTATCTGTTTCCTGTATGAGTTTTTCCATTGCTCAAATTTTTTAATTAAAAAATTAATTAAATAGGTTCTTCTAATTAAGAAGTGACTATAGACCTTGCACTCATGCACAATAAAAAATTGTATTTACTTCATGGTTGTCTTAATCACCCTTCTAAGAAGGTAGTTCTGGTGGACTCAGGAAGACCTTTTTGTCATTGTTTCCATTAACTCATATGGCCAATTCTTTAGTTTCCTTATCCATATATTTAACCAATTTGATTTTTTTACAATGGAATCATCTTAATATATTAATAGAGTATTATATCATAGAGACATTTAACCTACTTAAATTTATATGGTTTTGTTTCATAAAGAGAGGAAAGGCCCCAAGAGTGAAACAAACTATGAAAGAGAAAACATTTTTTTAAATGTCACTAATTTGCTTACTATCCACTCAATATGCTTCTACACTAGCGTGAATATCAAATGAGAAATATGAATCTGTTGTTCCACTTGCAGGTTTCAGTTCTTATATGCTTTTTATAGAATAATCATCTCCCCACAATGAGTGTGATTTAGTGTCTTATTACTTATATTTTTAATAACTGTACCATATCCACTGATTTTAGTTTCTATTTCTTCTGTAAAGTACAGCTCTGTATGAAGTCAAAGTCTTTTTAGGGTAGGTAGGGATATATATGTGGGTCTTTCCTTTGTCTCCTTAGCATAATATTGAGTGTTTTCTTCAATCTTAATTCTCCTATTCAGCTCTGTAGGATGAATCCATTGTTCAGCCACTCTCTTTTTCTCTCTTTCCTCAAACCCTATTTGCCTCATCAGTGGCAGCTGGACCTTTCTCATGTTTTCAGGAGCTTTTATGAGTTGCCTCATGTAACAGTATGTTTCTGGTTTTCCTCATTAAACAGAGGTTAAATTATGCACCTTCTTAAAACACAAAGATAATGTTAATTCATTCTCCAACAATGTGATTGTCACCACCCAAGTTCCCCTTGTTGCTATTTCAGGATGAAAGCAGACCCTATAACACTTCTAACCTTCAGTCATTGGAGAATTCCATTGTGGTTATGACAAGGACTGTTCATAAGCCTCTCAAAAGTAAACATTACCTTCCCAGTGGCCTACCAATGAGTTTCATTGATTTAATGTGGAAGAATCATTTTTCAGGTTAGGAATATTCACATGTCTATTCCATGTTTAGTGTTTTAAATAAAAAAAAGTTTTTTAATAATTATGATTTTTATAATTATAATTTTTGTTTGCTTCTGTAAAGCAAAATTTATTTTTAAAAACCTGGGTTCAGCTAAAAAAAAAACCAAAAATAATGTGAATTCAAATAATAGCATTGAGATTCTTAAAAGTATAGTTAATGTAAGTATTTATCAAATTGTCTGTGAAGGAGAAGAATGCTATTTAACCTTGTGGAATAATGCATTTGTACAACACAATAAACATGAAATAGAAATCTTTTTTAATTGGAAATAATTTTTTTAAATTATGACATTCAATAGTCATTGTCTTATTGCTATGATGGTTTCTAAATGCATAGTCTCAATTTAGGTATTTATATCTCATGTGCTTATCATGGACCACACTTTGAGTAGCACTGGACTATGACACTGAAAGTTTTTATTGTATTTTAAAAACGTCATTATTTACAGTTATAAACATACTTTTCTTTTATGTTGTTTAATAATATTTGATTAGAAAAATTATATGATCTCATTTCATGTCCTGATGTTAATGTGTGTGTGTATGTATGTGTGTGTGATCCTATCAAAATGTTGTTAGGTCCTTGGATTCTTTAGAGTATAGTAATATATGAGCCCAATGTTCCCAATGTGCTTTTGGCATTATTTATAAAAAACAGTGTTTAATTACCACGCTTAACACATTATCCTTGGTGAAGACTCAAATCTCTTTTCCAACTTTAAACTGAGCAAAAGCTTTCATCTGGCAAGGTATTGAAGCCCACTATGAAAATTTTGTGCATAGAATTATCACCAAGAGCTATTTGGCAGCTTCTCCATCTCAGTGAAAAGCACTCTGTATTTTAACTTCACACAAATAACTCTCACCACCATATAAATTATTTTCTCAATTATCTTTCAACCTTTTAGCAATAAGATTTCCTGAATAAGAACTGGAAATATCTACATCACGTTCCATGTCACATTTCTTGATCCAAATTATTTTAATTAGTTACTTAGCCCAAATCTATTTCAAGCACAACAATTTCCTGTGTATCTGGAAGAGTGGTGGGAAATTGTTACCTCATCGAACCTAATCATGGACCATAACCCCATATTAATCTGGAAGACAGCCAGTGCTTTTCTCTGGAGTGGTGTTACTTCTCATTTAGCCTGCAAGATATTTTTGTATTGGAAGTAAAACTTCATAATTGTGAAAGAGATTTCCAACACACATATTCCAGTTGATCCCAAGTGAAGTGTAAGGCATCAGGGTATCTTAAGGCATCCCATCCAATCAGGGTATTGCCTCATACATTTTTAAAGCACAGATTTTATGCTCTTTATAGAGAGCCAAGGGAAGTGCTGGATCAGCACACTCAATTCCAAACGAACATATATTGCATTATCTTGCCCTCTGAATTTCAGAGAACAATGGGTTGCCATCAGTTTATAATGTGGCTTAGATTGTTAAGTTATTTTCAAATCAATTGCATTCTTGAATCAGTTTCTCTTCTCACTTTCTTGGTAGCATGCATTCTCTGTGAAGCATTTGAAAACAACTTACAGTTTTGAATGACCACCTGAACCCACAGATAATCACTCAGACTTGGACAGTCTCATGAGACATTGTTATTGACTATGGCCTGGAGTTTTGGTGCCTAAGCTCTCCTGAAAAAGGCCCATTGCTGGGCTTTATTGGAGAGAAAGATATTCTTCCTCTGTAGTCTCAGAAATAGCTGCAAATGGGGCCATATCTAATGTGCTGCATGTGTATTTAAATGAAAGGCTTGAAACACTGTTATCTTAAAATCTAATGAAATACTTAGTTCTGTCTAGAAGAAGCACATGTTAATTGCTTATCAAACTATCAATTCTCATTTAACAAAATGACTTGATACCTCTGTAAGTCTGTAAGGAAAAAGCATTGCACTTCAAGGGCAAATTTTTTACCACCAGTAAATAGGCAGGGTGGATAAAAACAGAATCTGCTGTCATTAACTCAGCGCTATTTTCTCAGGTAAAGTGTCTTATTGTTTATATGCAAAACATTTTCATTTTGGCAATAAATGACCTCCTTCGTTTGTAAAATCTGCTCTTTGTTTTCATGAGAAACAAAGACCTATTGATGGTCTTTTAAAAAAATATATCTGTAAATGTGATTTCAAAACAAACTAGTACTACTTATATGTCTCAAGTGACCCCCTGGGAAAAAAAATGTGCCTTGGATTAACCCAAGCCAGTTTTAAGTTTCTAGGAGTCCGTGATGTGTTCTTCCCAAAGGTAACTTTGGGAGGGGTTTGAAAAATTCAACAAAAATACACCTAATACTTTTAGTGTGTTTAATGGAAACTCGAAGGGGAGAGAGAAATAGTAGCCTAAGGTAAAAACAGAAGAGGAAATCACTGAAATTGCTAAGCTGTACCTTTTTCATTCTTTGTCTCTTCTTCTTGCCCAGTGAAGCACAGAGGGCTACATCTGTGTCGAGGACCAGTTTCCACACCTCTGATGAGAATGGATAGCTGCATCTCCATCTCTTTAAGGAAGTAGGACTTGATAGGCAACCTAGGAAACATCCTGGCTATGACAAGGCAGGTAGGTACACATTTAGAGATGCTAAAATAATTCTATCTATTATTAGTCCTCTCCCACCTTAAAAGAAGTTATAAAAATGCAACAAAGACTTTCTTCCTCAGGCAGTACCTTTTTGTGTTTCTTTTGTTGTTGTGGATTTTCTGACCAATTACTGTTCTAAATAAACATCCCCTGTTTCAAGTGCTCTACTTGAACAGCTGGGCTATTTTTTCCACCCTGTCCTACTCTATCCCCTTTTATCCTCCTCTCCACAGGAGGCCTCCAACAAAAGTCTTCACATTCTCATTCACAGGCCCTCCTTTTAGACCCACCCCACCTCTTTCCCCCCTTCTTGTCAGCATTCTACCTGCTCAGAGCCACCACCATGAGCTCCCTCCATCATTCCATATCCCCCTGCTGCTGGTTCCCTTATCTACTTCCTAGGAGCAGGGCAGGCTCTGCTCCACAATTTCATCAGCTGGCCTGGGGGTGATGGTGAGCAAGCTGTCACTCAAACCCAGCCAACCTGAAATGGAAAGTGTGATAAATGGAACCGTACAAGGCTCAATTTCATCTGGAAATTTCAAACTTATGATGTTCGAATAGGTTCATAAATTCCCCCATAACGCCTCTCTGCTCTCCCTAATATCCAATTGCAGGTTTCAACTGAGCGGGCCTCTCTACCTGTTTTTACAGCCCAAGAGATTCAGATCTTAGCATGTGTCTAAGTGTCTTTGCTTTGGCATGTTTTTAATCTAGTGCCCAGTTTGGGGAGGCAGCCACTGCATACATGTTTTCCCATACTTTTCCAGAGGAAGAATGTCAACAACGGACAACACTGGTAGTCTTCAAAGGAATTTCACCCAGGGCTGCTTGTATTTTTCTTTGTTTCTAAAAGTCAAACCTGGCTTTGTTGTTGGCAAATATGTTTCTATATGTCCTGTCCTGGGGAAAAAGTGTCAAGTGGAGAATCTTCTAAATGTGCTGCTCCTGCTCTCTCACTGAGAGAAAGGCTTTTCTTTTTGACTTCTCCTTCATTTCTGTCCCTGGCCTGTAGAAAATAGTCCTCAAAATAATAAGAGTATGCATAATCAAAAAGTAAGCAGAAAGTTATCATATGTCATTTATAGGTAGCGAAGACCAGTAACCTGAGGATTTTTTGTTTTTTGTTTTTTGTTTTTTTGCAACAATTGGGATGTGGTACAGTTAAATGTGTAAAAGATTAAAAAGAAATTTAAATAAGTAACTTTTAATTTTTTTCATTAATACATAATTACCCAAGCAATACAAGAAATTATTTTTGCATCTTCCTGATTATTTTCTTAATTCAGGTACCCTCACCACATATAAATAATATTTTTTCATACTGTATTTAATTACTGCATTTAGATCATACATGTCTGTAAAAAGATATAAGCGTTATGTTTTTATGTCAAATAGGATTGTTTTGAATACTCTGTTTTACAACTTACTTTTTTCTGCTCAAAATATATCTTGGAGATCTTTCCATATCATTAGATATAGTTATATCTTTTTTTTAACTATTCTGTACTTTCAAGTTTTAAATGTTTCACTAGTAAAGAACATTTAACTAGTGTATAATTTTTCTGTTTTTCACTATTAAAATATCATATCAATGAAAATTTCTGAATATGTACCATGACGCACATCAGTGATTTTTTTTTTCCTCTAGGGTAGATACCAAAAAATGGAATTACTTCACCAAAGGGAATACCTACTTTCAATGTTCATAAATACTGCCAACCAGCTCTCCAAATCAGCTTTACCAATTTTATATCTTGTCCTGTGGATAGGTTTTTTTTTTATCATGTCATCTCTAACCCCTTCTAAGTCAGAAGAGCTAGCAGCCTTAAACCAGAAACCAATGAAAGATAATTTTATAAATTTAATACTTTCTTCCCACTGTATGCAAGAACATAATGTAAGCTTTTCTGCCTATCTTACACCATATCCCAATGCTCACAGAACTAATGAAATATGTTTTCTTAATACAAATGCTAAATTTGGAATAAAAGAGAAAAATACCAAAAAATGACCAAGGTTATATTCCTATCCTAAGTTGTTGATGCAATAGAAATTTCAAAGAACACAGAAATATTTTTTATACAGAAATATTTTATTTAAAAAAATGTCCTCTATAACTGGAAAGTAAAATCTAACTTTAGTATGTTCTGTTAATCACATTAACTTAAAGTACAGCCCCTAATGTGGGTGACATGCACACCCAGACATTGTGAAATGGGAGCAATTTTTAAATTTTAACAAAACAACTTATGTTGAAATACTAAGCTGAGTTAAATGTTTATAAATTTCAAACCTTACTTTTCCCAAACTATTGACCACATTCAACATTTTGTTTTGTGTATAACCACAGTATTGGGGTTTTAATCCAGTTCTTCAAAAGGTCCATTTATGTTTTTTTTAAATATATTATTTAGACAGTAGTTGCACAACTTTTAACTTTTATAAAGCACGCCTATGGTACAACAGGTTTGAGAAATGCTATGCCCTACATCCACCCTAGTTTTAGAATATAAAAGTCTGCAGAAGTCCTATAATCACAAAACCTGTCCAACTTAGTTCCCAAACCCCATTTGTCTATGATAATCTATTTTTCACATAACATTTTAACCCTTAAAATTGCTATTGCAAGCAATATACTTTGAGAAACCCTATGTAAGTACAACTTGCCAGAGAGTGAAAGATAAGAAACCAATGAGCCTCAAAGGAAAAGAAAGCAAGCTATATTAAACAAAATGGAAAAAGATTCTAGATCCTGAGGAAGGAAGCCTATGACAAAGGCATAATACAGACTCCAGAAAGTCACAGAAACATGACATAATTTCATTTAATGAATATTTATTGTTGCTTATTTATACTAGGCCCTGTTCTAGTTGCTGGGGATGAAAAAGGGTTGGGGAAAGAGAAAGAAACTCTTTCTTTCTCTTCAACAGTGTGTTGATTGTGGAGTGGGGAGGGCAGGAGGTAGAAGAAGGTATGGGGGGATAAATAGCAATGGAAAAAATACACTATAAAGTAAGGTTAAAAAAAGCAGTTATTAAAACAAAAAAAAATCCCTAAGCCTGCTGAAACATTTCAAAATGTTATTGAACTGAGATCAAGTTCTCGAAGTCAATAGACACATTAAATTAAGCATTTCTAAATATCAAAAGAGACCATGAAAAAGGTTTTTAAGACATACACTAGGAGAATATAAACAACTCCTACATATCAATAAGAACCCAATAACCCAATAGAAAAATGGCCAACATGTATTCATTGAGGAAAAAAAAAACAAAATAGACAATAAATATGTATGATTTTCAACCTCATAAATAATAAGGTAACTGCAAAATTATACCACATATAGATCTTATTTTACAGATAAATGGCAAAAAATGAGAATTTAACAATACCACATATTAGCAAGAATATGAGGGAGTTCATAAACATCACTGTTGGGGATGAAATTGGTATAACCACTTTAGTGACCAGTTGGGCCATCCTTACCAATAAAAATAAAATGTGAGCCACAATTGTGAGTCACACTTTCCAGTAGTCATGTTTTAAGAATGAAAAAAACATAAGGTTAAGTTTTAATAATATATTTTATTGAACCCAATATATTCAAAATATTATTATTTCAACATGTAATCAATATAAAATTTTTGAACTATTTTACATTCTTTATTTCATTCTGTCCCTGAAACCCAATGTGTGTTTTATACTTAAGGACATCCCATTCAAAATAGCCACCTTTAAAGGACTCAATATCCACATGTGGATGGTGCACCACAGGTCAACATTGAATAAAGTTGATGTTGTACCCAAGAAGAGCTCTACAGATTTGCACTGGGGGCTCAAAGAATATTCATTGTAACCTTGTCACAAATTTTTTTTTAAGAAAACAATATGAATTTCCATAAACAATAGAATGAGTTTATGAACTGTAGTATATTCATATCACACAACAAAATAGAGCATGAAAATAAATGAGCCAGTACCATACTTAACATTAAAGTGTATTGTGTGGTAAAAACCTATTTATGCCGAAGAATACATAAAGTATGATATCCACTGAGGTAAAGTTCAAAAACCTCCAAAGCAATATTGTTTATTCCTTCTGCATTGAAACACTTACCAGCTTAAAGGCATACAAAAATGATAAACACCAATTTTGAGTCATAGTGTTTATCAAGAAGGGAAGAAAAAATGATCTAGGAAATGGACCCTGAGGATTTCAACTATATTGATGACTTTGCCTAACCCAGCTAGTATATGTAATATGACTTGTACTTGTCATATTACTCTATATACTTATTGCATATTTAAAGTAAAGTTCACCATTAAACAACACAGGTATTAGAAGTGGCACCCTCATACACAGTTGAAAATCCTCATATAATTGTTGACTCTCAAAAACTTAACTACAAATAGGCTACTCTGACCAGAGGCTTTACTCATAATATAAAGTCAATTAACATACTTTGTATGTTATATGGATTATAGTCTGTACTCTTACAATAAAGTAAGCTAGAGAAGAGAAAATTATAAGAAATATTCATTCACAGTATTTATTGAAAAAATTCATGTATAAGTGGGCCACCACTTATACAAAACCATGTTCAAAACCATGTTTTTCAAGGTCAAAACTGTAACTAAGAATGTTTGCTGAAAGTCAATAGTGGATAGTACACTCCAAAGTGTCCAATTTTCTAGTCAATGAAAATAAGACATACTTATGGATGTGGAGTGGGGTTTTTTTCTTATTTTCTTTTCATAGTGAATAGACATCTAAATTGTTTCTGGAAAGAAAGCTCAATCTGTCTCCACATTTTCTGCACTGCCTCTTTTGTAGTCAAGTTTGGTCCCTGTATGTCTTAGGAGAGGTGTAATTCTTAGTAGCAGCAACACCTATCCCAAGGCTAGAGGTGAAGAAAAGGACAAAGCATCCAAACTGGGAGATGCCCTGAGTGAAGAGCTCAGCATCTGCTTTCCTTGGGTGCATATGCACACAGGGTTTGTGGTCAACTCAGGTGGGCATCTCATGACTTCTTGGCCCAGCCAAGTCTTAGCAAATAGTTTTCTGACTTGGATTCTGTTAGGATTTCTAGCTTTGATGAAGTGGCAAACACATATACAAAGCTCACACGCCTCATCAATGTAAGTGCATTGTAACAGCTACCAGAGTTAAAGTCGCCAAAAAGCAAAGTTAGGTGGTTGCTTTCTCAATAGTCAGCATTTTGAGAAACATATACCTAAGTAAAGTAAAATAAAACCGTGTCAATCTGGAAAATCAGGTACTACTCTGGGAAACTTGTACTGCTTCAAAGAAACTCCTACCAAAAGCCAGGTAAAAGGAAATTATTATTTAAAAAAATTATATAGGGACTTTTCTCTATGGTAGTATAGTTTTGCATAATATAAAGTATCACTCTCTTTGGTGAGTAATGAAGTATAATCTATCGTGCCATATCCTTTCTACAGAACACTACACTCTAATGTGACAGGCCACATGTATATTCTACAACAGAATTGTTTTCAAATTTATCTAATTATAAAAATCACCTGGGGCTATCGTGAAAACTTCTCTCTCCAGCCCCTCCCAGTGCTTACAGAGTTAGAATTTCATGGGCAGGGCTTCATCTTTTATGACAGTGGGTCCCTAAGTGTGGTATCCAGGCCAGCAGCATCAGCATCACCTGGGAACTGTTCAAAATGCAAATTAGCACGTTCCACTCCAGATTTGATGTCTCCATCATGCCACATGACCGTGATGGTAACACCTCTGGTAATCCTCAAAGGATTGTTTTGAAAAAATGAGGCAGTGCACATGCCATGCTTAGCACATAACAGACACTCAATCAGTAGTAGCTATGGTTATTTCCTAATCGGCTTTTAAAAAGTACTCACTTGTCGAACATTGAGAAGATAGCCACAAAAGAAAATAAGGTTTTCAAGATATAACTACATAATTTACACTACAAATGCATGAGCCTGAAATACTGATGTACTTGATTCTGAGAACACAATTAGACAGTATCTGCAAAAAAAAAAAAAAATCTTGGAACACAGCAGTCTCGTGAACAGGTTTCCCCCATTCATGGGCCTTTGAAGCTTTGGCCAGGTAGAAGGAAGGTGGGTGGTGATCAAGTGCATAAATTAATTTTGGTCTCAACTTACTTTTTTAATAGGAAAATAAAGTGAAGCTCTAGGATTTTCCCCCTTTGAGTTACCCTGACCAGGATGTGAAAATTAATTGTTTCTCGTTTGACTACTCTCCGTCCTTTTATGTTAGGCTTGCAGCTCTTATAGGTACAAAAACAATTAAAAACAGATGGGAGGTGGTAGTGAGTGGGGCAGGGGAGAGTGGTAGAGGGAAGATGGAGACAACTATAGTTGAACTACAATAAAAATAAAAAATAAAAAAACAAAAAAGAAACATACAGGAAATCAATTATTGAATTAATATGTTTCCTTACCAATGTGAATGGTTAGAATAACTGTTTTTTTATACACTAAAAAAAATCTGACCTGATATTTCAGGGGCATCCATACTTTTCTTTAGTTTTGAAATGGCCCTGCTCTATTACCAATATCTTCTGCTTTCTGCATTACTTGCAAGAAATGACATTAGAATGGCTTCGTGTTCAATGGGAACGTGAAGTCCTATCAATGACAACCTGCCCTTGCAGCAGCAGGAGCTCCCAGAGATGGCAGGTCCCTCCAGGAATGGGACTTATGAATTATCTGCTGCTGAAAAGCCAACAGAGGGAGCACAAGCCATTGTGTTTTTTGAGGGTTTTTTGTGACACATTAAAAATATAGCTATTAAAAATAAACTTTCCTGGTGGCATGGCACAAGATTTTTTAAATAGCCATGTATATAGATTTTGAAAGGCATTTATCAGGCAATAACTATTAAAATGAGTCATATTTTCTCATTTAAAATTCTGTCAGAAACAGAGTAATAATCGAGGAGAAATATTTTTATTATGGGTGAAATGAGTTGGCCCGATGATTTTTCTCAACTTATCTCCTTGTATTTATAAAGTTCTAGCAAAGGCTTTTAAACTTACCCTTGCACATCCCATTGCCTTTTCTTGATCAGTCCCCACTTTCTATTAGTAATTGATTGTAACCTACTCCTCACATGTGGGAGGAAAGCAATAGTAGCTTCATTTCTTAAAAATGTGGGTCTGAGACCCCCTCAGTGTTTCTGCCTAGCGACTTTTTATATTATTTATCTTCTCAAATGAGAACTTCAAAATGAATCTTCTTGTACTTAAAGTACATTGTTATAAGGCTTCTGGTTTACCAGTTCTTAATTTTACAAGGAAAACTTTGACATTCAAGTCCACACAAATGTCTACACATACTATCAACACCTTAACAATTTTTAGATATTGGTTACTTACAATAGAAACAATTCATCCCATACCACTTTTCCCATAGTTTTTCTACAGTTATCAATCAATAATGATTTTCTCCTAGTAAAACACATTTATGTTTTTTGATGAAAATTTTCAGGGTTCAGTAATTTTAAGGCCAAATACTAAAAATGATATTTATGTTCATTAAACATTTATTTATGAATAATTTTCTATGTCTTTGATAGTCTGTGAAGAGTACAGAATTTTGCTACCACAGGAAGGGGGAAAGGAGTTAACAGCCTGGCTTTATTACTTTGCTACAATTTTGATAGTATTAAGATTACTTGCTATTGCAATACTTCATAAACTGAACTGCCAGGTTCAGTTTATGGCTGTATAGGAGCTTTCGTCATAGAAAAGGCCTTGTACATGAGCAGCTGTGACTTACAAAGTTAGTTGTTGCCTTTCCCCCACCACTTCATTTCTTTATTTTATCTGCAAGCTCTGGTTGGTTGTTTTCCACCATCAAATCCATACCTGGCCACTTTGGAGTTTTATTTGTTAGAGTAACTTCTGGATGAGATTTTATGTATGTCCTGATCTCAAACATGAACTCCAGCAGTTCCCCTCCTGCCTCATTTGGGGGCATGGAGGGCAGTGCAGAGTATAAACTTGGTGAATGGTGCTGTAAGAAGTTCCTTATGAGGAATGCAATCATTTGAACTAGGTTGCTGTTCTTAGCTAACAAAGATAACCTTTTAAACTGACTTGTAGGATACTGTGTCTTATTATTTTCCCATCTTCAATACAATCTTGTTTTTGAACCCCATGATATCGGCATTGCAGCTACCCCCATACATATGGCCACCAGAATGTAGCAAAGGGAAATGGGTAAGTGATTAAATTCTTTCCCACTGAAAGCTTTCAACTCATCAATGTTCAAAAATAAGTTGAAGATTCTAGCACAGACTGCTCAGAAACTAACAAATTTATGTGCCATTCACCAAGGAAACACACAGGCCGATTTTCAGCTACTCCCTCTTCAGATATTCATGGTGGGTCTAGTTTTAAGAGAAAATGGGCCCAAGGTCTTCTCTTTATGGTCCTCAGGCTGCCATTCAATTAATGAAAAAAAGTGCCAATAGTGCATAACTATTCCTGATCATTGGAGCAATGTGCAAAGGTGGCTTGAATGCAAAAGAACTGGGAGAAATTCAACCTGATGGGTGGAGCTTTATAAATATCCTCTGTGCTTCTTAACTATCCCCTTTCCACAAGGCAGTACCGTGGCATCTGCTCCCATCCTGTTCAAAAACTGACCTGCATATATATTGGGCTTAATGACCAAATGTTTAAAAATTCATTGCATAAGAACAGCTGAAAGTAGTTGATTGGTTTGAACTTTATTGTATGCACCTTGCTTCCCAGACTGCAGTGAAGGGGAAGGTCAGCTGGTAAACATTTGGGCGTTTAAAAATAAGAGGCCCTAGTTTCCCCAATACCCTGTCTGTTTTCTTTACCCACAACATTAGGCCTACTAAATTCTCTGTGCTGAGCTGTGCTCTGTTTGGTTTGACTGCTCATCCTGATACACAGTGGTTAAACCAGTCTGGAGAACCAGTTGCCTGCAAACTCCTGCGGGACCTCTGCCCTGAGAGTTTTTCTGGAAGCATTGCCTTCATTGACTGGGGAGCCATGTCAGTTGCAATAAATCAGGTAATTTTGTTTCTTCCTCAAGTACTGTTTATAAATGATTGTCATGCCTAGAAATAACAACTTTCACCAGGAGAAGCCAAATCATAGGAAAATATTCTAGAATGATTGATTACTGGATTGAACTTCAGACTTTAGCCCTACATGTAGACAGGCAAGCATCAGGTACTGGAAATTTCATAGTGTCATCAATAAAGTCACATTCTCAACTCATGGCATTCATGTGGAACGTATTATTGGGAAAGAAATAATCTGTTAAAACAATGACTGTGTAGCCTGAGAAATTTCAACTCACAGTGGGTTTCACCTTTCTTCGATCCAAACAGATTCTGGTTTATGTCCAGGGCAACTCTCCACATTGGTAGGGCAGTGAGGGTTGATGAAGGGTAGGACATTCAGCCGCCCAGGGCAGGCGTCAGGGGTGTAGCTCTTATTTTTAAAACTAGTCAGCACCACAAAGTAGTATATTGGGATGGGAACACTGTTGTTGACTATGTATTCTGTAATTTCATTGGGATCATCAAAATGACCATCATAATTATAATTACTGGTCCACTAACATTTACTCCATTTCTTTCCATGACATGTTCTACAAGAACACTGTGGAAGTAATCTAATATTTTTGTGAATGCTTCATACATCAGGGCCAAATTACTTCAGAAGTTCTATTTTTTGAAGGAGGACAGAGGAAGCTGTGGGTGATATTCTTGTGTGGTAAACAGAAGGAACATTTCTGGCTCTCAGAAGGAGCAACCCTGACATCAGCGCACAGACAGTTTGGGACAGTGGGAGGAAAAAGTGATGTGTCTATGGGTTTGGGGACTATATATGAGCTCCACATAGGCATCCTGATAGCTTTTCTAAATCCACTAGTATATTCCCTGTGATAAAGGAGGCAGTGTCCCTTGTTCTTCTGCATAACCCTGGGCCTCTCACATGGCAAATTTAGTTTCTCTGTGACTGTTATTTCATCTTGAATGAGGTTTAGCATTTGATTCACCCATTCTACAGCAATATTGTTTTGTACCTCAGAGCACAAACAATCTAGAGTATCTGCGGACGATGGAAGAGTAAAGCCACAAACAGAAAACTTGGACACTTACTCTGCATGGGATGGCTCATAAAAAGGCATCTCCAGAAGATGGTTTAAACTACCATGGGTACCATTGTTCAGTGTTGGCTGAATGTATAGAAGATCACACATTAGGTTACAGACTTCAATATTGTCAAATATTACAGAGACTAAGTCTTCTCTTTAAAACTGGGTCCATGTGCCAACATGGTAGCCTCCATGGTCTTAAACATATTGTCAAAACCATGGTCACCTCCTCCACAGAGTGAACTTGATTTACTCCTCACAGCCTCCCATTGTCAATCCATCAAAAGATGAACTTTGTCAATTCTGACATTTTTGGCAAAGTGTAGTTGTTTTGGCAAATCAGGATTCAAATAAGGTATGAAATGCTGATCAGGTTTTCAACACTAATCTGGGAAGCAATTTATCTGCCCTTCCATTCTAAATGATAGCTTTTCTGGATAGAGTAATCTTGGATATAAGTTCTTGCCTTTCGTGACTTTGAATACTTCTTCCAGCCCCTTCCTGTCTGTAAGGTTTCTATTGATAAATCAGTTGATAGTCTTATGGGAACTCCTTTGAGGGTAACTCTCTCCTTTTCTCTTGTTGCTTTTAAGATTCTTTCCTTACCTTTAATCCTGGGTAATGTCATTATGATGTGCCTTGGTGTGTGCTTCCTTGGGTCCAGCTTCTTTGGGACTCTCTGAGCTTCCTGAACTTCCTGGAAGTCTATTTCCTTTGCCAGATTGAGGAAGTTCTCCTTCATTATGTTTTCAAATAAGTTTTTAATTTCTTGCTCTTCCTCTTCTTCTTCTGGCACCCCTATGATTAAAATGTTGCAATGTTTAAAGTTGTCCTGGAGGTTCCTAAGCCTCTCCTCATTTTTAGGAATTCTTGTTTCCTCATTCTGTTCCAGTTGAATATTTATTTTTTCTTTCTGCTCCAAATCATTCATTTGAGTCCCAGTTTCCTTCCTTTCACTATTGATTCCCTGTTTTTTCTTTATTTCACTTTTCATAGCCTTCACTTTCCCCTCTATTTTGCAACCATACTCAACCATTTCTGTGAGCATCCTGATTACCAGTGTTTTGAACTCTCCATCTGATAGGTTGGCTTTCTCTTCATCATTTAGTTCTATTTTTGGAGTTTTGATCTGTTCCTTCATTTGGGCAATATTTCTTTGTCTCTGTACACCTATTATATTGTAAGGAGTGGTGCCTTAGATATTCTCCAGAGTGGGGCAAGCCACGTCCCTGTGTTGTGGCACTGTATGTGGGGGAGGGGTCAGAGAGGGAACAGTGCCATTTGCTTGGCTCTCTGCCAGCTTTCTGTCACTTCCCCCCTACCCACAAGCCAATTGGGCCCTTCTGGTTCTGATTCCCAGGTGGGTGGGTTTGTGTGCATTCTAGGACCCTGTGGGTCTCTGCAACAAACTCTCCAAAGAGGCTGGGAGTTTTTGTTGCCACTGCACCCCCACCTGCTTTTATAGCCAGAGGTTTTGAGGATTTCTTTTCCCACACTGGAACCCTCAGTTGCGTGGCCTGTCTCACCCCCCCAGTTGTTCTTCCTGGTTTATCCGCACACAAATGTGGGACTGCCTGGTTCTCCAACTGCTGCTTTGCCATGCATCATCTCCACCCCAGCTGCCTGTCTCCATCCCTCCTACCAATCTGAATAAATGTTTCTTCTTTAACTCTTTGGTTGTTGGACTTCCATATAGTTTGATTTTCTGGCAGTTCTCATTATATTTTTTGTTTTTAAATTTGTTGTTGTCCTTTTTGTTGTGGAAGGATGCAAAGTGTATCTACCTTTGCTTCCAGCGTGGCCAGAAGTTGAAAAGCCAATACAATTTTTAAGCTCCGTTTTTTGTTAGCAACAGTTTTTCACTACATGCTTCCTCTTCTTGCTTGTCTGCTATGCAGAGTCTTGCTCCTCTACCACTGCAAATGTTTCATCAGTCTGACTCTAGTCATCATTGACATGAGCAAATCATAAGCAAATTAAGGTATTGGGGCATCTGTTAATAAGAAATGTTGGACAAAGGCATTTGGGGTGGGATGGAGAAGGAATGAGAACCAGAGGAAGAAGTGCTACGCCCTTGCTTCCTTCAGTTTCAAGCTACTTTCTCCTATGATCTAATGGCATTTTTCACTATTTCCATGCCTGCTACGACTTCTATTAAAAAAATCAAGGAGTTTTGCTTCATTTGATGGCCTTTGGCCATATGAGTATATGTGAGTTTTAAACTCACTCTCCTCTTTAACTGATTTTCCTTTCTTCTTTATAATTTTTCCTTTCTCAGTGTGTAGCCCTTTGTCATTAGAATGATAATCATACTAATAGCAGGAATGTAATTTCCCATAATGCTAATAGTAGCTGTGTGCATACACACACCTAGGTTATTCTTAGATTCATTTACACTCTGACTTCATCTCATATTTAAATACAGCAGGTGTTTATCTCCATTAGGAAATGTTTGTTGAGCCCCTCCAGGGAGCCCGGGGCTGGCCCTTGGTGCCACTGGATTATTCAGGGCAGATTCAAAGATGTGGAAATACTTTCCCCCCCTTAAGATCCAGGCATATAAATTTTATTTCATGTTTTCAGATGTTGTAAGTGACTTCTGCACACTTGAAATTCTCTGAGCTGTGTTTTTTAAGACAGACAAACTAAACTGTATTAACTCGAGTTATTGAATGGTGTCCTGTTTTGAAGGTGGTGTTCTGCCTCATAAGGTCACTTATAGGGATTCTCTTTGTACAGCCCTTAGATGAAAAGAAGAGATGGTAATTATATAAGTACTCTGGGATTTTTTCTGAAGGTCTTCAGTAGCCTAAGAATGCAACATTACTCTTCACAGTGTCCCTATGATAAAGGTGGAATTCAGTGGTACAAGAAAGTTAAGCAAATTCCTCAAAATGGATTATATGTATGGTAATAGTCACACCTTAGTTTTAAACCACACTTTCAAGTTTAAAAAGTGCTTTCTAACATCCTTATTTTTTGAGATATAGTCTGAAGTATTTAGCATAAAATGGAATAAAGTATGCAATTTATTTAGAAGAATTCATCCAAAATAACACAATACAAGTATACAAAGTATAAACCATTGTAAAATCTCCAAAAGAAAAACAACAAAAGTACCTCCTTATGGTTCATCTTGTTGGGACTTCATAAAAGCCCAATGAAATTGTAACAACAGAAAGTCACCCTAATTTATTGATGAGGCTAATATGATGAAGAAATGTGAACTGCTCAAGGTCACATGGTTAATAGCTGATTCAGTTTGGACCAGAATTCAGGTTTTCTAATTCCAAAAATAGTGTCTTTTTTCTCTTTCTTAAATGGCAGGTTATTCCCTGACAATTACTATTAGATTCCCAACTGTTTGAGCTATGGACCAACCTTCTGATGTCTGGATTGATAAAATTTTTAATTCAAATACTGCCTGGACTAATCAGATCGATTACCCAAGGTAAAATTTAGGATATGTCCAAACTATTCAGCAAAAACTTTAAACATGTTTATTGTCCTATCTATTACATGTCTTAAATTTGGAAGGTTAACACAGTGTTAAGAGGTGAGTTTTTGGAATAAATTAGACTATCAGGGTTACCCTGGGTAAGTTGTTTATCTTCTCATGACTTCAACAGCTCATCACCATAATGTAGGTGATAGATCCCTCCTCTTCATAGGCTTGTTGTGAGTATTAAATGAGATATCGTATATAGAGTGTTCAACTTAGTGCCTCTTATGGTGTAAAAGTTCAGTAAGTATTATTACTTAAATACACAGTTATTAATCGTTAGCATAATATATTTCCATTAAATTAAACCTCAGCCAGTACACTTGTAAAATTTATAATGGCTGTAAAATTAAAATCTCTACTTAAAAAGGAAAATACTATAGTCCATATGAGAAATGGCTAAAACAGGTGTGCTTTGGTCATTGTAATCTGGGCATGTCCACTAGGACACCAGATACCAGAATAGAAAAAAATAGAGTCTGGAGTCATGCCATTCATCTTACCTGGAGTTAAGAGCAATGGAGAAAAAATATCATGATAACTACAGATAATGTGATTTAAGCTTATAGGTAGTAAAAATCTATGGTTTCGAAAAATTACTGGAAAATTTAAGAGGAGCAAACTGGAATGATCAGCAACCATGAAAAGATGCCTATGGTCATGAATATTCACAGCGTAAGTTAAAGTAACAATAAGATACTACTTTACCTAACAGGTTGAGAAGAAAATTATTTAAAGTTATAATACCAGTTGTCTGTAGGGATGCACAGAAAAAAATCTTGTATATTTAACTGGAAATGCCATTCTAATAATGTCCATGAAAAATAAATTGTGTATATGGTTCACACCAACAAACGCATTTTGGTAATCTGTCTCATGGATATAAAAGCACCAGTATGCAGTTCTGTAAGTGTAAAGACATATATTGCACTATTGTTTATAGCAGCAAGAAGCTGGAACCAATGAATAGCTAATATTTATGGCACGTCCACGCCATGTAATGCGTTCATTAAAAAGAATGGATTAGTGCTCCTCTTGCAGTTGACTTGGGAGGGTTTCCAAGAGCATTATGAGCCAAAAGAGTAAGATACAAAGACAGGTGTACCATATGTTCACATTTTAGTAAAGCTAACAATATACGTGTGTGTGTGTGTGTTTCATATTTGGGTAGCTGAGCATTAAGGAAAGTAAAGAAAAATGCAAATGAGAGTGTTAAGAAGACTATGGTGTGCAAGAGGCAAGCAAAAAAAAATTAATTACACCAGAAAGAAAATATACACTAATATACACACACCAGTAAATAGGATATAAAGTATATGCTATTTATGTAAAACTGTGGCATATGTATGCTGTGTATATGTTTTATATATGTATGAAGAAATTAGAGGGGAAAATTCTATATGAATTAATTAACTTGTTGGAAGTTAATAGAATATATAATAAAGAAAGTGCAGTGTAATTTGCATGGCATGATGTTATATTTTTAAAAAGCAAATGAATAGATAAAACCCAAGTATGTGTGCACATATGTGTGTATTTTACATATTCAATCACAGTGCAGCAAACTTTAGGCTAAATTGAGTTGGTTGCCTGTTTTTGTAAATAAACTCTTGTGGGACAGCCACACCTATTTGTGTGTTGTCTATAGCTACTTCCTTGATACCATGGCAGAGTGGAGAAATTGTAGCAGAGACCATATTGCCAGCAAAGTCTGAAATATTTGCTATCTAGGCCTTTATAGAAAAAGTTTCTTGACCTATGGTACACATGACTGTATATATTCACATAAGCAACAAGAGAGGTAAGAATGTACACCACCCTGTTACTGTTGGTTATATCAGGAGCAGGACTGAATGGGCATGAGGGAATAATCACTAGCTTTTGTTATACTTCTTACCACATGCATATTACTTTCATAAGTTGAAAACCAGTAAAGATCTCTTAATATGTAACAGTTCAAGCAACTAATTCTCTGAAGAATTGGGGGAATGCTTCACAAAGAATGTAATTTTGGAATTATGTCTCAAAAGACAAGTCTATGTTGGTCAGGTCCAGAAGGGAATTGCTCGTGCAGAACTGAACAGTTCAACAGAAGTCATGAAAGAGAACTCATAGCTCATTCACAGAGTAAGAAGAATTTGGGCATGGCCCAAGAATAAGGTTGCAAAGAATGTAGGAAGATGGGGAGCAGTAGGTCCAGTAGCCAAAGATATGTGCGAAATTTATTATAAGTTGCCCTGCTCTTCAGAAGGTGACATTGGTGCTTTGAATTTTGTTATATCATCAACAAGGAGGCATCTCAGGGTTTTAAAAGGAATGAATATCCTGATATCTGTGTTTCATAAAGCTGTCTCTGGCATGTATGTGATGATTTATTGAGTAGTAAAATGGGTAGAAAAACAGACAAGCTATATGTAACTTTTTCATGTACACAAGGCATTTCAATAAAAATAATGAAGAAGGAAATGATAGCAGCCAACAATTATAATTATGTATTACACATAATATATAACTCTAACTATATTAACTAATTTAAGCTCTCTAACTATATTAACTCATTAATTCCTCACATTAATTACATACACACACATTTTACAGATGAGAAAACTGAGAAACACAGAGGTTGAGTAACTTGGCCAAAGTCACAGAATAAGTTAAGTGCACAGTCAGAATTTGAACACTGACAGTTTGGCACTAGTCTATACTCCCAAGTATTATATTCTTCCATCCAAAATGAGTTAAGCAATTATTTCCTGAACAAACATTTATTTATCTCCCCCCATGTACCAGGTAGTGTGCAAGGAGATCGGGATACAGAACTTATTCTGTAAGAGCTCTATCCTAGTCTAATGCTAGGCCTGCAGGTGGATTGTTTGGAGAGGGTGATGCTGTGTCCCATTGACATGAGGGAGTGTTCCATGGTTGGTGAAATATGCCTGTCATGGCTGAGTGACATGGTATGGGCAACCCAAGATTGTTCACCTCTTAATAGCAATGGCTAAGGTGGATTCCATGAAAGGCACAGCAATCAAAGTCAGCAGAACTTGTCCTGTTTGGAATGGCTGCCTGAGGGGATTTGGGTGGTATGTCTGTATTTCCGTGTGAACTTTTATCAGATTCTGCCCCTCCCCACTGTACTCATCCAATTGTCCTGCTGGTTCATTAAGTCAGTTCCCCAGCAGTCTAGGTCACTGCTTGGAAATGCAGACTCCAGGATTTATTATTGCTGTCTCCCAGCAAACACATGAAATTCACTTTAGTTCAAACCACCCAAGCATGACAACTCTAATAATGATGTTTTAATAGTGTCTACTGTGTTAAAGTTTTTTGAAATCTGATATCTGACATGAGCTAATATAAGCAATATCACAAGTCCCCAGTTTTTAATAAAACAGTTTCTTAAATGAGGAACTCAGTTATACTGTACTGATAAAACCTAATGATTTCTAAAATGACGTTTCACTGCAATATTTATAATTTCATTGTTAACCAAGACTCTATTGTGGTATTTCAGAATATAAGCAATAATATTCCTCAGTCTAAGTACATTGAATTCACCTCAGAAAATTTAGGTAACTAATTATCCGAAACTACTCAGGCGGCGACTGTTTTCTTCCTGTATGATTACACTGTAATGTAAGATTTCTCTGTAATGAAACAAAAATAATCCAAATTCTTTACTCAGTACTCTAACTGGCTAGTTTAAAAATTGCTGTTAGGCTACTTGCAAATTTGTGTGCAAGTAGCGAGTATTCAGGTTAGGCTTAAAAAGGTTGACATTGTTTGGGGTAACAGATGTGTGCTTACATAGTTTTAAGTGAAACCAAGCCTCAAAGAGGCTCAATAAACAAATGACAATGTTTGGAAAAGAAAGAAGCTTGTTCCCTTTGATAGGGTGCATGGAATTTAACCAACCTGTGTTTATAATTACTGTCTGGTTTGGTTAGTGCAAAAGAATCTACTTGATACTCACTTATAAATAAACAAAATAGATCTATTTTTCTATTCTGCAGCCGGCCGGCTGGAGTTTATTTTTCTTTTTCTTTTTTATTGACCACAGACCACTTACTTGATGTCCAAATTATTTTGTTCTATTTTAAACATTATTCTGATTTGAGGGTTGTTTTCCCTTTAATCCTTGGTCTGACCTATAAAGATGACACCTTCTCCCATATTTCAAATCATCCCCTCCCCCCATTAAAACTATAAATTACTACACATAGTCAGTTGTTCACATGTGGACTTTTGGCTGGATACCAAAGCTGGGTTTTTTTTGTTTTGGTTTGGTTTGGTTTGGTCTGGTATTTTGCAAGCTTGGATAAAGAGCAAGTTGCTACTACCCAGCTGATTGTAAAAAACATCAAATGAACACTGTCAATTTGGGGCCATGAGAGAACATTGTGTAGCATATTGTCAATTATTTGGACTTCCTGAACAGACAACATATTTTTGTATGAGAAATGAAATCTTACCTTTTATATACAAAAACATGCTGTGTGATTTTGTGAAGAATTGTAAAATCCATTACAATTTTTGAAATCTTCCCTGGCAGATCTTGTTATCAGTAAATTTACTGTGTTCTTTAAATCTACTGCTAATTACTTGGAGTAGGTGTATTCAGTTGAACTTTTAGTTGGCTCTGCACACTGCTGCTTTTATTTTTTTCCTCAAATTAAGAATTAATTATGCCAATATAAAGGCAGGTTATAAAAAAGATATTGTGTTTTAATTTTAATGTATAGTATAAAAAATAAAATCTAGTTAACCAAATGCTCTCTCAAAAGTATTTTCTCTTGAAATTAACATTGGACTAAAATTCATTATTGAAATCATTTTTCAGTGTTAAGACAGATTTTTTCCTAGGTTGTGGGTTTACCTTTTATGAAGATTGCATTAATCCATCACGAAAATTTAAAAACTCAATAAATTCATTTTACCATAAAAGATGTATAAAGCCATAAGCATTTTCCAGATGTGGATGTGGATATAAGTAAAGAAAACTCATCTCTTCTGAGAGAGGAAAAACTGTTGACATTTCTTTGAAGTGTAATCTCTTTTGTTTATTTGGTTTTTAATAGCTTCCAGCAGTTAGCCACATATTTTTTAACTGATGTTGCTCACATAAGTTTTTTAAAGTTGTGAGTGGCATTAACTTACTGCCATAAATTTCGAAGCTTAACCTATAAAGGGAGAACTTTATTGTGATGGGTAATTGTATAATTGCCAAAAAAATCGACAGCACCTTTTCCCTTAGCAACAGTTCTGAAATGGAATCCACGGACAGCCAGGGCAGGGAGTCAACTTGCAATTGTTTGAATCTGTAACATCTGTAACAAAGGGCAATCTTTACCTGTTGTATATTTAAATAGCAACATTTTATTACTTCTCTGTGCCAATCATTTGACCATTCAATTTGAACCCAAGAAAAAAAGAAGAATTTTTCAGATTACCATGTGCACATCACCTATATCCCGTGCATAACAGCATATATACATCCAGGAATCCATAAATGTACTATAGTGAAGGGAAATTTTAGCATGTGAAAAAATCATTATATGGACTGTTTGTAAAATCTGTGACATTGAAAAATGGAAATTATTTGGAAAATAAGTGAAAACTTATATATATATATATATGTGTGTGTGTGCATAAGCTTTCAACATTTCATAAGGATTTATATAACATAAAAATTAGCAAATTAAATACTGCAGTATTTAACTGCACAGAGAGTATTCAAGGTTGAAAAAATTTTTAGTATACCAATTAAGTTTGAGAACCATTTCTCATTCTTGTCCAATCAATGTTTTTAACTATTATTTATAACAATGTGATTCTCCCAAATTTAGTGAGGTGGGCTGTTGTATATGCGGGTGAACTGTCACACGTAAGTGTTCTGTTCCTACTTACAAACATGCAGATGTAGATCTGTGTGTATGCCATATTATGCATTGCATTTCTCTTTTGTTGGAATTTATTCTTACATACCCAACCTGAAAAATAGTCCTGAGATTTTAATACAATGCCACTAAAATGATAATAATTATTATTGGTATAAGTAAATAAAAATTTGTCCTACAATTTGGAAGATAATGCTAAGCAACTCTCATGCTATTAATACAGTTCTAAACAATATGTTAAAACATTAGCAAGAAAGTTATTTTGAGGGATGCTCCTTGACCACAACTGCAGCTACATATTAAGATTTGCTCTGTTTTTCATGTGTTTTCCATCAAGGAAGTCTGTGGTTACCTTCCTGATTCTGCTGGCCTGGAAAAACAGAGCTAATATGGTGGGATCTGGAGAAAGCTTTGATGCAGGGACTTTGCAAATAAACCTCCAGATGCCATATGGTTTACATTCATCTCTCAATTTATTTCCTATAAATGTCTATTGAATATTCCATTGAACCAACACATGTGAAACCAGAGCTGAAAAAGAGAACAGTGTATAGAATACTTTGTGGCAGCAAGTGATTATCATATTTCGTTCCCGATATTGCTACCAGCCTTAAATGAATGGTAAATTAGTCAAATGTCAAAGTTCTTAGACTCAGAGAGACAATAAAGAAAAAATATACCAAGACTTATCAAAACAAACACTCAGTTTTTATGTTTTGGGTAAAGTATTGCATACTCTGCGGCAGGAGTTACTTGTGGCAGCTCAGAGTCATGTGTTTAAGTTGCTGCCACTTAAGGAATAAAGCTGTCTATGCCTCAGATGCATAAATAAATGCTATTAATATGCTGCAAAGAAAAAATAAATGCTAGAAGAGTTTCACATGAAGCTATCTGGGAACTGACACTTTTTATATCATCCTGTTTGGTTCTATTCTGTTCTGTAATACAGGCACCACCTCCCAGATCATTATACCAAAGAGATAACTCTTCTAGAATTACTAAGTTTGCTAATTGCCTCACTTTTCCAAAATGGGGTAATTTTTTTTTTCCATTTTGAAGCCAACATTTCCAGGACACTATCCTGCAATTTTAGAGAAACTATTCCCCCCCGCCCTCCCTTCTGCATACTGATTTTCTCTCCCATTGAGAAATCTTTATTTTTTAATCAAACACAGATCCTGACAATGACCAATCATATAACTAATCAGTCATAGTACTTCCAATATATACTACTACTAGGCATTTAAACATTGAAGCCAACACAGAAAATAGAGTTGGCCAAAAAATTTGTTACTTTTTTTTTCCTGTAAGATGGCTCTAGTAGCGCTTAGTTGTCTTTAACTTCATTTGAAACAATTTTGTTAGATTGTATTGTTATGACTGTGATATCAGTGTGCATTAAAAAATTATCAGAATTGGTTAATTTTTATGCAGCCATTTTAATATTGAAGATGGAAGAAAATATTCAACATTTTCAACATATTATGCTTTATTATTTCAAGAAAGGTAATAATGCAACTGAAATGCAAAAGAAAAGATTTGTGCGGTGTATGGAGAAGCGGCTGTGACTGATCAAACTTGTCAAAAGTGGTTTGGGAAGTTGCTTGGTACTATTGATATTTGGCCAAATAATTATTTGCTGTGGGGCTGTCATGCATTGGAATATGTTTTGCAGTACCCCCGGCCTCTACCCACTAGAAGCCAATAATGGGAGATAGCCAACATACTCAAAATATCCAAATCAATAAAGTTATTGTTGAAAATGAAAAATGTGTTTTTTATTTTACAGAAAAATGTAACAGACTTTTTGGCCAACCCAATATAAGGACTAAATGTAAGTAGGGAAACAAGAAGAATTTCCTCATATGCAGCATTTCGTTGCTTTTCAGAATTCAGATGCCCAAGTCTTTCACTTGGTGCTTTAATACTAAGGGCTTGGTAACTTAATAAAGCAAATCAGAAAAGCTCAATAAATTTGTATGACTAAGTTAAATCTATTCTTAAGACCTGTCTGAGCCCTTGAGAAAAGAGAAGAGAATACTTCCTCAGAGGCCATATTTTGTTCCCTGGGATTGCATAGTCTACAGCACTGACTCAACATGTGATTAGGTTTATTTCCTTAACAAAAATGGGCACATAACTGAAAATTATTATTCCTTAGCCAACATTGTATACCTTGTAGAATAAAATTATGTTATAAATATATACTGCCAGTAGCAAACAAAAGAGTAATACCAAATAAATCAAGAAGGGGGAGAAGTCACATAAGGTAATTAGAAACTTTGCTTTGTGCATTATTCCTTTGTGACCCCAGAGTTAGAGTTGAGAACTCTTATGTTTAAAATGTCAGACCTTGAGGTTAAAAGCAAGCATGCCATTCAGGGCTTTTATTAAACAAATGCACGATGGGAGAGAAATCCCATGTGTTTATTCTTATCATAGGAGATGACTGAGATATTTGCATATGGTTTTCTATTTATTCCTGTTATTATAAAATAGACACTTCCAGAGTTTCCTTCAAAAATGAGGGGTTTACATGAACAAATGAGAAAGTATGAGTATGAAAAGACATATTTTGATTTTCATATGAGAGCAGTCTAATTCTAAATAAAGTACATTTTCAATCAAAAAATAAAATGTTTTGAAAACCAGAGAATTTCATTAATTCCCAAGAAGAAAATTCTAATACATTTATCCCACAACTGTATAACACACAAGATATTTACTGTTTTCTAATTTTGAAAATTAATTGTCATTTCAAAATGCTATCAGGTTAAAATTCCTTGGTTGAGTTAATTTAAAATGTTTGACTCTTTTGTTCCCTATGCTTCTGAGTATACCAGGGTCTTTAAATAGTGTTAGTAATTACAAAACAAACCCAAAAGAATTGCTACTTGCTGGCTCTACTGGTCCCCAGCACAACAGAAGATTCCAGTTTCTGTGCTGTCTGGGGTATGTGCCTTCCATTACTAATCACAGAGCTAACCCATGTGCCCAGGGCCCTCACCTTTGCCAGCTGGCAAGCTTCTGCTCAGGCCCTCATCAGTGGCTCCTTTACATGCTCTGTGGACAAGTCCTCCAACTGAATGCTACCAATTGGGCATTTTGGTGAACTGACATGAGAATCCTATTGCCAATCTAGTTGCAGAACTCTGAAAATAAAATTTTCCTATCACATTAACTTCAATTTACAATGTTCTAGAATTGATAAATCTACCTAAGAAAGGTGGGAAAAGTATTCATAAACTAAGTAGGCATTCCTAATTACCAATCATGATGACTCATTTTAAGGAAAGTCTGACAAATGTAATGGTGTTGGCTTCTAACCATTAAATGAGAGGCATTGAAAGTCATCCTAAGACAGGAAACTTCTCTTAAGTAACCTCTTTTCTATAATGGATGTAGATAAGCCCAGATAGTTCAAAGGAAAATTTGTGAGCAAAAAAGTCATTGGATTTAGATCTCCAAGTGAAAGTAGTTTCTTCTAGATTGTGTGTGTGCATGCATGCACATGCCTGTGTTTCCTATGTAGGGAGAAGGAAGAGAAAGAAAGCAAAAGTTTTCAAATAGAGGTATTTTTTTCTACCTCCTCCCTGGTTCCTGGCTATAGGACCAAAATCTCTAAATTGAGAAGGCCTCTAATGTGACTTGGAGACTTCAAGTTTTCTTAAATGACTTCACAACCTATTTTAATCAAAGAAAAATATACATGAGGTCTGTCCGGAAAAAGTACAGCTATTGTTAAGATAATGAGAATAGTTTGTGCAACATTGATGTAACCTGGCCACCAACAAGAGTGGACTGCCATGCACATGCGTAACAATGATGACTTCACTGTACTAGTCAGTGGGGGTGATAGACACCACTGAGGGAACATCTGTACTATGTGCTTGTTGCACTCAAAATGGCTGAAGGAGTAGAGCAGCAAATCTGCATCAAATTTTGTGTTAAGCTTGAACATTCCCCAGCAGAAACTATTCAGATGATTCAGAAGGTTCAGGGAGGATGCAATGAGTGCAACACAAATAAATGTGTGGCACAAGTGCTCCAAAGATAGTCAAAAATCTATGGAAAGTGATCCACATTATGGAAGGCCTACAACAAGCAGGACACCTGAGAATGTTGAACATGTACAGGCTGCAATCAACAAAGATTGGTGACTGACAGTGTGAGAACTAGAAGCTGATCTGGGGACTCTAAAAACTACTGTGACTAAGCTTTTGTGATCCAGTGTCAGCAGGATCTTGGCATGAAACGTGTTGTGGCAAAATTCATTCCATGGCTTCTGCTACCAGAGCAGAAGGAATATTGTGCTGATGCTGGGAGAGCTGTATGAGGTCCCAAGGTAACTACTTTGAAGGGAACTAAGGCATCATTGTTTTATGTACAATGTCTCTTGTATCTTGTATCTTCTTAAACAAATGCATCTATTTTTCATAGTACATGGCTGGGTACTTTCTGGACAGACCTCATTGTGTTCTCTTCAAAGTATTTTGGAAATCATTTATCTTCATCATTTCTCAAAGAGAGTCATCACCACTTTCTGACCACAGAAATTTAAGCCTAGAGCATCAAATCACACAATGACTTGAGATGTGAAACAATATAAATCTATGGCACACTTGGGTCTGAAGTTGTGCAATACAAGCATTTGTTTGCTTGTTTGTTTTTGCTAGTGATAATAAAAATGTAAAAGTTTTTTGTATCAATGATTATTGCCAATAGGACAAGAATAAAACAGGCTTGCACATTAAGGATGCTTAACCTTTTCAAAAAGTCTTATTGGCTTAAGGGTCTCTAGATGCTTTATAAATTTCACAATTATTAAAACACTGTCTAAAATTATTTCCACTATCTCAGAATACTAAAGCCAAGAGTACATGGTCTGTATCTTTTGTCCGGCCAGGGTTAGTTTCGTTGGGAAAAAGACCTTCCAACATCACACTATCTGAAAAAATATACTTTCCTTTTTATCTATAACCTTCCTTTATATCACTCAGGTAGATCTTTGGAAATAAATGTAGATTCCCCGTGTCACAAAAAATAAACAAGCAAAACCTATGTTCATGTGTAAATTTTGTTTTGTTTTATTTTATTCAGTTTTTCTCCCCATTTTCTAGTCATGGATGCCATTTTCCTAAGTCATCTCAAATAACATATGAGAGACTACCTGACTATAATTTACTGGGCAAGTGAATGAAAAATGCCTTCATTTACATGATTAACATTTGATTAACATTGTTAATTAACAATGATTTTTTAAAAACTTTTTCAGCTGAAGTATAACACATTGACCTTAACTTTTGAAATAAAAGCTAGGTATTAAGAAAGCCTAGGGAAATTGATGATTGATAACATGTATTATGATATAGTTCTATGTGATCTAGGTAGAAGTTACAAAGTAATGTGCATTGTACCATATAAAACCCTAATGATGGTTAATGTTAGCTAATTAAGATGAACACTGAATTGAGCCAGTCTGGCTCATGGGGGTATTAATATCCTATTAGAGTCTAACAAAATATTATTTTAGTCAAAACCATATATAGTGAATCATTTTAGCTTCTCACTAAGAAATACAGTTTGAAACAAATTAGACATTAAAACCATATTTTAATCCTAGTTGCCAACTGAGATTATATTAAACACCTTCTCGAATTTAATGTTATACCATGTGGGGTTTTTTTCATTTTGTTTTAATAAATCTCAAACATAGAGGTATGCTGTACTTATATATTATCACCTAAGAAATCATAAATACTTGCCACTCCCAATTTTTAAAATATCAGATATTCCTGTTAATCCATCTCAGTTCTTACAAGAGTGTGCTTAGGTAACTCAAAACAGACATTTCTACTGCTACTGAAGACATCCAATTTTCATAGCTGGCATAATGTTTGTTAATTTTCTTTTTCCTCCATAAAATGTCCTTGAAATACAATTATATTGACATCACTGTGTGATTCCACCAAATGAGTTTGACTCTCTGGGCTATAATGTGCTTGTGCTTAAGAGAAGGGGATTATACCATAGGGTCAAGATGCCCGTAGATCTGAAAATAGTTCATTTCCTATAAGTTTTGGTTGTTTGTTTAATATTTGAATGCCCAAGCATGAGAGTAGGCACTGGAGATGTATACACGAAGGAAGGTAATGTCTGATGAGAAATACTTTAAAAAATACTATGTACTTAGTTGATAGGACCTAGAATGGCTACTCAGATAAGGCAACACACAGATTGTAATGAACTCATCTGAGACGAAACCAAAATTTCTATGAAACCAGTTTGTCTATGCAAAGGCCACTTTGATTGTAATGGAAAATATTTATTGGCCAGTAAGTAGCACACAGACATAGTGCTATTGGATTATTTTCTGCGCCCTCTGAGAAAGAGGTTGAGAAATTCTTTGCCTGGAGCTGAGAAATGGCATGTCTGAGCAGCAGGCCTGGCTTAAGGGCCCTCAAAAACTATCAGCTTCTCTGTGCACATTTCAGAATCTCAGAATACCTAGTTCTCAGGCAGGGTTTCCCAGACAGATAAAACGTTTGATTGAGCAGTATTTTAAAATACTATTATTACAATAAAAGCAAACAAAGATATGAAATAGAGTCCAGGTTCTCTGAGGAATTTTAGGGTAAGAAATATTGATTTGCTGAGAACTTCTTGTATCTTCAAGGTGAGACTCTGGTCCTGCGGCACTGTCTCCTGGGGTAGGGGCTCTGTGGTGGCAGGTAATGAGGACTGCTAATTTGCAGTCCATTCCCACTGCCTACCCCTACCCCACCCACTGTGTCAGAGGGCACATGCAAACACACACACACTTATACATTTTTGTCTGTTCACTGCTCTGTGTTTTCACAATAGAAACTCAGTTATATACTGAATGAATAAATCAATATACACACTTTTGTATGTAAAGTCTTTGGTGCTTCTACTTATTTCTAAATATAGTACATGAGCAAGAAATTGTTATTGAGCTGAAATAAAATGATTGCAATGATTTCATTGATACCTGCATAAGTATCTGTGAAAAATCCACTAACACCTCTTGAAAGAGGCCCTCAGAAGGAACATATCATGTTATACACAGCATAATTCAATTTTCAAATAAGTAAATATAAGCATGTATACATATACTTCATATGTATATAAATACATATATTTCTTATGTATGCAATACTGTATATAAATATAGAAAAAAGATTAGAAGGATATATTCCAGAATATTAAAGTACTCACAATGTTCTCTTTAAGTGAAGAGATTTCAGATGGCTTTTATTTTGTTTTGTTTTTCATTTCCTTTTTTTACTTTTCTGTCTTTTCTTGATTTTATACAAAGAACAATAGTTGTTATCTTCTTGATAGGAAGAAAAGTTTGAATTCAGCATACCTGTGGACTGATTCCCACCTTTTCTCTGACTCCTCTAAGCAGTCAGCTCACAGCTCGTTGTAAGATCTGCCATGCACATGTTTACCTGCGGTGGCACCTAGCTCTGCATGTTTGTTTTTCTCCTCTCTGTACATACTGGCCTTTCCACTGCTCACATCCTGGAGTGGCTCACATTGGAGTGACTGACAGTGAATCAAAATTAAAAACAGCAGTTGGCATTAAAGGTCAACGCTTTATTAGAATTATTCATTCAAATACAATTAACTTATCCTGATCTGGGGGACAAGGAAGAGTTTCTGCCAGGGAGAAGGAAGAATCTAAGGGGTTCTCCATTTATAGCCTTTCTCCTATTTAAATTTTTCCCTCCAACAAATTTATTGACATGACAGCTTGAAACAAAAGAAGGCAATAGAATAGAAAGGTGTTTCCTTTGATGTACAAAAGGTAGGATTAACTTCCTTGTTTGAGCACAGAATGAGATTTGAAACAAGTGGGTTCTTTTTTTTAAGATTTTATTTATTTATTTTTAGAGAGGGGGGAAAGGAGGGAGAAAGAGAGGGAGAGAAATATCGATGTGTGGCTGCCTCTCACATACCCCACGCTCCCTACTGGAGACCTGGCCCACAACCCAGGCATGTGCCGTGACCAGGAATCAAACTGGCGACCTGTTGGTTCACAGGCCTGCACTCAATCCACTGAGCCACCCAGCCAGGGCCAAGTGGGTTCTTAGAAAACCTTGCTCAAATAGTGATCCACATAACACAGAGGGTAAGATTGTGCCTCTTTCTTATTCTAGTGAAATTGCAAGCACATGGAGGGACCATACTCAGTACTATTGGAACCTCTCTTAGTACCTGCAAAGGGGATGGGGTGGGAGGCCACCACTTTTGGATCAGAGCTCTTTGAAATTCTAACCAAATCTTACAGACATTGAAATAGGAATGTGTATCATATGCACCTAAAATACTGCATACAAATTCATGAGGTCTGCTATTAGAATCCTCTCTAGAATTAAGAATATGTTCCAGATTAGGAATTCTTACATTCATTATTCATTCATCTATCCATTCTTTCATCCAGCTTTGGAGTCAGATGGCCGGGACTTCAAATCTTAACATGACCCTCTAAGTCTATATCCTTATCTCTAAAGGGTAGTGCCTATTCAACGGATGTTGTAGGGATTAAATTAGAGGGAATTTGTAACACTCCTTCTTAATTGCATACTTCAAATAAATAGAAGTTTTGATAAATATTATAAACTAGAAGTTATTACCTATGTTCTTGAAGTTGTGCTAAGACTTAAGAAAATAAAATCATAATCCATATCTTTAAGGAGCTTGGAATCTTTCATTCTTCTTTAGGGAAAACAAAAAGAAGGCACCACAGGACAGAATGAAAATTACAGAAACAGTGTATAGAATAATGGTGTCTGGAGCTGGGGTAGATGGAATGAGGACTGACTATAAGTGGGTATGTGGTTCTTTTTGTTTGGATGGAAGTGTTCTAGATTTGGATTATCATGACAAATGCACAACTTTGAAAATATATTAACAATTATTGAATTACATATTTCAATGGTAAATTTTACATGATATGAAAATACTGTCCTACTGGGTGTGGCTCAGTTGATTGAGCACTGGCCTGCAAACCAAAAGGTTACTGGTTCAATTCCTGGTCAGGGCTCATGCCTGGGTTGCAGGCCAAGGCTCCAGCTGGGGTCCTGAGAGAGGCAACTGGTCGATATCTCTCCCTCTCTTTCTTCCTCCCTTCTCATCTCTTTAAAGTAAATAAATAAATAAAATGAAAATACCACAATAAAGCTGTTAAAAATATAATCTAGCATGACAGTTGTGGACATAGATATCTGCCAAGGACTATAGTTGCTACAGAGGAAGGAGTGACCTCATGGTGCAGGAAAAAGTTTTATGAAGAAGGAATGTTGAATTGAGTCCCAAAAGATAAGTAATGTTTGACAGTACATGGTAGCACATTCTAAGCAAGGAAAGCATGTATCAAGTCCCCTAGGAAAGTAGAATCAAAGTAATTTGCTGAATCAAAATAAATATGTTGACTCTCCTTACATCAAAAATAGTGCCTTCTTTTTATATAGTACACAATGCTCATTTAGCTACCATTATGTTTCTCCTTTCCCACCTATCTTAAGGTAAGCTTGATCCAAGAGGAAGTAAGATAGATCTAAATTTGTAAATGTAACCCCCAAATCATTGAAATGTAACTCTGAAATATGCTAGTCTAATTGTCCTAAATTGACGATGAGAAAGCAAAGACTAGAGCTGTAACTCTGTAAGGTTTTGACCATATACCACTTAAGCAATTTAAAAGAACAAAACAAACAAACAAACAAAAAATATAGCACTAGCACATACCTATAGGGACCCTCTAGAATTTCCTCTGTGTGCACATGTGGATGGGTAGAGGCATTGTAGCCCAATATCTCAAAATATTATCTTAGTCCTTGAACTCCAATGATAGCTTCATTCCGTGGTAATTTTATCTCATGAAAAGTGAAGTTTAGTTACACTCATTATAACCATTGCATAAGAAAGAAATGACTGTTGAATTTGTATGTCATTTGTCCAAAAGAATCTAAACAATAACAATGTCAGCCCAAGAATGCTTTAGATTCTATCCTGAAAATCCTTGCCTAGAAGATCTAAGTGGCTGAACTTACTTGTTCAGTAGGTATGTGAGGATCCAGGATTGTGTCAATCAGGCCTGGTCTCTCAGCACTGTACTGGAATGTCAGTTAATCTCCAGGACACACTTCTTTCCTAGGGCACCAAAGTTAGTGAGAGACAATCTCCAAACACAATGAAAAAGATTGGGATTGAGGGATAGTCAGATCAAAGAAAGAAAGAGGGTTTGGAAAATGGGTAAAGTACATGTCTGAAACAGTGCAGGGAATCTACCTTCATGAAGCCCAAGTCTGTGAGTTGAGTTTATGAATGTTCCAGCAGCTCAGTTTCCAGGTTATTACTCCTTTGTGTATAATTTCATTCTTTGAAACAAATGACTCCAAAGGGATGCAATTCTTACAGCTCGAAGTCCCTAATGTCTTGAAGATTCATAAACTGAGACTCATCATTCCTTCTACACATGGCTTAGAAATAATGCTTAATCATATCCACCCCATTTTCATCACACATCTTTCATTATTTTGTTTTTAATGTCGACTTTTGAAGCTTTTGTTGCTTCTTTCTGGTCTTAAAACCATAGCAAAGTTCACGAGAGAAATAGACTTCCTACGTAATTACAAATAATCAGAAAGCAGTGGTGTATGTGTTTTTCTTTCTCTTACCAGGAGGCACTGCCATCAGGTCAAGAGTAGTGTCAAATGCACAACCTTACTGTTTTTAATTTTTTAAAGACTGAGACTCCAGATAAAACAACTGCTTTCTGCATACAATATTCCCTGTGATCACATGTCATGATTGATGACAAGTCAAAACACTCCTTGTTTGCTCAGCTTTAATGTGAATGTGGTGGTCAGGGTTTTGTGTGGGTTTTGAATGTTATTAGATAAATAAGGTCCATAGACACGTAAAGGTAGAGGTCTGTTTTCCAAACAATGGAATGTTTCCTTTCCATACCTTTTGGGGTCAACTTTAAAGAGTAAATTCAGTACCAGTTTGCCCACTCAAAAGGCTTGAGTTTCTTCACTTGAAGGCGTTTCAAAGTAGTTACTCATCTATACAGGCTTCACTTTATGTGGTTTAAGGCAGGGTTTCTCAGCCTGAGCACTACCAATAATTGGGGCTAGTTACTCTTTACTGTGGGGACTGTTTGGGGCATTGCAGAGTGTTGTGGGCTCTATACTCTAATGCCAGCAGAACCCCCTAAGTTATGACAACCCAAATTGTCTGCAAGCATTACCTAATGTCCTTGAGGGGCAGAAGAACCCTAGTTATGAGCCATTGATCTAATGCAGCAATTTTCAACCTTTTTTATGTCATGGCACACATAAACTAATTGCTGTAATTCTGCAACTCATCAAAAAATATATACTTTTTGCCAATATGACAAAAATAGGTGTAATTTTGATTCATTCACACAGATGACTATTATTGTATTGGCTGTTCTCTTTTTTTTTGACAATCTAAGGGAAAAGAGGTCAGTGCCCCTAGCTAAACAGTCAGGTATTGCATCTTTTAAAAATTAATGTGACATACTGGTTGAAAATTGCTGGTATAATGTTTTGAATATGCTAAGAAGAAAAAAATTTAGCAATGAGTAAAAACAACCTACAAAAATAGTATCATATGTGATGTTAAAAAATTGCAACAGAAACTTACACATTACCAGCAATAACATCTATTTTGAACAAATGAAATTTAATTGTGATCATTAAAAAAGAAAAAGGCAGTCTTTAGCAAGTACCCCATTAGTCCAGAGTGAGGGGATTGTATTTTCCAAGGGTGAAATCTAGGATTTTTTCTCTTTTTCTGTGCAGTCCTATGGTCTACTGAAAGAAGCAATTGTCTTCAATTTTTCTCTCGGGAAATACTGCACCAATTCAATGGGAAAACACAAGTAAAATCATTTTTTTTCTTGCTGACTAAATCATTCCCCTGAGAAATTTCAGTCATTTCCTTTTACCACTACAGTTTATCCTTGGCCTTTGCTTAAGCATATTTTAAGAAATTCCCCACATATTCATCTTCATTGGTGCTTCTGGTGTTATAATGAGGCATTTGTTATAAACATTAGTGACCATAATCAGATTTTAGTTTGAAACCTTATATGGGCAAATTTATGTAGGAAAGAATATAACTGCAGACAGTGTTACTGAAGAAACAGTTAATACAATTTAAATAAAAAGGTTTATGGATAATTTCAACTCATTTAGTGAACTGTAATTATATGATTACCCATAGAACCTCCATAGTATGGTATTTGAGAGATCAAAGTTAGTGAAAAGTCAGCATGTAAATTAGTTTCTTGCTTTGGAGCATTAGGTAGAATTACTGCAAAGAGGCAAAACTATCATTTTATAGAGACCCTTAGGAGATTTATAATGATAGTAGACAAATATATGCATACAATATCAGTTGGTGTGCTAAAATTTAATTTTCTTGAGGAAATGTGGTTGAAGATGATCACAATACATGGAGATGCTCTTATTTTAATATTGGTGGATGTTATTATTAGAGAATCATATCAAAAGATATGTCACCAGGGAGAAAATATCATTTATAAATCACTAATGAGTAGCAAACAGTGTTTAGCTTGGAGGTATGAGGCATCTCTTCATAAAATGCATTTATGATCAAACACAAGATATCAAGTGAGAGAGAACAGATCTATATTTTATCTCATTCTGCTAAGGAATGTTTTTCTATATTTACAGTTTCACTGCCTATATTGCATTTCCTTCTCTTCAGAAAAAAATGCTACAATTAGTAGAAAGTGATGTTTATTGTGTCAAATTTAGAATTTAGCTATTAAGATAATGTATGATTGTACAGATTAACTATTGTATAATTTTATTTATGTCCTCAAAGTAATATATAGCTATGCGACCAGTTTATCTAAGAGAACACACCAGGAAATCTCATGGCAGACAACAGACACCCTCTGGGTGAATTCAAATCATTCTCAAACTATAGTGTTTGAGACTTCTGTGGCCCATTTTTAAGCATATTAGAGAAAATCTAAAATTATGTTCTAATAAAAATCTTAGTCATGTTCCCAGGTAAATCCAGGCTTTTGACTATCAGGAGCAGCCACTGAGTTGTGTTTCAGGAAATTATGAGAACATCTTCATGCCTCTTCTTTAATAAGAACACATCAATCCTTTTTCCTCAGCTCAACAGACTATTAAAACTTTACCGCCAACTGTAGTCAGAACCCAGACAAACTACCATTAAGGCCAATAATAATCTTGAACCATTTTTAAAATGGTACATATGTGGCCCATGCACTTTTTTCTGGAACATCTCATATTTACCAATGATTTGAAGCCACACTCTTCTTTAGTGTAATACCATCTACTAAATAGAGTGATAAGCTCTAGAAGTGATTTGTTACACTTCCTATGGAGACCCTGTTATTCACATTACTAAGCATCTTCTTTATGAGAATACTAGAACACTTTTGTTTCTTAGCATCAATAATAGTACCTCTCCTAAAGTGTTGGGGGTTTTTTTTCTTATGGACAACACCAGTTATAAAACTTCCTGTTTCCCTGTTGATGTTATCTTCCAGGAATTTTAAAGTCAAATTTGTCACTCACAAAGTGCAAAGGACTTAATAACAATCATTTGTGATTCAAATCATCTTCCTCATTTCATTTAATTTGCTGCCCGTGCTGTTCCTTTTCCTGATCTTTGTTACTTATGCTAACTTACTTTATCTTGCTGTATAGTATGTTTTTTGTAAGTTATATTAACTGTTTCAGAAAATTAAGTAGCTATACAAAAATAAAATTACTGTAGTCTAGGGACCATACATTCTGGCTTGTTCACATTAATTAATAAGCCAGTCAGGTCTTCAGGGAAATCAAATAGGCAGATTCTCAGATAGGGAGTTTTCTATGCTTTATTTATGAAATGCTTATAATTTCTTCATGAGGTATCATACCACCAATTCACTTGATTCTTAACTACGGTAGTTTGGCTAAATAGATAGAGGAGAAAGAAAGAACTGGAAACTTAAAGAAGGTAAGGATACAAGCAGAATAGTCATAGGAAAGTCATGGAAGCCCGCAAGACTGAGCCAAGAATATACAACACTAACAGTGCGGAGACAAAGAGGAAGCAGTATAGAGCAGTGTCTTATTTATTACTGGCTGGTTCTACTCTGTTGCCTCAGAGAATATCTACACATCTTTAGTGAATCAAAGAAAATCACTAAGCATTGTAAATAAATTCTTGTTGCTGGAGGATGCTAAATAGTGTTGCCCATGTGTGAAGGCAACCCAACACCTGCAATATGGAGCACCTACTCTCTACCTTTGATTTGGGTTCATACTCAAAACCCTGTGTATTGGCTTGGCCCCCAGAACCTTACTTTTTGTCATTTGTCTGCTTCAACAAGCAGTTGCTTTTGTTCTACTTCAGTTTGAAGTACTCGAGAGTATGAGTGACTATTTCTTTGGGTTTCCTCCAAGATTCTTCTGCTAAAATTAATTCTATTTACTCCATATACTCTATATTTTAACTCAGAAATCATTGCAAATATTTTGTTAAACTTGGTAAAAATCATATTATAACATTTCAATTTTCTAATTTGAAAAAGACAAAAAATATTTGGCAATGATAGATTGACCCAAATAAAATGGGAATCATTGGATATTATCTCAAATGTCCTTACAAAAGAATGGAAAGCTCTTTATTGGGCCTGTTTGGCAAAAAGGTGGGTGATGGATGGGGAAAGTGATCTTCCTAAATTTTATGTATTTAGTATGTCTAGCAAAGCAAAAGATGGTCAACCACTTTGATGTAAACATTTAAAAATTCACCAACCATTATAAAATTAATCCACGCTGTTAGAGTCTAAAATAGAAGTTCCATTGGAGCGAGGCTTAGTGTCTGCAGCTGGAAGGGAGACTTCTGGAGTCAGGAGAGTGTTCTCCCCTTTTTTAAAAAAAATACAGTTTACTTTCAGTATTATTTTGTATTATTTTCAGGTGAACAACACAGTGGTTAGACAATCATATACATTACAAACTATTCTCCCTGATATTTCTAGTACCCACCTGGCACCATACATAGTTATAATAATATTATTGGCTATATTCCCTATGCTCTACTTTACATCCCCATGACTATTTTGTAACTGCCAATTTGTACTTCTTAATCCCTTCAACTTTTTCACCCAGCTCCCCAACTCTCCTCCCCTCTGGCAGCCACCAGTTCACTCTCGGTGTCTATGAGTCTGTTTCAATTTTGTTTGCTCATATATTGTGTTCTTTAGTTTCCATATAAAAGTGAAATTATGTTGTTTGTCTTTCTTTGACTAACTTATTTCACTTAGCATAATATTCTCTAGGTCCAGCCAAGTTTTCATAAATAGTAAGATAGCATTCTTTTTTATCACTGAGTAATATTCTATTGTATATATGTACCACAGCTTTTTCATCCACATGTCTATAGATGGGCACTCGGGCTGCTTCCATATCTTGGCTATTATAAATAATGTTGCAGTAAATATAAGGGTGCATATATTCTTTTGAATTAGTGTGTTGGGGATCTTCAGATAAATTCCCAGAAATAGAATCACCATTTTTAATTCTTTGAGTAAACTCTATACTCTTTTTCACAGTGGCTGCACTAATCTGCATTACCAACAACAGTGCGTGAGGGTCCCCCTTTATTCCTCACCAATACTTGTTGTTTGTTGATTTATTAATGATAGCCTTTCTGGCAGGTATGCAGTGATATCTCGTTGTGGTTTTAATTTACATTTCTCTGACAATTAGTGACATTGAGCATGTTTTCATACATCAGTTGGCCATCTAATTGTCCCCTTTGGAGAAGTGTCTATTTAAGTCTTCTGCCCATTTTTATAAATGGATTATTTTTTGTTTTGGGGGTATTGTTGTTGTTTTTCCTTTGTTTGTTTGTTTGCTGTTGAGGAGAAGGTCCTGTTTCTTAATCTGGATGCTCATTGTTATATGTGTTGACTTTATGAAAATTCATCTTGCTATTTAATTATGGTTTTTGTACATTTCTATGTGTATGTAGAAAGAATCTTTACAAAGTTACTGTTAGAAAGCCAGGAGAAATAGTTAATCGCATACATTTCTGGTGAAATTACACATTGTTATAACCACTATGGAAGCAATCTGGCAATATCTATCAAACTTATAAACGCATGTATCCTTCAGTCCAATAATTTTTATTTTATAAATTTCTTCTACAGATAAGTTGCACACATGAAAAATAATGAATGAATAAGAATGGTCATTGCAGCATAGTTTGTAACAGGAAAAAATTAAAAACAATGTAAATCAATAGGATCAATTAAAGAATGGTGCATTTACATAATGAGATGTTATGCCAACATTTATTTAAATTTTTCAAAAGAAAATAAGAAACATCTCATATATTGATTTTAAAAATTCCTAAGGAATATTTAAAGAAAAGGGCAAGGGGTGTGTGTGTGTGTGTGTGTGTATGTGTGTGTGTGTGTGAGAGAGAGAGAGAGAGAGAGAGTAGGGAGCTTATTGAAGTTACCTTGTCAGTAGCTATCTTTTTTGATATTTTTGAACCATTAAGTAAATTGCCCTTACAAAAATGATTTAATTTAAAATATAACCAGAGACATTGAAATTAAGAACATTGTAACAATAGCCACAGGGGAGTGGGGAGGGGAGAGTGGGGAGAGGGGTCTATAGGAGCTACTATAAAGGACACAAGGACAAAATCAAGGGGGAGGGTAGAGGTGGGGGAGGGAGGTAGGACTGGCTGGGGTGGGGTGGAGGGAAGGGGAGAAAATGCAGACAATTGTAACTGAATAAAAATAAATTAATTGATTAAAAATTATAAACTTAAGAAATAGACTCCAAATGTAAAATTCATGTTTCAGGGCTGCTATTATCATTCAATATTTTCAAAAAATGCAAAAGAACTAAAAAACAATTATTACTTAGAGGTTAACCTTCATGAAGGTGAGCCATGAGTCAAAATTCTCTAGAATTCCTCTAGTCTCTTTTCATATTATCTAGATTCTGTTTCAGAAGTGTGGTCAGAAAAGAGATGCTTCCTTATTGGAAAAGGAATTATATTCCATGCCACAGGAATGTGCTTGAGAAGATGATTTCTCACAACTTCTTTAAGGAGACCCAAGAAGGACCCATGGCAAGTGTGAAGCCCATTCTCTTCAAAATTGGGGAAACCAAGTCCTGATTTGTCTGGTAATTTACCCAGGTTCACACACACAGTATCTCATCCAGAACATGAATCCAGGTTTCCCGATTCAGGTAAATCATTGTGTGTGCATCTGTTCTCATAGATGAAGACACATTTGCCAGAGGTACAGCATTATGGACTGACAACCCAACTCTTTTCAATGACATTCTGATCCATGATAGTATGCGTGATGATTTTAATAAAAACTGTCCTGTGTCAGTGTTCTACCAAAAGTTTCATGGATTTATGCCATAGAAACTCCTGGAGGCAACATAAAAAACTGAGCATGGGACTCCTGGCCAGCTGGACTCCTAGAGGCTTTGCATAAAACTGAAAGAAAAAAATGGGAAGAGAAAAAGAGAATGAGGTCAAGTTCAGCACAAAAGTGAATTGTGAATATTGCATAAAAGTCAAATATTTAAAAAATATCTTAGAAAAGGTAAGTTTGGGGTTCACAGTGACAAATAGCTTCATGTCTTATGCCAGTGTTGGTTGCCTGTTCTGGTAATGGAAGATCACGGCTAAGGGTTTGAGGCTACAACCAGCTGCAGGGGTAGATTAATGATGTCTGTTCTGTACGTGGTCTCAGGGTGTGGCTGCACATATTCCGTATACATCAGAATCTATCTTTATTCATTTCACCAAATTTTCAGCATGTATTATTTCTCAGGCACTGATGACATAAAGACATTTAAGATCCATTACCACCATATATGGAAGGCAGACAGTCAAACAAAAAATATTCTAAGGAATTCCAATTAGATCCTCTGCAACTTTATGATTTCTTATTTATCTTTGAAATCAAAAAGGACAAGTAGCGTCCATCATCAGTTAAATTCAATCAGACTCATATTTATTGAAGAACATTAGGGATCATGGTGTGGCAGGCAATCTGATTTATCAGATGTCTCAAAGTCTATGAAAACCCCTTTCTGAAATAAAATCCACTCTCCTTCTTTGTCTTTAATGTCTCCCCTCTGCCTCCTGTTTTCTCCACTGTGAAAAGCTCAAGCTCTACATCCCAGAGGAAGTTTTATCAGAAACTCCACATTTAAGGATTGTGGCATGTGGTTCCCTAAAATAGAAAGCTTTGTGACCTTTTCAAAATCCTCACCATTTCACATATCCTTCCCAGATACACAGCTTATTCTTTCTGTCAAAGGGAACAGTATAAAGATGCAGCCAGCATACGGCTTTGGAGCCCAGCAGGCTCCTGGTGAATGCATGCATATACATGGGATCAGGGGACCGGATGGACATCTCTCCCAGTGAGTGAAAGTCTTAAACCAAGATTAACCTTGAAGCTCAAATTAGATAAAAACAAATAAAAATTTCTCCACAGGAATAAGAGCTTAATATAAAGGAAAAGTATTTCTTAGCCCGCATAACTTTAATTAAGATGAAAGGGTTTCCGAGTATCTGCTTCCTCGACAATCTTATGTTTAAAGATGTGTGTTGAGCTCAGCATGAAGGAACTAGTCTATGCAGCTCATTATTCACTTTTACAAGGGTCTACTTTGGGAGCTCTTTGTAAAGCTCTGGCATTCACTCCCAATTTTCTCTCCAAGCATGCCTTCCTCTAGGCCTTTGTTACATTCTTGGAGAATCTGCTGTCCTCTCTGTTGCAATGGTGGTTGCACCTTAGAGTGGAAACACCCCCTTCCAGTTGTGGGCAAACATCAACAGGAGCAGAAACCCATCTTCTCCAGTGGCTGCAGCCACATATTAGAGAGCATGTGAGGGCAATAGATTGTGCGATTTCTCACATATAATTCATTAAGACACATTTTTGTTGTTGTTGTTCTAATAAGGAAAATATATGAGGCAAAGATTTACACACAAAGAGTAAAACAGATTAAAAACACATTGAAAGACTAGAAATCCTTCCCTGAATTTGTTTAAAAAAATGACTGCAATATTTTCAGTTCATCTTAGTGATATAATTCTGATGTTTTAGGTAAGCATCCTTCTATTTTCTTTTGTGCTTTTAAGCCCTAGCTAAATATCAGTATTTATCATGGAACTTTGTAAGGAACAGATGCTCAAGGCAATCTGTGGAACATCCAGAACAGCAGTAAACTAACTGCATGGACAGGATCCCCCACTGATTTGCACAGAGCTGGCAGGGCTTATGGACTTTGTGATGATGAGATAGTTAGAGACCTTCACTCAACCTTAATTTCTAATCTGTAAAAATGATAATTATAACATACTTACTTCATACTAGGAGAATTAAACCACATAAAATGTATAAAATCCATATGTGCCAGACTGTTCTAAATAAGCAGCATTTAATTAAATGATAGCTATTTCTTTATATCATTAAAGAGAATAGATATCCCCAAAACATACAAACATGAAATATTTTCTGATGGTTTACTTTACTCCTTCAAGGTGTGACCTTGGATAAAATATTTAATGTCCAAACACCTTGGTTTCCACACCTGTAAAATGGGGGTAATATTTACCTGCCTTGGGGTGTTGTCAAGATTAACAGAGAGAACAGACAGAGCGCGTAAGCCTGGCACAATGCTTGGCAGCAATGAGATTCTAATGAATGTGAGATGTTAGTAATTATTAAGAAAAACACTGTTTAGATAAGTGCTGTCCTTGGTAAACCAGGACATGAGTAATTTCTTGATACTTCTTTCATGGGTCCAATTAAAGTTGATCTGCAAAATGTAGACAGTATACTCTCTGCAGAGTAAAATGTCCAAAACTAAAGTACCTATCCAACTGATCTTTTGTGATTTAAAAAAAATGGGGAATCTATATCACCAAAGAAAACAAGTTTGAAAATACATACCACTCTCTCCCTATCCCACAGAGCTCTCAGTCCTTTAAAGATTCACAATGGAAGAACCAAGATGGCAGCGTAGGTAGACACACTGCGCCTCCTCGCACAACCAGAACTGATGGAAAATCGAACGGCAAGGGAGTCTGACACCGAGGAAATAAAAAATAAACATTCATCCAGACCAGTAGGAGGGGCGGAGATGGGCAGCCAGGGCAGAGAGGACTCGAGTTGCCTTGGCAGGACCGAGACTGGCAGAGTGTGGGACCAACAGGGCAGGCAGTCCCAGCACTAGCAGACCCTGTGGCCCCACATTCACGCACAGATAAACCGAGAAGGCCGGACTCAGAGTGGCAGAGAGCAGGGCAGGCAGTGTGGCAGGTAGCAGACCCCGCAGCCCCACACTCGTGCACAGATAGGCCTGGGCGAATGGCGGGGAGAGAAGCAGACTGCTTAACCCACGGCTCCAGTGAGGGGAAATAAAGCCTCAGATCTCTGATTGAAAGCACCCATGGGGGTTGGGGTGGCAGCAGGAGAGACTCCCAGCCTCACAGGAGAGGTCCTTGGAGAGACCCACAGGGGCCTAGAGTGTGCATAGGCCCACCCACTCGGGAGCCAGCACCAGATGGGCCCAATTTGATTGAGGGTAGCAGAGTGAAAGGCTGAAATCCGGTGGAGAGTGAGGCGGGCGCCATTGCTCCCTCTCAGCCCCTCCCCCACGTACAGAGTCACAGCTCAGCAACCAGTGTCCCCCCCCCCCCGTGAACACCTAAGACTCCGCCCCTTTAAGTAACAGATATGCCAAGACCAAAAAAAGCCCAAATGACAGAACACTTCAAAGCTCCAGAAAAAATACAACTAAGTGAGGAAGAGATATCAACCTATCAGATGCACAGTTCAAAACACTGGTTATTAAGACGCTCACAGAATTGGTTGAATTTGTTCGAAAACCAGATGAAAAAATGAAGCCTATGCTAAGAGAAACAAAAGAAAATGTACAGGGAACCAATAGTGATGCGAAGGAAACTGGGACTCAAATCAATGGTGTGGACCGGAAGGAAGAAAGAAACATCCAACCAGAAAAGAATGAAGAAACAAGAATTTGGAAAAATGAGGAGAGGCTTAGGAACCTCCAGGACATCTCGAAACGTTCCAACGTCCGAATTATAGGGGTGCCAGAAGGAGAAGAGGAAGAACAAAAAATTGAAAACTTATTTGAACAAATAATGAAGGAGAACTTCCCCAGTCTGGCAAAGGAAATAGACTTCCGGGAAGTCCAGGAAGCTCAGAGAGTCCCAAAGAAGCTGGACCCAAGGAGGAACACACCAAGGCACATCATAATTACGTTAGCCAAGATTAAAGAGAAGGAGAGAATCTTAGAAGCAGCAAGAGAAAAGGACGCAGTTACCTACAAAGGGGTTCCCATAAGACTGTCAGCTGATTTCTCCAAAGAGACCTTACAGGCAAGAAGGGACTGGCAAGAAGTATTCCAAGTCATGAAAGCCAAGGGCCTACATCCAAGATTACTCTATCCAGCAAAGCTATCATTTAGAATGAAAGGGCAGATAAAGTGCTTCTCAGATAAGGTCAAGTTAAAGGAGTTCATCATCACCAAGCCCTTATTATATGAAATGTTAAAGGGATTTATCCAAGAAAAAGAAGATAAAAAATACGAACAGTAAGAATGACAGCAAACTCACAGTTATTAACAACCACACCTAAAACCAAAACAAAAGCAAACTAAGCAAACAACTAGAACAGAAAGAGAACCACAGAAATGGAGCTCACATGGAGGGTTATCAATAGGGGATTGGGAGGGGGAGAGAGGGGGGAAAGGTACAGAGAATAGCATAAATGATAGGTGGAAAACAGACAGGGGGAGGGTAAGAATAGTGTAGGAAATGTAGAAGCCAAAGAACTTATAAGTATGACCCATGGACATGAACTATAGGGGGGGAATGTGGGAGGGAGGGGGTGGGCAGGATGGAGTGGAGTGAAGGGGTGGAAATGGGACAACTGTAATAGCATAATCAATGAATATATCAAAAAAAAGATTCACAATGTAATTCACAGTAAAGAAACATGTAGAATCTTATTTCATCTTGTGTTTTCATCCTTATTTAATGTTGAACCCACTTTCTCCTACAATACCTATTACTAATAGAGATTAATTACTAATTGAAACATATCCAAGCCTATGTGTATAATCAGAAATAAAATGCTCTCATGCGTTTGAATGAGATCATCATTTCTGATTCTGGAAGTACAGCAAACTGTCACAATTTTTTGTGAAGCAATATTCTGTAGAAGTATTAAAGTATTGCTTGCATAAAGTCAAATGACAGAAAATTAGGTGATACCCAAACATGTCTTACTTATATAAGCAAAAGAAGAAACTAAATATTTATCAATTTAGCAAAACCTCAAGATGGCTGAATGATCCTATCCACAGGGCCCTCTCCCTAGGGCAGGGTGGCAAACTCAAATATCTGGATGGGTCATGTAAATTTAAAGAATCAGACCCACTGAGCCTTCCATAGCAAACACACCAGAACAATCTATTTTCTTATTTAAATTTTTAAAATTTAATCTTTATTATATTTTTTCCATTACCATTTAGTCTCCTTATAAAAAAATTTTGCCCATTTTCTTAAAGCAGCAAGACTTCTGCTTTCCAACTTTTAATCAAAATATTTCTCCATCTTAGCAAATATTGCACAATTGCAATAAGAAATTGTGACCAACACTTGGCCACAATGGTTGAAAGAAAATAAGGAGGGGTAAGGACAGCAGCAAAGTGGATACACATATTCCATCCAAATGTGGTTCAGGCACTCACAACCAGCCTATTGGTGTTTTGATGCCTGGTAGTGTGGGCCCAGTGTTGCCACACCTTTGAAATTATAAAAGGAATGTGAAGTGGTCATTTTAATCTGAAATCTCCCTGGTTTTAGGTATTTGCTGAAATTTTAAAAGGTATACATACACACTTTGGACCTAGGTGCCTAGTTTATAACTTCCCAGGGCATGGAATTACAGGAGAATATTCTGGAGGAATTGCAAGGCAGCGAGCGGGTACACTGAAGAAACCATACCCATCAGGAATGCTCGAGTCTCCTCAAATCCCGATCAGAGCATGTGCAGACTTTCCATGATGGCTTCAGATTCAAGGAGGAAGGGACTGTTGCTCTGATTTGTGTTGGGAACAACTAGCTTATTCTTTCATCCCGATTATGTTTATTGAATGCCTACTGTGTGTCAGGCTGTGTTCTAGAAACTGGGCTTGAATCAAGGAACAGGACAAGCCAGCCCCTTGACTCACAGAACTTAATTTCTAGTGGCAGGAGGTGAAAAGCACCTCTATGTCTTCATTTGTAAGAGTCATAGTAATAAATCCTGCATGAAGGTACATGGGAAAACAGTAAACATATCAATAAGTATATGTTTGTGGTATATGTACTATGGAGAAAAATAAGGCGGAAAGCAGGGCCAGAGAGTGGTGGTGGCTGAGAGATGGCAGAGCAGACGGTGACACTCTGTCCTGGGAAGGAGAAAGACACATGTACTTGCACATCGTCAAGCCCAGAAAGTACAACAGTACCCATCTCAGCTAGGGACATAAAAGTTTACCAGCTCCTTACTATTTGCCAAGCACTGTACTACCAGCTTTGCATTTATGAACCCATTTCACCTGTACAGCCACGTTATGAGGCTTTTAGCAGATGAGACAATAGGGGCACAGAGAGGCTGAGTCCTCTGTCCTTGTCACGGGGTGCCTAAGTGACGCAGCTGGGAAAAGGGGCTTCACCCAAGCAACCTGGACCCAGTGTTTTGTTAGGGGCTGCACTCAGTTTTCTGTTTGCTTGTTCAGTGGAGTAGGTGAAGACTTGCTTAGAGGAAGATTCCCCTAAGTAAACTCCATTATTTGATAACTTCAGCTCCGTTTCTCAGCTCTTGCCCAGCCCTGCCCCCATCAACACAAAAGTGAGGTTTCTAAAGGGAACATAGCTTCAGAAATCTAAAATGCAAATGAAGAACAAAGCATCAAGCTATTTCCATTATATTACATTTTGGACTTTATTTTTCCCCCAACTTATTCTATACCCATTAAAATTCTACTCTGATTCCTTCTGTTGTTAATGAGGAAGTGAAGGAATTGGAACTTCTCAAGAACTAGACAACCCGTGGACATGAAATAAGGGGGGGATTGCGGGAGGGAAGGGGAGTAACAGACAGAGGGGGACAAAGGGAGAAAATTGGGACAAGTGTAATAGCATAATCAATAAAATATATTTTCAAAAATAATTGAAGACAAGGTATACAAATTCCGAGCATATGACATTTTGTGTTGGATTCTCATCCTGGTTACCTCGCTTATATTTTCTAGGTTGCACACCTTTTGCTGTGCCCATCACTCGGCATGTAACCTAGCTCCTAACAGGTACTCAATAAATTTTAAACTGAGCAGTGAACCTATAGTTCTATTATTTGTTTGTTGGTGCACTTAAGTCAATGCTTTCAAAATTCTTAGAGCTCCTCAGACCAAAGTTATTCTCTCAGTAGTAGGTAGAGCTTTTTATAACAGCCAGACTATGGAACGGTGTTGCAATCAACAGAATTTTTCTGTACAGCAAAAAAGTAGAATGAACTTATATTCACTTTGTTCAAAAACCCAAATTAACATCTTTTTGCTTTTGGATTCATTGTAGAATATTTAATTTAGGCTTGGGTTGGGAGTTTTTAAGATTTTAAAAAATCATTTGTTGAACTAAGAGCTTCACTATTCCTGTGAAGTCCATCATTTCCTGGTATTAGGTACAGCTTTTCATTTAATTAATTTTAATACATTAATTTATTTTTATATTTTCCTCTAATCTTGTCAAGCCAATGTGGATTTTGCTTTTAATAAAGTACAGGGTAAGCTACTTAAAGTGGACTAATTGGGCAATGCCTGACTTGTCTATCCGATCAGAACAGACATTTAGAAGAAGGTGGGGCTGGGGGAGGACAGACAGTAGAAGAGAAGAAAGCCTGTGCTCAGATCCACAGGGCAGAGGCAGCAAAGTGAAGAGAACTTGCCAAGCACACAGAGGATGCAGCTGATACCTTCAGAGGACTCCAAGAGCAAGTTCAGAAAATTGACTTTCTTTATGGTTTAAGCAGCAGCCCTAACTAATTGTGCGAATGTGTGTTTGTGTGTGTGAAAGATGGAGAGAGAGGAATTAATCAGAGTTCTTGAAAGTGAATTTTAATTTATTATGCTGTCCTATGTACAATTCTTCCTGCAGCTCTGTCCCTCAGCAAGAATGCTCATGTGAGCACGTGCACACACTTTTATCTGGGTTCTTATATCTAGATCTCTATTCTCTATCCTGTAGGCCAACTACAAACCTGTTTTTAAAGAGCCCCACCTTCCATTTCAGGTGAGCATCCACCTTGACTGTAAAGTCACATGCTGGACACTGATGTCTTAAGTGTAGTTGTCACTCTATAAGAAGTTAAACTGTATTGAAGTCAGCCTGCACCGCCCCCCAAATCCTCTATCCCAGGTTGAGTTGGTGCCAGACTAGTCACTCTGGGAACCATAAAGGTTCTTCTTCAAATTGATTCTATGCTCAATCACATGCGTGGGATGTAGTGGTCAGGAGTGCCAATTCTAGAGCAAGGTTGCTCGAGTTTGAATCCTGAATTAATTATTGACTAGTCCTGCGATCTTGGGACCACATAGTTTTTCCACTTATAAAATGGGGATGTAATAGCATCCATTTCATAGGACTCTTAGAAGATTAAGTGAATTTGTGTATAAAAGGTTTAGTGTGACGGGCACATGGTGAGCACTGTGTTAGTTAATACTTATTATTTGTCAGACTCTTCTGGCTTCAAGTGACATAAACTCAGTTTAAACTGTCTTAAACAACAGGGATGCATTGACTCAATGAACTTAAAACCATAACAAAACAACTGGATCCAAATGTAAGACTTATTTCTTCAGATTTTGACATTTATCTCTCTGCCTCTTTCCCTCCCCCTCCTTCTGCCTTTCTCTTTGTTGACTTTTCCCTAGGCAAGCTGTCTGTGCACTCCCCCTGGCCCCCCACAAAATGATCATAGGCTTCCAGCATTAACTCCAATGAAAAAGAGAGGTTCTCCTTTCCTATTGCCTGGACAGAATCCCCAGGACTGAGTTTCAATGGTTGGGCTTGCATTACATGGTCACCCTTGGAGTCTTCACTCTGAGGGTTGTGGTCCTCAAACTCCACCTGCAATTCATGTCACTGTCATTCACATAAGCAAGGAGGTGAAGGCTCCCTGGGTAGAAAGTAGGGGGTGGTGACTCCCTAAATATGGGTTTGTTTCCAAATGCAGAGAGACAGGATGCTGGGCTGGCAAATCATAAGTATCTACCACATGTGCTGGAATTACTTCACTGCACATACCTAGTGCCCCACTCCCTTGGTTTCTGGGGTGATAAGTAATAACAAGGTAATTTCACCACAGGGGCAAGCTCCAGTTTTTCCAAGTGCTTTTTATTATGGAATATGTGATTGACTTCTGTAAATGGCTTTATTTAAACTATACACATACTTCTCTAAAACCTAACTGCTCACACAATATCTGTCCCCATCCTTTCCTATTCTCTTAAAGCAGTTTAGCCTAAAGGCCAATGCACTGGCCAGTGGTGGCTGCTGCTTTAGGGATACAGCCACCTCTCCTCTCCTCCCACTCCTTAGGAGACCCTCCCCACTGCTGACTGTCCTGCAACTCCTACCCATCTGTGAAGATCTTCATTGTTATCTTCTTCACCTCTGCTCAGAGGCATTGCTATAGTCACCTACCCCGTGACTTCAGAAAAGTGATATAACATAGGTAATTCTAACAAATACAACTCACTCCCAAGGACATCCTCCAATTTTATCCACACATGCACTGTGTTGCTTGCTAGAATCCTAGCAATTAGAGGAGAGTCACAGAAGTGATGAGAACATGACACTGAAGTGCAGGCATAGTGTTAGAGAGGAGAGTGCCAAAGCTGGGACACTTCACGAACAGAAAGTGGAACAGCATGGGGAACATGCCTAAGGGTCATGTGTAAGCTAAGCCATTGGGGGCCACCAGGTGAGCACCTCTGACAGCTCTATTATTCAGTCTTCTTTCTAATGGGAGGAGTGGGGACCTTCCACTGCAACATCAGCCTACATGCTTTCTTTTGGGTGAAAGTCCCTCAAATAACCCCATAACTGACCACCACATTTTCAGTGGTCCAGAATTCTCATAACTTTGTACAATTAGTGAAAGGGGGAGATAGGGGACCTGGTAATGAAGAAACCTCCACCTATAACATGAGTATGTAGTCTCATCAAATGGAAGGTATAGTCCTACTTTTAACATCTTAGTCAGTTGATTTGGGGTCATTTCCATGAGTTCATAATCCCTGAAGATTTATTGATAGCCATCAAGCTTCCTGTGTTCATTGTGTGTCATACATAGCTCCTATGTGAACATTTGTGACTGTAAAGTGACTCCAGGAAGGGTGGTCAAGCATAGAGTGCTGTCACTGCACGTTCACCACAGCCTTCATGCTATATAGAAAAATGGGTACTCCCTCACTAAGGACATAACCGTTGAAACATGCACTAAATGGTAATGCATTAAGACCCTCTAGATATTTGTTCAGAAAAAAAAATGAAGCAAAGGCAAATACCTTTATAAACAACATGGGAAATGTCAATCAAACAGAAGCCCTATGAAATGGGACAGTAACTCAGTTCAAGATTTGCAGCACTCCATGGGTTTGGGCCACATGTCTGAAAGCTAGGTTGAGACTAAGTTAGATAAATCATGATGACCACAGTCTACTAAAAATAGTAATATCATGTTTTATCCTCTTGTTTAGCACACTTCTGCTAAACTGACAGCACACCTACGGGGTGGGGCTGGGGGGACTTTGACCTGCAGTGGGAAAGAGTTCTGCATTGGATTCTGTCATTAACCTATAACTTGTGTAATGCTTTCCAGATGGTACCCTGTGTGATATTTCTTTATATAATAAATGTGTGGTTGATATATTCCAAACAATGTTCTAGTTCCAAGGGATTCAGAGGGGAATGAGTGGGGGTGGGGACAAAGAGTATAGAAAATACAAATAGACAAATAAAATATTAGATAAGTGATAAGAATTTTGAAAATAGGGTGAGTAAAGGCAAGCAGCTGTAGCTGTCCCATACTGTGTTGTTAGGAAAGACCCCTTTGAGTTATTTGAAGTCTTAATGAGCCACAGTGTGACAATGAACAAAGATTACTTCAGACAAAGGGAACAGTTAAAGAAGAGTAAGTATTCATTCATTCAGAGGTTCATTCCAGAAATACTTATGTGGTAGGCCCTGTCTCAGGCATTAAAATTCAACCATAAACCAAACAAAGATATGGACTTTATAGCACCTACACTGTAGAGGTGGAATTGGACACTAAACCATAAACATAATAAATAAGCTGTATTTCCTGTTAAAGATTGGTAACTATTATAAAAATAGCACATGGTGGGGAGGAGATAGAAAGAGCAAATGGCAGAGAGTGGTGAGAGCACCAGGCCAATTATGATTTAAGTAAGGTAGTGAAAGTAGACCTCACTGAGAAGAGATTTCAAATAAATGATGAGCCAGAGTCCTGTAGAGAACTGAGAAGCAGGAGAGGAATAGCCATTGCAACAGTTGTCAGGGGCCAGCCTAGCATGTTGGAAGGCCAGTGTGCCTGGAACAAAGTAAAAAGGAGGCCAGAAAGTTAATGGTGGATCAGATCATGTAGGTACTTGTAACCAAAGAGAGAATTTTAATGTTACTTGGAGTGAAATTGGAGCCATTGCAAATTTGAGTGTAGGAGTCACCCGTTTTTAAAGGCCTCTCTGACACTAAGAGTGAAGAGTTAGGAGGCTGCTGCGTTAACGCAGTCAGGAGATGATTGTGGCTTGGACCAAAACTGTAGAGGTGATGGGACATGGCTCGATTCTGGGCATATTTTGGAGGTACAGCCTCCAGAACTTCCTTTTGGGTCGACTATGAAATGCATGAGAAAGGAGGGTGAAGGGTTACTGGCTGACAGAGTAGAAAAATGGAGTTGCCATCAACTAGGAAGCCTGAGGGTAGAACAACTTTGTTGGTAGAGGTGTCGGTCAGGACAAGAGTCTGGCATTTCATGCCATGGGAGTGAGTGGTATGGAAATATCATCAGGACAAGGGTTAAATTATGGGGAGAAGGAGAGAGACCATAAAGGAGTCTAGAAAAAGCAGTGAATTCAATAAAAAAAAATCAAGAAAATGTGGTGTCCAGAGGCCAAATGGAGAAATGTAGCAGGGAAGTTGGTGACCAGCTATATCAAATGCTGCTGATAGGATAAGGAGGTCTCCAGATTGACCTTGGAGTTTAACAGAATGCTTTTGAGCAATTTTGGTGAGGTGGCAAAATAGGGTACCAGATTGAAAGTAGTTTTAAAAAATAATGATAAGAGACTCAAAGAGAGAAAATATAGACCATTCTTTAATGAGCTTTGACAGAAGGAGGAGCATAGTAGCAGGTAGGGCAAATGTAGTCAAGAGAAGGATTTTTTATTTTGTTTTGTTTTGCTTTGTTTAACATGGGAGAAATAACAGCATGTATTTGCATGTGGATGAGACTTATCCAGTAAAGAGAGATAGGGGATGATATAGAAGAGAGAGGGAGTGTTGCTGGAGCAATGTCCTTGAGCAGGTTGAGCTAGTGTACTGGTGAAAGGGCAGCTTTGAATGGGAACATTAATTGGTAACAGGCAAGCAGGCAAACAAAGTACGTGGGTGCAGAGGCTGGCAGGTGGGTGTGTGGGTTAACAGGGTTCTGTTAATATCTCTTCTTATTGCTTCTTAGTAGGAAGAGAGCAGGCGGGAGTGGGATATTGTGGTTTAGAAGAGTGTGGGGGTTTAGAAGGTGTGACAGTGGCAGAGTGTGTGGACAGTGTTTTCCCATTATTGCCTTCCAGCAAGAATGGACCACCCGAGTCTCCTAGTTTCCTAGAGGACAGTGTGCAGGAACATAGCCCTCAATAAGAAAAAGCATCAGGGAATAGCAGGTCTTTAGGTCAGGTGTGGTTTGTAAACCTGGGTAAAGAGTTTAGATTTTATTCCAAGTGAACTCTTACAAAAATGATTTAAACATTGCACCTCCATATTCTACTTCTAACAAAAGAAGCTAAAAATACATAACCTTTCATGTCTAAAATTCTTGACCTTGTTCAAAAGTTAGAATTAATTCTTAAGTGTTCATTAAGCTAACAGCTCAAATATTCTGATTATTTTTTGTTGAAAAGCAAAATTTCCCATCTATACATTTTCCCTTTTTATTCTTTAAGTAGCTTTCAGCTTTGTTGTATGGTTTCAACTCTAAAACTTTTCATGAAGAAAGAATATAGGAGTCAATAATTCATCATATAATTCTTGAGTAGAGATGTTGATCCTGGCACTGTGAACCTATTTTCAGCATTTTTTAATAATTTTAAATAATATGAAGAGTAAAAGATTAAATGTAAACTCACTAAAATTGGATAGGCAAGTGTGAAACCACAAATAAGTATTCCTTGGATTTCTAGATTGATATCAAGGCAGAGATTTCTCTTCTGCAGGCATTGTTTTTCACTTCCTGTTTCTTATATTTTTTCAGGTAAAGCCCCTTTTGTCTTCCTATGAGGTTGCTGAACACAGCATTATTTGTATTCAATAACGGAAGAATCACAAGCATCCTATCTATCAAAAAAATCTTAGCATCATAAAATAAGTTATCCATGTGACGGAAAATATACAGCCATTTAAAACTTCTCATTTTGAAGACTACTTAGTAATGGGAGTGGGTCAGTGGTGTACATGGTATAAATGAAGAATATACTAGAATAAAATGTTTACTATAGCCTCAATTTTAAGTGAACGTGTTTTTAAATTTATAACCTAGTATATCATAACATTTTTACAAAACTGAATCTTTCAATTTGTATGATTAAAGGTATTCTGTTTATTTCTCTAAGAAAATTTTAATGTTTATTTTTCTGTAATGAACATGTATTTTTATGATTAAACTTAAATTAAATTTACTAAGACACAATAATTTTTTGTGTGTCTGGAAAGAACTGGAAATTGAAAAAAACATAGCATTGTTTTTCTCTCCTAACAGAGATGCTCCTGTCCCCCATCCATAGATGGCATGGAGCAGACAAACTGAGGATGGCCCACATTAGAGCACAAAGCTCCTTGAGGCTCTTTGGGTGTGAAAATAATGCCCTA